>NC_056728.1:1064130678-1064461511 GCF_019279795.1 Protopterus annectens | reverse complement strand
TGAGACAGATACCTGGTGTCAAAATCATGGCCTCAAGCTAAATGCCAAAAAGTGCATAGTCATCCACTTTGGAAAAAAAAAAAAGTACCCACAAACTACCACATAGGTCTTAGTCCCCTAAATACGGAAGACGTAATAAGGGATCTGGGAACCCAAATAGATAGTAATCTCTCCTTTGATAATCACATTGCCAAAGTGGTTAGAAAATCCTTCTATGTGGCCCACCTTATCACAAAAGGGTTCACATCCAGATCAAAAGAGGTCATTGTGCCCCTCTAATCATCACTCATCACACCCATCATAAAGTGCAATGCCCCATTTGGGATGTACCTTACAAGACACCTGCAGCAGCTGGAAAGAGCACAGAAGTATCTCACCAAAAGGATCACCGGCCTCAAACAGATGCCCTATGCAGCTCAACTGAAGAAACTCCAGCTGTACTCGGTTGCATACCACCTACCAAGAGGTGATCTCTGCCTGACATACAAGGCCATGTCCAACCCAGAATTGATCAGCATGCTCCACCTAAAGAGAAGCTTATCTCCTCGAGCCACACGCTCTAGGGATCTAAACCTCACCACAACAATAAATAGGATATGCTGGAGGGATAGATTCCTGTCCCAGAGACTCCCCATGCTTTTGAACAAGATTCCAATCTACATTAGGCGGAGCTCCTCGCTAACACTCTTCAAGAGAAACCTTGATGAGTGGATGAGAAACAGAACGTTTACCCCAGGGATCACTTCAGTGGCTCTGCTGGACAAAGTCACAGGGAACTAATCTAAGGGGGGTGGTGAAAGCCAACACATTCTGGCTAGGCTTATAAATGCCTTCAGGCAGATAGCCTAGTACCTACCTATGAACCTATGAACCTATGAACAATATCCAAAAGAGCAAATATGCAAGTAATGCAAAAAATGAGCAGAAAAAGGGTAACTCATGCACAAGAAGAGTAGTAAATAGAATGAAGACAAACTTACTAGGAGCACTACAGGTGCAAAGCCAGTTATCATGTAGATAATCTTTCAGGGTAGTTTTAAATGTGGACAGGTTTGGAATATGTAAGATGTGCTGAGGAAGATTGTTCTAGTCCTTGGCAATTTTGTTATAGTAGAGGGAGTTGCCATGATAGCTGTGAGACAGGGATACTTTTAACATTATTTATTGGACGACTTTAGGAGCCTGCAGTTAGTGTTAGGCTGTAACAGCTTTGAAAGAGCTGGCCAGTTGTCGAGGTTGTAAATGATTTTATGGGCAATAGAAAGTTGCTTTAGGACTAACAGGTTGGGAGGTTCCAGCCAATTAAGTTGTCAGAGAACTGAGCAGTAGTGCGTTTTATGAGGTTGCTTGGTGGAAGACTTAGCAATTTTGTTACAACAGGATTCTAGTTTATTTAGTTCAGTTTTGGAAGATTTGTAAAGATCTAAAAGCAGTAGAGGAGGGTGGATAGCAGGTGAGATCTAGCTGTGGCACTTCTAGATTGTTGTGTAAGGTAAGGCTTAACCCTGTAGAGAGCACCAAGTTTGGAGTGAACTTTTTTGATTGTAAGACATATGTGTTTATCAAATTTTAGAGTATTATCTATTGTAACTTCAAGCAGCTTCATCTGGTTGGGGGTTGGATTATTGTAATATTGGATGTGTGTATGGAGAGGGGGGTGTTGTGCTGAGTTTGGATGATTTGTTGGAGAAGAATATGAACTTGGTCTTATTTGGGTTGAGAATGAGTTGATAATTGGTGAGGCATTTTTCAATGACCCAGAAAGAATTTTGCATTTTATTTTGCAGTTCTTGAAGGGAGTGGGCTGAGCAGATAAGAGAGGAATCATCAGCATACTGGATGATGGTGGCATGTTGGGTGGCAGTATTAAGGTTATTGGTAAATATGACAAAGAGGAGGGGACCAAGTATGGAGCCTTGGGTTACCCCTGTGGTGACTGGTAATAGAGGAGAAAGGGTGTTTGCCCATTTAGTAGCCTGCTAATGGTTAGATAGATAACTATGGAGCCATGTTAGGGCTGAGGTAGTAAAATGATAAGTGGCAAGTGTATTAAGTAGAAGCTGGTGGGATACAGTGTCAAAAGCTTTTGACACATCTAGGAAAATAGCTGAGACTAGCTGTCCTTCCTTTCTGAGGTGGTGAATGGTATTTGTAAAGATAATATGGGCTCTTTTTGTACTGTGATTAAGTCTGAAACCATGCAAAGTGGTGGACAGTAGGTTGTTAGTAGTGACGCGATTCATGAGTTGCTGGTGAATACATTTCTCTAGGATTTTGGCAATGGGAGAGAGGATGGCAGTGGGTCGGTAGCTTGTAATATCTCTAGATGGGCCACCGTTATGAAGTGGTATGATATGAGACATTTTCCATAGGTTAGGGACATACAGTTCAGTGATACAGTAGTTATTAATGTGGATATGGGTAAGGCAATGGAAGGAGCAGCAAGTTTTAGGTACTCATTTGGAAGCTGGTCAGCAGCTAGACAGCAGGGTTTTAGATTAGGCAGTATTTTTTTTTTATATGTAGGAAGTTTGAATGGGTTTTAAGAAGGAGTTATGTCATTAGAGATTGGGGAGGGGACTATAAGTGGTAGGATTAGTTTGTTGTCTACGAGAGCAATGATAGAGTAGATGAAATGAGAGTTGAATGGTGAGGTTATAGGCTGAGTAGTATTACTAGTGAGGGGAGCAGGGGTAGAGGTTTTACCAGGGTTAAGGAGGTGGTAGATGTTATGCCACAACTTTTGGGGGTTGTGCTGATATTTTTCTTGGCAGGTAAGAAACAATTTTTTTAATCACTGATTACTCTTTTCTTAGTTTGATTTCTAAAATGTTGATAAATGGTGAAATCAGTTGTTTTTCTGGTTGCATGGTAAAGTGACCAGGCTCAATCCCTTTGCTTCATTAGTTGTTTAGTTTCATTAGATAGCCAAGGGCGACTGTTTGGATTTTTGGTGAATTTTCTTGAAGGGGGCAAGGTTATTCAGTATTTCAAGGAATTCATTTTTGAAGTATTCTACAGTGAGATATAGTTGCAGACATTTTAATGGGGACCAATCACAGTGTTGTAGTAGTATACTAAAAGTATTAGGGGAAAAGTTACGTTTGCTATGGGTGTATTTGAAAGGAATACAGGTTTGTATATGTATTCTTCTCCTGATTAGAAATGTAGGGGCAGGATCACTTAATGTGACTGGTAGACAGCCTGCCAGGTACCCCATTAGGCTGGTTGATTAATATCCATTCCAGTAGCAATGTTTTATTTAAGAATTTATCAATGCGGGTGGGATAGTTAATAGTTTGGATGAAGTTGTATAAATTTATGAAGATGGTAGGAGACACATACACTTACTATTCTCATTTGCTGTGGGGTCCTCCCACTATTACTTTGTATACCTTACAAACAACTCAGTCAAACAGAAACAGAGTCATTCACTTATTCTACATTTTGCTAAAAGTGTCTAAAAGAGAAAAACACAAACCTTACAAAATAATTTCCCTGCTAAGGCTAGTATGTTTGCACACCCTGAATAGCTGCACATCTGAGTCTCTGACTATTCCATACAAAGCAGTGTGGAATTCACAGAAACTCTGTGATGGGCCCTATTCCAGAACTGCCTTGCAGCAATACTAAAGTTAAGATCCAGAACACAGTACCAAAATGTTAAATTCTAAAATAAATAACATTAAGAATTTGAAGCACCACACTGTAGAACAAACCAAACCTCACACCACAAGTTCCAGGCCAGATGAATTTACTCAGTTTAGTACACAGACTGATTTATTAAAATAAAAAAAATAACTTGTGCAGTAAAAATTAACAGCAAAACGCTTTTACCATTAACACTGAGCAGAGTGGATAAGAGCTGTTGACTACAACTGTTAGCTGAGATATATAAGTATCCTTTTTTATTATATATACAGATTATTGTTTATAACAATTTATATATAGCACTTTTATTTTATTTGTTTGCAGTTAAAAGCATTCTGTATCTTTACAAATCTTTATCTGTATAAAAACTTTCATTTTGTGGCTTTCTCTAGTGCTTACTGTCTGTAGGCTATTTTTTAGCTGAAGCCTTTCTTTACTTTGACTAGATTGTGTTAATTGTCTGCTGGCTAGTGGGGGCTGGTTCTTTTGTGTTTTTGTAAAAAAAAAAAAAAAAGTTGTTGTTCTGGTATTTAAGCCCTAACTTTGATAGGGTTTCTGTCTATACACACTGAGCAGAGTGGATAAGAGGTGTTGACTACAACTGTTAGCTGAGATATATAAGTATCCTGTTTTTTTATTATTTATACAGATTATTGTTTCTAACAATTTATATATGGCACTTTTATTTTATTTGTTTGCAGTTGAAAGCATTCTGTATCTTTACAAATCTTTATCTGTATAAAAACTTTCATTTTATGGCTTTCTCTAGTGCTTATTGTCTGTAGGCTATTTTTTGTGGCTTAGCAGTGGCCCACCCCTACTGTAAATCTGATCTGGGACACTCCTCCCAGTCTAGTGTCATTAGCTCATTCTACCTAATAGAGAGAGAACATTTGATAAGGCCTTCTGTTTCTCCTTTTTCCCTTTCAAAAAAAAAAAAAAACATTTTTTTTTTTGCCTGAATCTCCTTGTGTCCTGACTGTGCTTCTCAAACATTTTGGAAATATAGAGTATATTTCAGAGCATTTATTATAACTGTACTTGCCTTAATATTGCTACAACTCATGTGCTCTAGGTTGCACTGCATCCGAAATGTTTGTGTGTTTTAGCTGCTTTTCTGTATATATAGACTTCTTTGTATATGTAGACTAGCTACTTATTCTGCTGTGTTACTTCCTCTTAAATCGTTTTTCAGTTGTGCACTTGCCTTGCTTCATTTAAAAAAGTTTTAAATTGCTAATTTTGTAGAGTTTTAATTGCATTTACTGTCTAGGACTACACACTCAAGTGTGGTAGCCTTTTCTGTGTTTATTTACTGTATTATTGCATTGTTTAGCCTGTTTCAACAACAAAAAAATACTATCTTGTTTGCTCGTTTACCACCTTTTCTAGCCAGTACATATCCCAAGCTTTGCTTGTCTCAGAACATTATTTTCTGTGCTCAGAGCTATTCAGACCTTGCATTGGTAGAGGGAAGTCCTACTGCCTACCAGTGGGACTGGTGAGCATTGTACTGCCTATCTAATGCTAGAGGAGTGGTTTCCAGCTCTGAAATTGTAATTTTATTAGCCTTTTGGGCTGATTTCTATCCCTTTCAACTTTCTGGCTTAAAAATGCGTGTGTTTGCATATTTTTCACATCGTGCAGCAATGCGAGGCTACAGTTAAACTATTCCAGGTGCCAGAAAGTCTGCTCTTCAAATTTTCCCTTAAAACTAGCTGGTTTCTCAGTAGTAGCACTAAAATCTGAACCCCTGTGACTAGCACTTGCTCTAGAACCTGCTGGAAAGCACTAGGAAGCCTGAAACAGATACAAGCACTCAGCTCTCCATGTCAATAAGGAGAAATTAATCATACGCACTAAATAGCCTATAATTGCAAAGTACCTCGCAAAGGTAAGGGAAAACGGCTCTTAAACTTTACATAAAAACACCTAAACAGGCATGTCCAAGGGTCAGCTTCCGGTGATTTCTCCTGTCCACCTGGTGAATCTGGGCATACTGGGGCAATGCGGCAACTGCCTCATGTACACAGACAATCCTCTCCTCCTACCACCCAACACTACAACCTGCGAGAGATGCACTTACATAGCCAAACTGGAAGCAAAGCTCTCTCCAGCCAAGATTGTGCTAGACAGTCAAGAGGAGAAGGTTGACACCTGCATCACACCTCAAGCAACTCATAGCCCTTCAAAACCCACACCATCAACATCCACACATAGCAACACTAAACCCACATATGTGGAGGCCCTTAACATTAACCTGCCCAAGCAACAAGGACCTCCGGAGCCGAAATGCAAACAAACACCAGTCACAACCAAAGTGACACATAGCTCACAACACTAGTGTGCCACCCAACAACAGCCCCTAAGGCAAGACAATGTACGCAACACTTTAGTCATAGGTGACTCTATAGTCAGGCACACTGATGTCCCACTCACCAAACTGAACAAGGAGAAAATTACAGTCAGCTGCCTATCGGGTGCCAGAATCCGCCACATAACGCATGCACTCAAGTCACTCCACAACAAGTACAAATATGACTCTGTCATTGTCCATGCTGGAGTGAATGACTTGAGACATACCTCCCTGGACTACATGAAAAGAGATATGGAAGAGCTCTTGGATCATGTGACCCAGGCAGGTATGACCCTAGCCCTGAGTAGCATTCTGTTATGCCAAGAATGATACCACAGTATAAGGAAAAAATGATTGACTTCAACAATTGGCTAAGCTTCTGGTGTCATTCAAAGGGGATCCAGTATTTGTCTGCCTGGGAAGACATGATCGACAAACCATGATGATTTGCCAGAGATGGTCTGCACCTGTCACCCCTGGGATTCAGATTACTGGCTAAAGCTCTTGCCACCCCATAGTGCCTTTTTTAGGCAAGGTTCAAAGGATAAAACCACCACCATAACAAATAGAAGCAGGCAAAATCTGAAGGCAATGCTACTCAATGCTAGAAGTCTAAACCTCAAAATGCACTCTCTCGAGGCACTCCTAAAAATGGAGAACATCGATATCTGTGCAGTAACTGAGACCTGGTTCAAGGCTCCATAGAGCACCCCTGCAATACCAGGCTACAATTCTTGCCACACTTTTCGGCCACAAAACCAGGACCGAAACACTAAAGGTGGAGGAGTGTCCATATTCACCAAGGATATTCACACCTCCAGGCTAGTTGCCCAACACAATGCATCTGAAATTCCCCAGGTGCAACTAACACTAGGTAAGACTGCAATCCAAACTGTAGCTTGCTACAGATCCCCATCCATGCCCCAGGATTCTCACTACACCTTTCTAAACATACTGGAAAATATTAAGATACAACCAAACACCCTAATACTGGGTGACTTCAACTACCCTGCCATTAATTGGGAAAACTACTCAGGTACCAACTCCTTTTCCCAACGGTTCTTGGAATTCATAAATTCCAATGCCCTGGATCAACATTGTCCCACCAAGGGCTCCAATATCCTAGACCTGGTCATTACCAACATGGGAGATAGATTCTCCACACCAGTGGTCACCCCCTCATTGGTCAGGTCTGACCATAAGAAAATCACCCTTAACATACACATCCCACCCCCACCCCCAATAAGGAAACCTCCTTAAAAAACTTCTCCAAAGCCAACTTCAAGCTACTGAAGTCAAAAGTGACAAACTTCACAACACCCACGCAGACGGGATCTGGAGGTTCGACTGAAGAATCCTACACTTAGGCACTGTACGAGCACATCCACTTGTGCATGATTCGTGCCATCCCAAATAGAACCATGATGCTCTTCTCCAAAAAAAGGAAGTCAATCTGGTGGTCTCCTGCTATAAACTAACTATACAACAGAAGGAAGAAACTGTTGCAAAAAAGAGGAAAATCCCAGGATGCAAAAAACCTCCCTCACCAGCCTCAGTAAGAAGCTGAGATCCCTCATAAAATCCTCAAAAGCTAGTTACGAAAATAAAATTGCCAAAGATTCCAAAGACAACCACAAGGCATTCTATGGTTATGTCAAAAATCTAAATGGCAATGCTCAGATCTGTCTCAGTTACAACAGAATGGCATTAAATATACTGATCCCAAGGATATTGCCAATATCCTGGCAGATCGATTTAGTGCCAAATTCACCCCACTCTCACCCCCTAAAGGGCCCATCTCAATACCAAAAGATTGCCAAATTCCAGTAATCATGGCCACACAGGTAGAAACCGCACTCTCCAAAGCTAAGAATACAGCATCCATGGGACCAGATGACACCCCAGGCTGTGTACTACATGAACTACAAAATGAAAACACCTAAGTGTCATGTTTAATCATAGACTCACCTCAGGCTTTGTGCCCACTGAGTGGAGCACAGCTACAGTTATCCCGCTCCACAAGGGAGGATCCACCTTGGATCCCGGGAGCTACCATCCCATCAGTCTGACAAGCCTGATTTGCAAGGGCATGGAACGCATTATCATGGAACTTATAAACAAAGACATTGGCAACCTTCAAACACTAGACCCCACCCAGTTTGGGTTTGTGAAGGGCCGATCTTGTCTCCTGAATCTGATTGACTTTTTCAAATCTTTCTCCAGAGCTGTGGACGAGGGTAAGGCAGTCCACACAGCCTATCTGGACTTCGCCAAGGCCTTTGACACCATCTCCCACTCTGGAATCATAGATAAAATTACTAAGCTGGGCATAAATCCCTACGTCACTTGATGGGTTGCTAACTGGCTTACTGACAGAGCCCTGACAGTAAAAGTAGCCGACTCCAAATCCAGCTCCATACAAGTGACAAGTGGAGTACCTCAGGGTTTAGTCCTGGGACCACTCTTGTTTGGCATCTACTTCTCTGAAGTACAGGCCAACACTAAGGGACTCTGGCTGAGTGCAAACTGGGAGCCATTATTGAATCCCCAAATGACGTGGATATTCTACAAAAGGGCCTTACAGAAACAGATGCCTGGTGCCAGAGCCATGGGCTCAAGCTTAATGCTAAGAAATGTATAGTTATCCCCTTTGGAAAAAAACATGTACCCATGAATTACCACATAGGTGGCAGGACACTAAACATCGAAAGTGTGATGAGATACTTAGTGACACAGGTGGACAGTGGTCTCACTTTCGATAACCACATTACCACAACAGTCAGAAAATCCTTCTATGTGGCACACCTCATCACTAAGGGCTTTTCATCCAGGAAAAAAGGAGGTCATTGTCCCACTGTACGCATCCCTCATTAGACCCATTATAGAGTATAATGCCTCGTTTAGTATGTACCTCACAAGACATCTGCAACAGCTTGAAAGGCCGCAAAAATACCTCACTAAAAGAATCACAGGCCTAAAGCAGATGCCATATACTGAACGTCTAAAAAACTCCTGCTATACTCTGTGGCATATCATCTACTCAGAGGCGATCTCTGCTTAACATACAAGGCCATGTCAAACCCTGAGCTGTTGGACATGCTCCACTTAAAGAAATCCCAATCCCTCAGAGCCACATGCTCCAGGGATCTAAACCTTGTCATCACAATGAACAAAACATGCTGGAGGGATAGGTTCCTGACCCAGAGACTCCCCATACTCTGGAATAGACTGCCCATACATGTCAAGCAGAGCGCCTCCTTGGCCCTCTACAAAAGGAACCTTGATGATTGGATGGGAGACAGGAAATTCACCCCGGGGATCATGTCAGTCGCCCTGCTAGACAGGGGCCTGGAGAAGTAAATATTGTGGGAAGAAATATCCAGGGAATTGTTATGGCTATGCTTACATAGGCCCTAGGGCCGATAGCCTAATACCAACCTATGAACCTATAAGGGTAAATAACACTTCTCTCATTATGAATTTACCTTATATGCCTTCAGTCAGGAACAACACTTCAGGATGTGCAAGCAGATATTTTTATTTACAGAGCTGGGAGACAATCTTGATAGCAGTTGGAAAATGAGTCTCTTTGAACAATGAAAAGCTGCATCTTTTATACACTTTCTTATCAAATCATCCACGCAAACTTTCACATTTACAATAACTGCAGCAAATCAATGACTTTAAAAATGTTCTTATCCCTTGTGATTTTCACCTCGGACTTCAAATGATCATCTTCCTTTACATGACCCACCTGCTTCTAGGGTTTTTCTTTTCTGACCATGGATGTTTCCAACCTTCCCTAGCAACAACATACTCCTAGCCTGGAGGAGTCAGGCTAATACATTCCTTTTACAGTAGTTAATGTGCCTCTAACATGCCTCTGCTCCTACAACACTTACTTTTCCTTGTTACATATTAAAAGAATGCAGTTAAAACACAACAGTAACTTCAGCTTATGAAGCTGTATTTTTCCACAGCCCTGCATACAAATTATATTTCATTTTTAACAATCATATTATAGAATCATTAATGATAATATACATTTTAATAAGCTGATCTTGTCCCATAACAGAAGTGAAGTGCAACATTTCAAATTCAAAGTACCTGAAATGCCTAACCTGAGTCACAGTAGGTGAAGATCAAATGTTTCATAGACATCTTCTAAAGATAGGCTAGGTGATGGTGCATGTTGTCTGAAGGAAGGGCTGTCATGTGTGCTAGATGCTGACTTGCTGTGATGACATGACTTACTGGAGGCAGGTGATCCTACAGACAAGGGTCTCATAGTGTTGTGGCTCTAACACCTCAAATGAAAATTCTGCTACATGCACATGAATGTTGATGTGGGCTCTATGAATTATGTTGTGTTTTGTCCCTCCTACTATTTTAATTACTTTTTTGAGAAGAACCTGTAAGATGATGTGCTATGCCCCCATGTGCCAATACAGTACACCATTCTCTTCCTCATCTTAACACTAATTCCTGTTTGAGTCTGGCAGGTCCTCACTAATTTATGAATGGAGGCAGATATGGATGCTTGGTGTGCCACCATAATATATATCGATGTGATCATGGCATTATCACTAATCTCTGCCATTACCTTGTTGGAACTTCTCACATATACCCAGCAGGACTCTGGCCATTTCTAATTGTCTATCTGTAGACGTGCACTTAACCTTAATAATATGTTTGCACATTTTCTGCAGGGCAGCAAATGCTTTATGTGTTTCTTGAGGTAGCTACAACATATGCCTGTGCCTGGCACCCTTTTGTAAAGGTGCCACAGTGGACACTTTTACTCTGAGTTTCTATTAATGCGGCAGAAAATCACAGTAATGCTGTCAGAGTCAGGCAAATAGTCACAGAAAGGACATGATTCTCCATTGAAACTTACTATAATTTTATTAACTTAGTAAATTAGATTAAGCACTTTCATCCCCAAATATTATGGGACTTTCTCAGAATCTGTCTAAAAAACTGCATCACTTCCATATGTGCATAAATTACTCCATACAATTACTGACTGAAGAAAATTTAAAATGACAAATACCTTTTTTATGCCACAATATAATACTCTTTAAAAATAGGATCAGTCCATTTATACAGTTTAAAATTATGTATAAAATATAAAAAGAATATTAAAAAGTGTAAAAATAAAATGCAATCCACAGTAAAAAATATACTAACGGCAAATATATATTACACCAGCATAACAGACCCATTGAAATCGCACAACGTATTCAGACAGTATCAGTTATAATTTGGTAACACATAGTTTTAACATCAGTTGAATAGGTAAAAATCCATTTAAACTAGGTGGGGAATTAGTATCTTACCTTAACTGCCAAAATAATTCCCTGTATTCTAACCTAGTTTCCTAATCACCTCTACATGGGTTAATATCCACTTTCTCCAAAATAACAAATTTGAAGTGTTTATCCCCACCACTCTATTGTTCATACATAAAAAAGGCAGTGTTAATATCTTTGTTCTTAATATTGTACAAGTATTCACAAATTCTTTTCCTTAGTGGTCTCTCTGTTTTACCTATGTAAAAGCTGAGACAAAGCTTGTACTACCCCTACTGTTGAGCAATTTCCTTTCTTTAAAACCAACTTATGGGAAGATTCAATAAACCTGACATGGTCTGCTAAGACCGTGTGTGCATCATGCCATTACACACATATGGCAGTGCATAGTTTTGTATTCCATACGTGGTTCTACTTGATGTGTAAATTTGCACAACCGTGGTAAACACCATGGCATGCTAATTCCAACATAAGCATCTAAACTGTATGCTAATCAACCAGTTCAAGACGGAGGAGCTTTTCAACAAGCTATAAATCAGCCATTTTCCCTGTGAATTCCAAAACCTAATGGAATACAACAACAGAAAGGAGTCTACACAAAAAGAGTTTTAGGAGCTGCTGTTGCTTTAATTCACATGTATGTGCAACAGGCTGAAGTCTGTGTTTCTGCTGCTGTTAAGAATACAACCAAACTCTGTGCTAGCTGTACATCTTGGTATATCGGACAGGTGTGAGCCATGCATTGTAGAGGTGGTATTTCATCGTTGTCATACCCGAGCATGAGAACTGGCTCTCCCAGGAGTTGCACTGGCATGTGCACACCCAAGGTCAGATGCATTGCTGCTTCCTGAATGTGACTGATAATATGCTGGATGAGCTGTCCTCATGAGGATGCTCAAGACCATTACCCCATGGCCTGTCACATCTGGGTGTGGATACCTCAACAACTGACAGAGCAGTTGAAGTAATGCCACTATGGGACTGTGATTGGGCATGGCCACATTGTCTAACATCAGATAATGTTGCCAACCTATGCCTACATGGAAGCTGTCCCCCTCCCAGCAGATGTTCCATCACAGACACCACCTGTTCTAATGTGTCATTCATCCATTCCATTGAATTGTCAACATGGTGGAGGCAGTCATGCATGTCACACTGTGCCACACCTACAACTCTAAGCATTTCTTTGGAGGACCTATTGGAATATGCCTGTGCCTCCATGATGGCCCTAAACATACATCTAGTGGCTCGGGAAGGCACACCTGGATCATGTGCAGGATGGACAGCTGGCCTCCTCCAAGCACCCCTAAAACCCTCCTGTGTGGCACCTCACCCACACCTTGGCTATGGCCAGAGTCAACAGGTCTGAAGCCGCAGTAACCACACTATCCTGATTGACTGTCTTACCCCCCACCCGTCGAATATCTGAGGGCACAATGGAATGGGTTGGAGAAGACCTACTGGCTGTGTCTGATGGAAATATAGGGGATGGCTGAATGTCAACCTCAGTGTCAGATTCAGCCTCTAAAAATCCTCACTGTACATCTATTTGTTTGGCCACAATTATTATCAGAGTCTGCTGATACTCTGACATTAGCTGGTGGGAGTCCCATACTTCCTCTGTCAGGATGACCTGTAATAATAAGTAAGAAACACAGAAAATAAATTAATACTTACACTACTATAGTCCAATATATGCTAACAGACTAACAGTGGTGCCACTATTACAGACAGTACAGCAATACACACAGCAGTCCTGACACCCACATCAAAAAATAAATATTTCTATGAACTGCTCATCAATAATGACATAAAAAAATGTTTGGCTTATCATGTGCAGATGATTGCACATTCCCTATGGAGGATGGTCCTGGAAATTAAGGAAAAGGTAAGGACACCATCATCACAATTAACAGTAACACAAGAGGTTTAAAACTTTTTGCCCTTCATTTGTCCATTAACAATACTTTTAACAAGAACTTGGAAAACAATTCCACCACAAGCCCATGTGTAATCAACCAGAATGTGTTAACTTTCTCAATCTACAAATATTCCACCCCCCAAAAAAAATATGTTAAACAGAACTTTAAGTAATGCTGTCAGCGTTTTACTATACAACTATACAAGACATATTTAACAATTGATATAAGTATGCTTACATGGAAGCTCCTCCTGGGAAATATTTGTCCTCCCTGAAACAACAGCACCAACATCAATGGCATGTTGTTGTTCACTTTCCAGTGAACTGTGTGGGTCCCTGACAGTGGGCAGGAACTCTTCATTTTGTGTAAGTGGTGGCTCTGTAGCAGTCCCTATGATGGCCATCCATTCACAGTCTACTGCAACTGCTCTGCTCCAGGCAGAAGAAATCATGTCAGTGGCCCTATGGTGTACCTGATGGTATGCCCTGCTCTGGTCACCTACTGTATTTACATCATCTACTATATGCTGCCAATTTTGCATTCTTCCAGACATATCCCCAAGTTCCCTCTTAAGCAGAAATGCACCATGTCAAATAAATGCTTCCATAATGACCGCATTCTCAGGGTTACTTTAAGGCAGTTTGCAGGGATTGTGATGCTTGAGTGCCATAGTCCTAGTTGACATACAACACTAATGAAAGATAATACACATACGTATCACATGAATAAAAGTCCTGCTTAGATATAACACATAAAAAATAGTATTTCACGATTACCTACTGGAGAAACATAAAGCAGTCAAGATATTCAAATATTAAAAAGGAATTATGTGGTTGCAACATTTTACAATCACACACAAAGCAAGGTTGGATCCAAATCAAAAAAGGGTAACACTAGCAAATTTTGTTTGTGCCAACACAGAAATGGAATTCGGCTCCCCACCCCCAAAATAACAGCCACATGAAAGGGTGGCGAAAGCCAAACACACTCTGGCTAGGCTTGTAAATGCCCTAGGGCAGATAGCCTAGTATCAACCTATGAACCTATGACACATTTTGCTAACAAACTGTCAGTGCACTGCTAAAAGTTCTATCAAATAAACAGCCCCAAAACTTATGTACACATATAACACAGAACATTCAATATTATGTAATTTTCAGTCATGCCTAAATGTGGCCTGCACTCCCCTAGATGGGCATGTGGGTCATCCTAGAAGGCTACCACCTCTGTGTCATTGACAATATAGGACATTTACATTTCATGGAAATAACAATAGAAGATTGTAAAGCAAAAAACAGTTGTAACATTAGCACTTGTGGTGACGGTTAATAAGGCTGTGCACCTGAGAAAGTAAAATGCCCTGACAAACATGCCTAGGCCAGTACTCTTCTAAGAAATGCTTATAGATAAAAGTAGTATTTGCCAAAAAAAAAAAAAAAAAAATACATATATATATATATATATATATATATATATATATATATATATATAGGTTCCCTATTAGATGAATGCTTAAAATGTCGAGTACAATATGCTCAACAGCTTTTAAGTGAATGTTCATCTAAATGAAACCTCAGAATGTCGAAACAAGGAGTTTCGAAAAGTTATAGTTGGCCAGCCATCAGGAAGTCAACGGCTTATGTCAGAATGTTCACCCTTTCTAGCCATTCTTACAGTCCTCCACTGTGGTGCGGTCTCATCGCTCACCCTGTGTAATGTTATGACAGTCCCCCTTTGTGGTGTGATATTGGAGTTGGTATATTTAAGTAGGGAGTGGGGGTGCACAGCCCCCTCATGTTGGGTGGTGTGGGGGTAAAGCCACCCACTTTATTTTGTTTGTCGATTTGTGTTTTGTTTTTTAGGGGGTGAGGTTGTAATGGTGTACAGTACATTTTAGCCATCAGCCATTGTCTTCCTGATGGCTAGTCAACTATAACTTTTTGAAACTCCTTGTTTTGACATTCTGGGGTTTTGCTTAGATGAATGTTCACTTAAAAGCATTCGAACATGTCGTACTCGACATTTTATGCATTCATTCATCTAATATAGACCCTATATATATATATATATATATATATATATATATATATATATATATATATATATATATATATATATATATATATATATATATATACATATATACATACATATGCAACAGATATTTCACCATATCTAGTGTATAGCTGAAAAATGTGGGTTCATATTACGTTATCGAAAAATAACGTAAGCGAACCATCAAAACTTCAAAATGGCAAAATTTCAAAGCTTGTATTTTGGCGGGCTGCGCCTCCACACCCCCTGCTAAATATATATTCCAACTCCGAGATCGCACTACAGTGAGGAAAGGGCAAATAATTCCAATCCTCACTATACTGCAATCCCACAATGCGATCTTCGAAATGCAGCCATTTCGAAGTTTTGATGGGTCGATTACATTATCTTTTGATAACGTAATAGGGACCCAAAAATGCAAGATCAGTAGTCTTCTGTGCAAATAAACCCCAAAGTAATTTTTTTTCTGTTTATCCACATAAACAAGTCTCCTTACCTTCAGGTTCCCTAGCTACACAGTTCTCTTTTTATAGTGTAGCTTCATGGCTGTAAGCACAGAGAAAATGCAAATGAGGTGTGAACTGATTAGAATTGTTTTTTTCCCAAATACTTGACTTCATGCAGTTGATGTAAACATTGTGCAGGCACTGTTTTAGCATTTGTTGCTAATGGATTGCAACTGTGAATGATTAGTGGTAGGGAGAAGAAAAGCACAACAGCAGTTCAGACTCCCTTACCTCCAGTGGGTGTGTAGGCCAGGTTAGCATTAAAAATGTATAATTAATTGTATCAAGGTTTTAAATGTCAGTAAGCAACACATATTTCACAGTTTCTATTCAGAAACATCCAACCTCCCCTTCATTTGTTGACAGCTGTATATTATTGCCATTTAATATAGTCACACATTTTAAGGGCAATGATACAGAATGCCTTTCAGACTGCATGTCTCATATTACTAGTCAGATAAGACAAGAATGAGCAAACACAAAGAGATAAGTCAGAGCTGCATGTATACAAGCAATAGTCATAAATGGTTGTGCGATCATTCAGTGTACTACATCTGAAACCTATACATGTAAACACAACTGTCATATGTTTTGTTAATACTGTGGATGATGTTGCAGTTGCTTATATGCAGAATGATCTTCATTCTCTGTTGTAAAGCTGTTTCTGTGGCAAAGAGAGATATGACAGCCTTATTGTGTTTTGAAGGTTCATTGGCGTGAGAGCTCAAATCCTGACCTGTGTCGAAATATTTAATACCAACATAAATTTTGTAGTGTTTATTTAATAGATTTCTTTTCTTCCTGTTTTCTAATTTTCTTTTTTTTCTTCTTTCTTTTTTTTGTATGCCAGCATTTGCATGGTGCATGGCTTAGTGCAAACAGGGGAAACAGAGAAACACAAAGAATGTCATCTTTAACCATGCTTATTTTGTTTAAGTGATGCTTAGCAGTGTGAAAACCTGCACAAGTGCCCTACACAGGAAGCAGACAGAACACCTGCAGACAGGAAGCAGAGAGTCAGCAATTTCAAAATGGATACATTCTATTAATTCTGTTGGGCACCACGCAAACACACTAAAAGGTGGTGCATGGTGGTTAACAAACAGAGGTAAAGAATGAATAGGTAATTATGTTATTATTATTTAACTCTTCCTGTAGCAGGAAGTGTAAGTGTAGGGCTATAATACAGTTGGTCCTGGGGTCTAATACAGGAGATGCATCATATTTTTTTCTGTTGTAACAGTTCAGTTTATAGTAATGAACAGAAAAATATCCAAGTGTTACTTTGATATTCCTGTGGCAACAGGTGTAAGTGTAGTACTGACATGCATATGGTCTTGGGTTCTAATACAAGAAATTGTAGACATTTTTACTGTTGTTCCATTTCAAATTATATTAAATATCACTAATAACACTTTATACATAATTATAAATAGTGGAGCTGATATGAATTATATGTATGAGTGATAAGGCGCCTTTACTGTTTTTTTAAGGTTCATATGTATGAATGAGGGTATACAGACTACTATGTTTCTGTAAGTATAATTCTGCTATCTGGACTTGGATGGCCTTCACAATAAGACCCATACACAAATGAATGTACATACAAAGACTACACATTGCACACTCATCAATATGGTAAAATGCAGAACTTTACTATATTGACAGTTGGACATGGCTAGCTATCCATTTCATGCAAACCTCCCAACATCTTCTCTCCAGCATCCACTGCTGATGGCATCCAGTCTAAGTTGTCCTGCAGTCTTAAAAAGTCAGACTTGCGCTGTGGTGCTTGTGTAAAATACTGAGTTCTGTAGTCTGTGTACTTAGGTAGGTGTTCTGTTCTCAATGATGTGTGTGTGTGTGTGTGTGTGTGTGTGTGTGTGTGTGTGTGTGTGTGTGTGTGTGTGTGTGTGTGTGTGTGTGTGTGTGTGTGTGCATGTGTGTGTGTGTTTGTGTACTTGCTTGACATTAGAGAGAGAATTTTACACCAGCATGTGTAACACTGCTATTAACATTTTCTCCTCACCAGACATGCTGATATCATCACCTATAGACATTTGTCTAACAGTGTCCAAGTCAGACTTGAGCTGTAGTGCCTTGCTTAGGTACATAGTTCTTTAGTCTGTGTTCTTTGATAGGTAGGAGTTCAGTTCTCACTGCATTCAAGTGGTGTGTGTATGTGTTTGTGCACTTGCTTGACACTAGAAAGAGCATTTTAGACTTACATATGGAACACTGCTATTGCCATCTTCCTCTCGCCAGACTCTGCTGATGTCATCAGCTACAGCTAATTAGAAGATGTGCAGTATTCCCATAAAAGCAGAGTCAGAGACTGGCCTGTAGGCCAGACACAAGTCATCTCATCCTATACCATACAGATTACAGTAACAGGGCTTTTAGTCTATCTACATACATCATGGCATGGCTTGTAGACCCTGCATTTTCTTGGTGAGAAACCCCTGTGGTCTCTCTAGTTGCTGCAGGTGTCTGGTGAGTTACATGCAAAAGGGAGTATTATACAAAAAGGGAGCATTATACTCTATTACTGTTCTGATGATATTTGAGTACAGTGCTGTTATATCATTCTCAGATCTGAATACTATCACTCTTCTACTTGGACACAATAGAATAGCATTCAATTGTTCTGTTTAAGCAGCTTTATTTTATATAAACACATCACAATAGAAGTTTACTGACTTTAACTTAAGTAACTTACATACAAACTAACTGCTGCATTCATGCATGCTTACTCTCTGGCTGCATTCTCAAAATGGCACTAGGAATGACACGTGCTTGATATTTATACGTGCACTCTCAGTCTTTTATGTGCTCATTAAAGATACAGTACATAGAACATGCTCTCTGATCTACATCTTCCCTCTTGAAAAAACAAAACATGCAATGCTATGGATATTTTGACATGCAGATATCACAAATAATTATCAGTCATGCATTAATAAAAGATATAATGCGTATATACAGGTTCACTATAGAATCTTAAAATGCTGAAATCCCGAATTTCAGCATTTCGAAATTCTATAACCGAAAGCTTAAAATCCCGAAACACCAGAACCGCGAAATTTAAAATCGCGAACCTACACTACAAATACACCACACACATACACATACACACAATGTCCCCCCACAATCAAACATATAATCCTACACTTACAGACAAGCGCACTCCCCATGTGGGGGCTGCGCCCACTACACCCACCCTACTTATATATATACTAACTCCGAGATGGCACAATTACACACACAAAGGTAACTCACACCCACGCATTTCACAGCCCCTTGCACACACACACACACACACACACACACACACACACACACACACACATCACAGCGACAACACACACTAACATACAATAAAGCCCCTAACCAACACACTTACACATACATACTTACCTGAGCTTACACCTATCCATTCACACACCGCAACACCAGAAGTGCTATTTCAAAATCTCCAAACTTTGGACTTTTGAATTTCGTGTTTCTGGGGTTTTGCAATTTAAAGCTTTTGGCTATAGAATTTTGAAATACTGAAATTTGGGATTTCAGTATTTTGAGATTCTATAGTGAACCCGCATATATACAGTCAAGTCCATGTTGCTACATATTTCACACTGGGCTTAGATACTTGTCCATAATGTGTGATATAAAATTGGGAACTGGGCTTAACTACTGGAGCGTCTCTGAAAAATGTTCAGTCTGTGGTTTACTTGGAACATCTTCAGGGATGGAATCAGAGGTAGGAACACCCTCTGGGATGGGAACAATAGTTGGCTGTTTCTGAGATTTAGAGTCTAAGCTGCTATAACAACATTGTAATGACGATTCTGGTACAAGTAACAGATGCTTACGGTTTCACATGTACCGTGTACCTTCTGAGTCTATAAGGTAGGATCTCAGTTCAGGACATTTCCCAATAACTTGCAGTATGCAGTCAAAACCTTTTTCTGTTTGAAATTAATGGAGAAAGAAGTTGGCTTGACTTGCCATACTATGACTTCTGGCTTCAACGTTTCTTAAATAATTGAGCCTTAATGGTCTTATTATTCCTAGATTTAGGCTTTAGTAGATTGGTAGGAATAGGTAGCATAGTTCTTATTGGCCTGGAAAGAAGTCATTGAGCTAGAGATCTAAGAATATCATCATGAGGTACATTTCTAAGGTTAAGCAGATTTAAGAAAATGTCTGAATTGTCACATCTTGACCTTTCAAGTAGCTGTTTCTCACACCAGACAGCTCGCTCAGACAGGCCATTCAACTGAGGATACTCTGGAGTACTGGTAATGTGTAGAATGTCCCATTATTTTGCAAATTTCTGAAACAACTGGCTAGTAAATTGAGTACCAGTGTCAGAAATAACTTTTTGCAGACTACCATGGTCTGAGAAATGACATTTCAGCTTAGTAATAACAGTAGTAGATGTTGGATTAGTTAGTAGATCAGTCTCAAACCAATTCGAATGAGTCTACCAATACCAAGTAGTATTGACTGTTCCACTCAAAGATATCAGTGGCTTCTGTCAACCAAGGTAGTTCAGGAACTGGATGTAGCTGAAGTGGTTCTCTTTGCAAATGCGATCTTGCACTATTGCATACTGAACAAGAAGAAAGTACTTTATCACTGTATTTCAGTAATAAAGGCCAAAATACTAATTCTCTTGCTCACCTCTTGGTGGACGTGGAACTTGGGTGACCACAGTGCAAAATCTGGATGTACTTATGTTGTAAGGAGGCAGGAACAACCATTTTAGGACCTTTGAAAATAATGCCATCTTTCATCAAAAATTCTTCTCTGTAGGGAGAATAAGTTTGCAGGTCAAGTGGTACACTAGATCGCTTTGACGGCCATCCACCATTAAGGTAGTGCTTGAGTGTTTGCAAAATCAGATCACTCTTGATCACTCAACTCATCGAGCCTAGTAGTAGAAATATTACACACTGTCATCACATCAAAGTCAAAAGATTCTCTATCAAGCTGTTCTTTAATATTCCTGGGTGATCTAGATAATCAGCCAGATAGAGTATTTTACCTTTCGTATTGACCATTTTGAAGTTGTACTTTTGAAATTTGAGCATCATTCTTTGTAACCTCGCTGGACCTGAATCCATAGACTTCTTTAGAATAGTAACTAGAGGATGGTGATCAGTCTCAATCTGAATAGCTTTACCATAAATATAATCATGAAACTTGGAACATGCAAATACTATTGCCAAAAGTTCTTTTTCAATTTGAGCATACTGCTTCTCAGTTTGGGTAAGTGTTCTAGATGCATACACTACTGGTTTGCCCTCTTGAAGTATAACTGTACCTAGACCAAATTTTGAAGCATCACAGGAAAGGGTAACTGGTTTATTCACATCATAGTATCTTAATGTAGGTGGGGTGGCAATTTTATGCTTGAGGTCATCAAATGCCTTCTGGTGCTGTTCTAACTATGACCATGTAAAATTTTTGCATGTTAGCTTTCTTAAAGGTGCTATCAACTCATTGACGTCTAGTATAAACTTGCCTAAATAGTTGACCATGCCTAAAATACACTGCAGAGCTTGAACATTGTCTGGTGCTGGCATTTCAAGAATTGCTGCTTGCTTGGTTGGGTCTGGTCTCAAGTCAGCACTGATAAATAAATCACCTACATATGTAACGTCTGGAAGTCCGAATTTGCACTTCAACTGATTCAGCTTTAAGTTTACTTCACAAGCTAGATTTAGGACTTTCTTTAGGTTCCTGTCATGCTCTGCTTCACCATTGCCTCCAAGCAATAAATCATCCACTATTATGGCACAAGGATAATCCCAAAAAAAATTGCTCCATTGCATTCTAGAAGACGTCACTTGCTGAATTTATTCCAAATGGTATCTTTAGAAATCTGTACTGTGTGTATTGGATCATATCATATTTTCAATGCTTTTTAAATTCTCTTGGGTCAATGCATATTCTGATTTTGTCTTTGCCTTTTTTGTGAGCTGCTGCCATAGATAATACTCATTCGGTTGGTTTTGTAACTGGACAAATTACACCTTGTTGCACCATTTTACCAAATGAGCCTTAACTTTGTCTTGCATAGCTATCGGAACCCTTCTTGCTGGTCTGACTACTTGAGTAGTCTGACTCATGGAATACACCACTGGAAGTTTACCCACCCTATCATTGAAAACATCAGCATATTCTGAGAAAATGGCTTCAGAAAAATTAGAACTGGGAGATGTACTTATGTGATGAACTTCTTTGGTAAAAGAAAGCAGAGTCATTTTCAAACTATCTTTGAGACCCAATAAAGACTGTACTGGTATTCTTGACCAAATAACATGAAACCATCACTGAGCCTTCACTTTGAATCCCTTCACCTCCATAAGCAACAAGCTTTGCACTACTGGCCACATTGAGTTGCTCATTAGTTCTCACTCTAGCAAATGTGTCTGCTGATATAACATTACACTTTGAACCTGTGTTTACTTTAAGCTTTGTGGATTTACCATTGATCTGTAATATACAGAACACTTTGCTGTTTGCCAATAAATTCACTGCATCAGCTCTTTCACCAGTTATTGATAGACCATCCACATAGAAAGCTGACTGCTGCCTCTCTACTTGATCAACCTGCTTTTTTGTGTGACCTTTTTTCATTACTGCATGAGGTTTACATGATTTGCAAACATTTTGGAAATGGTTCAATTTTGTACACTTGTGACATTGCTGACCAAATGCTAAGCATGTTTCTCTTTTAGACTCATGATATGCACCATAGTTGTGACAGTTAACAATAATGTCGGACTTGGGTTTTGTTGATTCATGCTTGTGCTGTACTGCGCATGTGCCTTTAACTGAACTGGTTATAGAACTTGCTGAAAAACTGCGTAGTTTTCTTGATGAGTCATCAGGGGTTGTGGCTGCCATGTGCTTAGTAGGCCTATTTCTGTTTGCCACATGTTGCATGCTGTCTGCATTTGCTCTGGAACCTGCTGAAACCTTGCACTTGTCTCTTGCAAGCATACTTGTGTGTTTTTCTGTTACTTCTTGGATTTGGCAAATCTCTGTGGTTTACTCAATGTTAAATCACTATCACACAGTAAGATCTTTCTCCAGGCAGCACTGTTAATACCACACATGAGCCTATCATTTATCGACTCAACTTTTAAGTCACCAAACCGACACATCTTACACACCTTATTTCTCAGATCAATTATATAAGCTGCAAACGTTTCCCCGGGTTTCTGATCTCTTGTTTAAAAGAAATGCCTCTCTAGTGTAATATTTGTCTGGGGGTTACACATTTCTCTGAACTTGTGCTTCAACCACTCGGGGTCTTCCCTTAACTCATCCTGCACAACAATACAATGGTTTTCACCTTCTCCTTCATATACTGCCTGTACATACACAAATGAATGCTCCCTTTCTATGGCCTCTGACACAGCTAAGATTAGCAAACTGAATGCCATGGTGTGTTCATCTTTATCTGAATAAGCTGCTTGTATAAAAATATTATACTGTTGCTCAAATATCCTCCAATTCTCTGCAATATTCTGATTAAATACAAGTGGTAAGGGCTTTCAACATCCATCTACCATATTAACACATACCAGTGAAGGGTTTTGCAAATAAACACAAATGCATACACATGCACATATACCAGAAATTTATGCCAGTACTTGTAACTTTCCTCAGCAGCACAACGAGCCACTGTATAACTGAACTTCATGAAATATGTCTCTCTTGGGCACTATAATAATCTTAAAATTACTGTATTGCACGAAATCACCTCTTAGTGTAAGAAACGTCAAATAACTGCACGATGCAAGCCTCTGTGTAACTGGACTAAATACTTTTGAACTTATTGTATTGCTAAAGTCATTTATCCTCATTTTAAGAAGCACTTCAAATAATTGTATGATGTGAATGAACTGGCAGGAGAAGCTCAGAGTCAATAACATTTTGAAGTAATGGCACTTTGTGAATAAACTGTACACAACACACTGAAACCCTCAAAATGGAGATACCTTTCTAGGCAAATCTCTACAGTGCAAGAAACACTCTGCAATGAAGGCACTCTGTGAACAGGCACATCCAGCACAAGAAACCTTTCAAAATGTCTATACTTTGACTGCACTTTCATGAAATAGTTGCACTTTACCCACAAATAACTCTTCGAAATCCATGAACAATAATAAGCACACATTGTAAACACTTTTACACAATTTGAGATACTTCATATAACTTACGTTATGCCCTTAATACAGTACAAAGTTGTAGTTATACCAAAACACAGCACTTTACCAAAAAAAATGCAGTCACCTTGCTTTATTTACACTTAGTGTTCCCCTTTTGCCATTATTATATTAATTTTGCTCGTTTAATCTCTCTTCATGCCCATTGTACTTTTCTTGAGCTTATTTTACTCTAAACATGCCTATGTTGTCTTTAAACACTTGTTTTGCCTTTAAACACACTTGTTTTACTTTTCTGTTAATTGTTTCATCAAACACCTTTACTTTAAACATTTCCTAGTTAATAAGCCTTTTGTGCCTCCCTCTTGTTTAATAATGCATTTTGTGCCCTTCTACTGCCCCATTTTATTCTTTTTATAAAACAAGTAGTTTGTGCATATTCGCATTACCTTTGCTTCTTTTCTGGCTCTTTTTTGTGCTTCGCTGTCATCTCTGCATCTAATGGCTCCAGATCTTATTCTCTCTGATCCCGGTTCTGAAACCATGTCACTCTCCTACTTTGGACACAACAGAACAGTCTTTGTGGGTTCTGTTTATGCAGCTTTATTTTATACAAACACATCATGATAGAAGCTTACTGACTTTAACTTAAGTAAGTTATATACAAACTAACTGCTGTATTCATGAATGCTTACTCTGACTGCATTCTCAAAATGGCACTAGGAATGACACGTGCTTAATATTTATGTGTGCACTCTCAGTCTTTGACATGCTGCTTAAAGGCACAGAACCCAGAACATGCTCTCTGATTTACAGATATGATGGCCTGACTTATGAGGTGCATGATGTATCCCTTCCGTACTACACTGGACACCTGGTGGTCATAGTTCAGATTGCTATGTATGTGCGTTCACTGGTCTGACACCATTGGGTTTCAGCACAGGGACAATGTTGTCAATGTTGTAATTAGTGGGGAATTTCACTTTGCAGAAGGTGAAAATAATGACACATTTTTGCATTTCTGTGTAGACTATGTAGCTTTGATACCAATCATTTCTCTTTGTTAGCCGGTCCTGTAGTATGTTAATATCATTAATGGACTCAATGATTGCACTCAATATGAAAGAAACAGCAAACTTGGTAAGCCAAAGGCAGTATACTTTAGCCTTGACTGTCAAGAAATAGATTTCAAACAGTAAAGGGCCCAGTACAGATCCTTGGGGTATGCTAGTGGTGACAGCTCTACTGGTAGAGGTTGATTACCAACCTTCACAGTATGTGTTCTGTTGGCGAGCCAATTGGTTAACTGTCTAGTGACATAATAGTTAATCCCCAGCTGGATGAGTTTATCAATGATACCTGAGTGGGGGATTGTGTCTAAACCCTAGGCAGGATCAAGATAGACAGAATGCACATGTAACATGTGTTACCTTCATCCAGGCCTATTACACAGAATCAGTGGGCTGTGACCACATCACAGATTGCCTATAGTGTGACTTAGAACATGCACATACCTGACATGTTGGATCCACACTTCAATACACACAGTCTATTTTCCCATAGAAAGGTGTACATCAACATGCATCCATTTTAGTTGGGGGACAACACCTGATGCATGCATTTATAGATACATCTTGACTCTCCTCATCTGTGAGGTAGACCAGCAACTCATCCTGGACCTTTTCTTAATGGATACTGGTAATATCCCAGCTGTTTGCATTAGACATGTGTGAGCTGTTAATGCTACATCCATGTCTGTTACATCTCTTAGATGTCCTCAAAGATACAGAGATATTCACGTAACACTATCAGATGCATCCATAAACACCTATATCACCAAATGGGTAGACCAGTGGACCACATATGTTGGATCTAAATATGTTAAAATGTGTGAGATCACCTATAGCTAGGGTCCAGTGATCAGCCCTGTACATCAGGGCTGTCTGATAGGCCCTTTCCTGTCCATTATTTTAGTCACAGACATCAAGAATGACATACAAATTCTGTGCACAAACAAGGCTACAGATTGTGGGAAATCATTGATTTCAGCTGTGATATTAATATAATATACATAGTATCAACACACATCAAAGATTGCTGCCACAGCAATGAAAACACCTGCAATGACACAAAAAGACAGGAGGATTTGTTACATCAGGAATACACAACCCTAGTATAATGTAGACATCACAGTCTATAATCAGACTAATAGTTGTATGACCTGTGTCCTGGAGTAGATAGTATGTGGAACATCCACCAGCATGTGGCCATAGTGCTGACTACTCCCTTGTATGTAGCACAACCTCTACATATTTGAAGGACATCCACATCACAGGCAATAATACTTCCATAGTTCACAGCCTTCATGACACCAATAACTGAGTGAGATTAACCCTTCTTCATATACCACCCTACATATCTTCCAGTGATATATAACTGAAGTGTACCACCTTTGTCAGAGGGATGTCACACAGCTTATTGGCCATAACTAGGTATTATTTTTTGTTGCAAAAACATTAATGTCTGATGGTGTGGAACACCCATCAACGTGTTATACCACATGCATGAGTGATGCCTGTTCTGGTGATGGACACAGTACATAAATAGCTGTTTGACAACATTGATGGCATGGGTTACATTGGTAACAGTGTGGATTGTGCCACACATACACACACACACACACACATATATATATATATATATATATATATATATATATATATATATATATATATATATACATACATATATATATATATATATATATATATATATATATATATATATTTATATATATATATATTTATATATATATATATATATATATATATATGTCATGCACACCAGTCAACTAGCCTGTATTGATTATTGATTATAATGCCATATACAGGTATAGCAGTGTCCCTCCTAACACCTCCAACAGATGTTACAGTGTCAGGATGGTGTGCATGATTACCATCATAGATTGTTGACATGTCATAGTAGTTGTACAAGTGTGTTCATGCAGAACCACCTATGATCACTCAGAATCACATTTGTTGTATCACAGACATGGAATTACTAGTGGTATTTTCCTAATATTGTCTATGATTGTGTATCTTTTACTGTTGTCCATGAGCCTGTAACTGTGCCCCACTTATTTGAGACCTCTGCTGACATTACAGTCATACTCAGGCAAATCAGTTTGCACAACGTCATAATTTGCATCCAAGCCCAGTTGTATATAACATCTCTGCTATACGTCCTCTCCATTGTTCATGTCAAGATGTTTATATCACAAAGACATCTTCTGCATTATTATGTCACTTTGTCTGACAGTTACATAATATACATTTTCACTGTGCAGACTGTACTGTACCATGCTGATATGTGCATAGCATTCTTGCTACAACTGTCTTCCATTTACATGACTTCATCTGCTGTACATTACAATATTTCACCTGCCCTCTTTCCATCTGTTCATTCATCCCCTATTCAATACACACACTTTCCCTGACTGTTTATTTTAAATGGCAGTCCATGTACCTTTACAAATTATTTAGACTTTTGTACAGAATGTCTGGAATGGGATTCTACAATACTCTGCATTGTATACATTGTCCTGTATTGTGTTTGGATGATATACATTTCTGAATGATAAACCCTGGTAATCATTGTGTCATTCTGTGCAATTCTGCTAACTTAATTTGCTCTAAGGTAAACAAGTTTGCTATTTATTTTGTTTTACACATTTTCCTGGCCAACAAAACTGTTGCCAGCGATGAAGCCATGCTTGTTTATGTTTAAACATGGTGTGCAGCATGAATATGTAATCACCACTGCTGCTCTCAACACAAACATGTAAACTCTGTGTAGGCTTCACACGAATCTTACAAGGAGTTTTTTGAATCCTACCATTTTTGTTAAAGATATTCCCTAATATTAAACATCCTTTATCTATGATAAAAGGCACTGAATACATAGGCCACATTTAGTGGTCCTTCTAAGTTGTTTTTTATTAACTTGAATTTTGTTAACTTGATGGGCTTCATTCCTGATATCTCTTTCACACAGGTTTTTCAGATCCTGCACTGTCTTGAGGACAAAGTGAAGCTGTCTTCCTACTACATCAAAGATAGCTAAATTCTTCCTTATTATAACTCAATTTTTATTTACGATGTTCTTCATATATTTAGAACTATCGTCATATTGTATAATCAGTACCTTCTTAAAACCTGAAGTGGAATTCTGCCTAGTTTGTTCAGTTACCCTTGTCAGCCTTATGCCTAATAGGGGTTTATGCTTTGTCCTATTCACAAATTGCCTCTTTATCATACTCATATGGTATTCGGGATAAATCCTATCCAAAATATCTTTTTAACTTTATTGATCTCATAATAAACTTCATTCAGAGAGGACATCATTCTAACAACTCTAATGCTTTATTCTTTAAATAATATTTTAAACAATAAAGGATGACCACTTTTAAAATAAAGATAGGAATTGCAAAATGTAAATTTTCTACAAATCCTAGTTGAAAAAAACTTCACTGAATGCCTAATTGTAGTATCTAAGTAATTCACATCTTCATTATTAGAATTAAAAGTAAATTTAAAGAAATTTAAAACATTGTTTAAATAATCCATAAAAGCTATGATGATACTTTCAGGAACATCCCATAAAACAAAATATGTTGTCTAGGAAACTCAAATAAAGTTTATAAAATGTATAAAATTCTGAATTAAAATGTAAAATGGGGCAAAAGAAGTGCACATGGCCACACCATTAATCTGCTTAAAAATCTTACTCTCAAAGAATATAAAATTGTTATCCAGAATCAGAAATGTTATCTCCATAATGAAAATAATCATCTCAAATCACATTCAATAAATGTTTCATGAAACAAAATTAATTTAATGGAATTGTCATGAATAAATTAACCATATCTATTGTCAGAAAGCCTAACTGTTTGTTCTATTTGCTGGGCTTAAACCTACCGAAGAAGTTCCAGGAATCCTTCAATAAATGAGACTGGAGGGGCATAGCCAACATGGAAAGCAGTTAACACCACTGTTTTTAGTTATGCTTCATTTTAATTTCTCTGACAGGATGTTTACTACAAAATTCAAATAAAACATTTCAAAACTTGATGGATTTATAGTTGAAGACATTCTGAAAGATTTACTACAAAAAATAAGACATTTGAAACTTTTTAAATTGCTTTTTCCTGACAAGAAAATTAGAAAGAACTAATTTTTTCAGAATGAGCCACTCTAAGTCCAGTGTACAGGACCGTGCAATGAAAAAAAGACATACAGGCAATACTAAATAACATCAATAAGTTATCTGT
Source organism: Protopterus annectens (assembly GCF_019279795.1). Classification (NCBI taxonomy): domain Eukaryota; kingdom Metazoa; phylum Chordata; order Ceratodontiformes; family Protopteridae; genus Protopterus; species Protopterus annectens. The sequence goes on along the minus strand of NC_056728.1, from coordinate 1,064,432,194 downwards.
AAAGACAGATAAATTAGAAAGCAAAATGGACAATTTTAAAGGGGAATGTAAAAAAAAAAAAAAAAAAAAAACAAGTTGAAATGCTGAGTTAATCTCTTAAACTGTAAAAATCACAAATCTCGAGTATAGAAGAGGCAATATCTGATTTTGATGGAAGATTTTTTGAAAATAGAAATTACACTGAATTTATTCTGAAACAAAACAAATTATTCTGGGAAAAATAGAAGACTTAGAGAACAGATCTAAAAGGGATAACAGTAGGATTTATGGGATTCCTGCAAAAGAAGAGGGAGAAAGTAATTTGAATTCTATAATACCTGGCTGCCTAAAACCTGCCTGATTTTTTTCTTTGAATTCAAAAGTGCACATAGACCACTTTCTAGCTCATCTTTAAAAAAACACACCTCCAGTAAGGTCAGTGATTGTAACATTTTTCTCAAGTCACGATAAGGATTTAGTCTTGAAAGCTGCATGGACTAATTATCCAGTTACAATTAAAGGAAATACTATAAGACTTGAAAATGACTATTCAACATTAGTGATGTCAAAGAGAAATGTATGTGTGCCACTTGTTAAAAGTGTAAAGGAAAAACAATATTAAAGCAAAAACTTGTTTCCAGCAAAAATAAGGATTCACCTTCCAGAAGGAAAGAAGATTTTTAACACATTGGAATATGTAATGGATTTTATAAAGAAAAATAAAATCCTAGAAAAGACTGGAGAAATGGACTGGAATTTATCAACTTCTTTGATGAGAAGTTCAACAAGAGATGGTTGGTTAATAAAAGACAATAACAGTAAAAACTGAAGGACAAATGAAAATCAACATATTTCATGGTTGCTTGTTTGTCTTTTCGGCTTTTCACAGTTAGGGGTTGCCACAACGGAACTCCAGTCCACTAATGATTTGCAGTAGATTTTTTATGGTGCCGAGTTGCCAGCCTGACGCCCAACCTTCAGTGAAGGCACGCATATTCACACATGTCGTTTGGAGGCAACTTGACTGTGGGGAGGACATGCAGACTCCGCACAGAAGGCACTCCAGCTGTGAATTGAACAGGAGAACCTCTTACTGTGAGGCAACAATACTACCGCTGTACCACCGTGGCTTGAATTCTTATTAATTTAAACTAAAGAGTAAAAAGGTCACACAGACAACTCATTTAATAAAAACTACAAGAAAAACCCAGCTAATCTAGAGTTTTCACTGCATGATACCTTAAAGTTCCTATAGTAGAGGTCTGTGGGGTATATGCAAATGACTCATTTGGCTTTATTGGCATGAATGTAGCCACAAAGACTTAAAAAGAAAAAAAAGAAAACGTCATGGACATTCATAAGCCATATTGCTGAAACACTTGATGTCCTTAAGGGTCATTTGCTTGGACCTCTACTACAGATGGTTTAAGGTATCACACAGTAAAAACTCTGTCTTGGCTTGGCTTTTGTTCTAATTCTTATTAATTTAAAGAAGTACTTGAATTCTTATGAATAGGTGAAGAATATTATGTTTTACAAGGTAAATCATTTATTTCTTTCTTACTCTACTTCAAATGGTTTCTAGTTCCCTTTTTAACATGTTAGAGTTTGATTCTGTTAGCTATATAAAAAATTAAAGCCACTTATTTTCAATTCAAAGCTTAAAATGTTAAACTATTAATTTTATTAAAAGTTAATCATTATTATGATGAAACTTATGCTAGGTGGCACACTGTCTGATATCTTGGCTTAGTTGAGGGGTGCTATTAAATATAATACAAAATGTAACAAATGACACTAAAGAGGCATATTAATTTAACTTTCTCAGTTCTTAAAATAGTCCAGTAGTGTGCTACTGATAGTATACTGGACATGCAATAGTACCCAAGATAGACATACTCTGTTATAAACAAAGCATAACAAATATAGATTCTTACATATATAAAAGCTATTATTAGTATGAACTCAACTAATTAGAGAAATATTCACACTTTTACAATTTAAACCTGGATCACAAATAACTGCCATTCGTTTAATGCAAGTTTATATGCTATCTCTCCCTTAAAATGACATTCTGCTTTATAGTAAACAATTCATACAAACAGTGCTTACTGAATCATTAAATGTTATTTCTTTAAAAAGAATAGCTTTTTAGTGGTTAAAATACTTTGAAATGTTTTTTTTAGTAGTTTAAAGAGGTTTGAGGGATTGATGTGTAATATAAAGGTGGCTTGGATTCACTTCTGAGCCTTTCAATGTGAATTGTAACTGATGGACTGTTTGTTTTCAAGCCCTTATCATGAAAACCAGCTTGAAAGAACCTAGAGTCATGAGCGGTTTTGTGATTCTGCAAGAGTTCTAAACATTTTAAGAAGTGTCCAGGTTACTTCTTCCTGTATAAAAGTAAATAATCATAATGCTTTTAATCATATGCTAAGATGTTAAAGAATACAAGTTAGATAATAAGCAAAATACAGTGAACTGTATTCTAAACCACTGTCAGTTATTACATAGTTCTGAATTCTGGCTGCTGATAGTATACTTGATACGCAACAACACCCAGTAATGTTATGCTGTGTTATAAACAAAGTATAAAATATAGTTTCTTATATATATAAAAGTTATTATTGTAATGTTATCAAATAGAGTAATATTCACACTTTTACAAGTTAAACCTGGATCACAAATAACCATCATTTTTTAAATGCAAATTTATACACTATGTTTCCTTTAAAAAAATGACATTCTGCTTTATATTAAACATATCATACAAATAATGCTTACTGAAACATTAAATTTTATTTCTTTAAATATAATAGCTTTTTAGTGGCTAATGTACTTTGAAATGTTTTTGTTGTTTTTTCAGTGGTTTGGAAGGGATTGATGCATAATGTAGAGGTGGCTTGGATTCACTTATAAATTGTTTTGTTTGAGTTGTAGCTGATAAACTGTTCATTTGCAAGCCCTTGTCATGAGGACCAGCTTGAAGTAGGTTAATTTGAGTTATGAACACTCTTAGTGATGCTGCTGGAATTCAGAAAATTCTAAAAAGTGCCCAGGTTACTTCTTCCTGTCTAAAAGTAAATAATCATAATATTTTGAATCATATGCTACGATATTAATGTATACAAATTAGATAATAAGCAAAGAACAATGAATTGCATTCTAAACCACTGTCAGTTACTAAATAGTTTTGAATGCTTGCAGTATACCAAAAGGATAATTTATTTACTAGCCTATAGAAAGGCACTTTGGATAAAAAATGTAGGACTGTGTTTTTCTATTATTGTCTCTTTTTAATGATAGCAAAATGTAATATCTCAGAACAATTTATTATGGAAAGTTTGAATCTTAAAAGGGAAGATTTTTCAGATGTTTGTTCAGATACTACTAGACATAACATTTAAGGAAAAAACAGGACTGATTCTAACAGAAGTACTAGATTAATGAATATGAAATATATAAGGGTGAATGTAAATGTTCTGTTATATGATATTCTATACTATGATTATAGCTAAAATATAAAACCTTGGAATATAGTAATCGTATAAGACATAGTATACAAACAGAAACAGAAAGAGATCAGAATAAGCAAATATGTATATAGTTAAAGACTATAGATATAGCCGTTAAAGTGCGGGGTTTGATTCTCACATGGGGTAATTGGCTGGGCTTGGAATGGCCCACAAGGGCAGTTAGCCTGGTACTAATATATGAACTTATGATTCTATGAAACACTTTACACATAGTAAATAAAATAGAAAACATATAAAATCACCTGACCTGTAATTTAATAAATCTGAAAATAACAACTGACTTCCTCCCTATAGTAGACCAGGAAGAGAATGTGAAGTATAGATTGTACAGATATTAAGTTTGGGCAACTTATAATAAAGATCCTAAACACCCGTTTAACTTATTTTATTCATGATAACTCACTGACAGGCTTTTTTAAGATGATGCATACCAAAAATATGAGACACATTAACATGAATCAGAAGCATGAACTAAGCATTGTTAGTCTAATGGAGAGATTGAGAGGTAGTCTGTTCATCTTTTTCCATCGAACTATGAATATGTTATTCCATGTAGAATGTTTTAAGGTTATTTCTTTAGGTCATGTTTTATTTGTTTCACAGGTTTTCTCCATAGTTGAAGATTTCATATTGGTATATATAAAAAAATATTAAGTTCTGCACATAAATGTTATTTTATTATACCTGTGTTTTTTCTCTCTCATATAAATGTTTGATTTTAAATACATATCTATTAATATAAATGGATTTAATAATCCAGTAAAGAGGAGGAGTCTGGTGAAATACTTGCAATTACATAAAGCTCAAATAGTATTTCTATATGAAACACATTTACTTAAGAAAGATGCAAATAAACCTTCACTGAATAATTATTTGGTTTTAGCAAATTCTGGCTTTCGAGCTAAAAGAAGAGGCACCCTCGTTTTATGGAAGAACTTAAAAGTAATGTCTAAAGTAAAAGATACCTATGTTAATAAAAATGGTATATTAAACTTTGTTATAACTGAGTGGAACAGAGAACTATATATATATATATATATATATATATATATATATATATATATATATATATATATGGATTCACTTTAGAAGCTCGAAATACTGAAATATCGAAATTCAGTATCTCTAGTATTTCGAGCCCATAAAGTGGAATCCTAAGAACAGCAAAAGCTTAGAAGCATGAAATTCAAAACTTCGAATACCGGCAATTTTGAATTTCATGCTTCTGAGGTTTTGCTGGGTCAAGGGTCAAGTGTGCGTGTGTGTGTGTGTGTGTTAAAGGTTTTGTGTAGGGGCAGCGGTGTGTATCAGTGTGTTTTGTTGCTGTGATGTGTGTGTGTGTGTGTGTGTGTGTGTGTGTGTGTGTGTGTGTGTGTGTGTGTGCAAGGACAATGTAACTTGTGTGGTGGTGTTTTGTGTGTGTTTGTGCGTAGTGCGACCTCGGAGTGAGACTATTTAAATAGGGGGGTGTGGGGGTGCAGACCCCCACATGGGGTGTGCATGGGGGCTTGCCCACCCTGCTTTTATGTAGTAGAGAGATTGTGTTTGTGTGTGGGGAGGATGGGGTGTGTGTGAGTGTGTGTGTGTGTGTGTGTGTGTGTGTGTGTGTGTGTGTGTGTGTGTGTGTGTATGTGTGTGTGTGTGTGTGTGCAGTAGAAGTGTGAAATTCAAAATCTCCAGTGTGTGAGATTTTGAATTTCATGGTTCTGAGTTTTCGTGGTTTCAAAAATTCGACTTTATAGCTTTGAAATACTGAATTTCGATATTTCAGTATTTCGAGGATATAAAGTGAATCCATATATATATATATATATATATATATATATATATATATATATATATATATATATATATTTGTGAACTCTTATTCAATTCCAGGGGTTGGAGCTAAAGATGCAAAAGTTACTTAGACACTATAGCCTATTACATGAAAGGTGAAGTCATAATGGCTAGCGATTTTAATTTTATTTTATCAGACAAAGATTCCACTGCAGCTAGAAAGCTGAGAGTCACATCCTCAGCCACACACTTAACATATTTGGTAAATCTAATGAATTTAAAGGATATATTCAAGCTAAGGAAAACAAACTCACTTCAATTTACCCATTATTCATATAGATATGGAACACAAACAAATACTGACAATTTTTTCTTGTCTCAATCTGTTTTCACATATCAGAGAAGTTTCATTAGTTTCATGTCCATTGTCAGACCATAATCCTACAATCTATAATATTATTTAAAAACTGTTATTTAATACATCACAGGAGATTACGAGTGTACATCATTAAAATAAAATAATTCAAGGATTGGTATGTTAAGGAGATCAAAATTTTCCTATAAATAAGCATGAACGGTGAATTATCTGACATTGTCCTGTGTGATTCAGTAAAGGCTGACTTAAATGGAAGATGTACAAGCTGATATATTAGTAAAACAAGAGAGTGGGAAAATAATTGAATACACTACAGGCCAAAATAGATACACTAAAGTTAAATCTAAAATTAAATAACATCATAAGTCAGTCTGAACTTAAAAACTTAAATACAAATTATGTTAAAATTCTAAATCATAAAGTTTAAAAAAACCTGGAAAAATGTAAACTTCAGTCATATTTAGTAAACCCTTTAACTTTAAGCTTGCATAAACTTGCTCTTAGATCACAAAAAATGAATAAACTAAATCATATCAAAGACATTATAACACATATAAATAAGAAAAAAGATACTAATGCCCCTTTTGGGGAAGTAGAAACTAACTGAGAAGGATAGAAAGAAGAACCTCCCTCGACTGCAGATGCCTGTTCAGAAGATGAAGATTGAACAAGGGAACTAGTCTTTGATGTACCAGTATCATGGACTGGGTGTCCAATGGACAGTAGACTGAACGGTAGGGATCTGAGAAACAACAGAGTCTTGTACAGGGGGTACCCATAACTGCATATATGGGGGTGGGGGTGCAGTAGCTGCTGGAGGATTATCATCCTCTTCAGAAGTTTCTGCTTTTTGGCGATCCTCAGTTTGTTCCAAACCTGCTAAGACAGGATAAAGGGATCCCTTTTTACTGGTCTGTACTGCCTTTTTAACCTCTTTTACCTGTTGGAACAATTTCTTATTTGCATCCTGCAACCCTCTTAATGCTGTTTCTTTTCCCCTTTTAAGTGTTTCACTATTACAAGAAAAAAATGCTGTCATTTGCTCCCCATTTACTTTGCTTTTCTTTTCTTCCAAAGTGCCTTTCAACATCATCAATTTAGTCTTATCATAAGTTCCATTTAATGGAAATTCCCTACCAGAACAATTCTTAGTAAGGTGAAAGCAGTCATGTAAACACTTACAACTTTCTTTCCCCTACTTAAAATACATAAAATATGCAGGTGTTCCCTTTTCAGGGATTTGTTCTTACGTGCTTATCTTTGCTCCCATTTTTCTTAGTTTATAAATAAAATAAATTAAAAAAGAATGTTAGGCTTACCTTATAAATCCTGGATCCCGGCAGTTTTGAGGACAGAAAATAACTGTAATAATCCACACACCAAACAGGGAGGGAAGGGTAGGACATCTGACAGCATGAAAACAACAAAGGAGAGGTTTCAATCAGCCTTTTTCCATGGCACCCCCTTGCTTTTGTCTCAGCATGAGCTCAAAAGTTGCAGCTCCAGCATTGCGATCAGGATAACGGGGTGGATAGGTACTGTGTCCAGAATTGAACACTCTTTCGGACCATCTGAGGGTACTTCCATGCAATCATACTTACGTCCCAGCATGCTATGGGCTCATGAATTTATTTTAACAATGCATACTTCTACGTCCCATCATGTTGTGGGCTCATGTACCTGTTTTACTTGTTTACAGTCTATATCCCAATCATACTGTGGGCTCATGAACTTGTTTAACCTTATCTTTGACTTTTTCTCCTTTTTTTCTTTTCTCTCATTCATTCACACATTGACAGAATAAAACAACTCTCATACCTCTTACCTTTCAATACTGAGGGCACAGCCCTTGACACAAGGTGCCTCCTTGTGTTAATTTGTTCTTTACTGTATGTACACATTTACTTATTTATTATTTTTTTACATTTGTTAACCGAGTAGTGTCTGATGGGGTCAGAAACCTGTTTTCAGCAGAAAGCTGGGGAGAAAATCTCCAGAACAGTACAAATAAAGTACAAGCAAGTAGTTACACAAAATATCAAAAGTATGTTAAAAATATATTACAAGATCATAGTTGCAAGATCATAGAAGAATTAGAACGAATAGCAAACTTTACATGATAAGTAAAAATAAGATAGGTACCAAATTTAAAGGTAGTTAAAGTGTACAATATCCAAAAGATCAAGAAACTCTTCAGAGCTCGAACATTGCCCATTGCTGGCATCTCAAGAATTGCTGCTTGCTCAGTTGGGTCTGGTCTCAAGCCAGCAGTGATAAATAAATGACCTACATATGTAACTTCTGGAGGTCTGAATTTGCACAGCAGAGGATTCAGCTTCAAGTTTACTTCACTTGCTCTGTCTAGGACTTTCTTTAGGTTCCTCTCATACTCTGCTTCACCATTGCCTCCAACCAATAAATCATCCACAATTATGGCACAAGGATAATCCTGAAAAACTTGCTCCATTGCATGCTGGAATACTTCACTTGCAGAATGTATTCCAAATGGGGTCTATATTAGATGAACAAAAGTTCCTCTTAGCGAACGCTCACATGAGCGAATATCCAGGTACTCGAAACTGCAATTGTGGGGGGCTGCGCCCCCCCCAAATATATATTCCAACTCCGAGATCGCACTACAGTGAGGAAAGGGCAAATATTCCCATCTTCACTGTACCATGATCTCGCAATTGCGGTTTTGAGTTCCGCAATATTCGCTTATGTGAGCATTCGCTAAGATGAACTTTCGTTCATCTAATATAGACCCTTCTAAATGGCATCCTTAGAAATCTGTATCTGCCAAATGGAGTACAAAAAGTAGTTAGAAACGAGGATTTGCAATAAAGCATCACTTGCAAAATGAACTATTTGCATCCAAAACAGAAAAAAAAGTGGCATTTGGTATTAGAACTGTGACTTCTTCGAATGTGCATATTGGATGATACCATCTTTTCAATGCTTTGTTAAAATCTCTTGGGTCAATGCATATTCTGATTTTGACTGAACATTTTATGTGAGCTGCTACCATAGATGATACCCATTTGGTTGGTTCGGTAACTGGACAAATTACACGTTGATGCACCATTTTACCAACTGACCCCTTAACTTTGTCTTGCATAGCTATCGGAACTCTTCTTGCTGGTCTGACTACTGGAGTAGTCTGACTCTTGGAATACACCACTGGAAGTTTACCCAACCTATCATCGAAAACATCAGCATATTCTGAGAAAATTGCTTCAGAAAAATTAGAACTAGGAGATGTACTTATGTGATGAACTTCTTTGGTAAAAAAAAGCAGATTCATTCTCAAGCTATCTTTGAGACCCAATAAAGACTGCACTGGTCTTCTGACTACATAGAATAACACGTTGTAACCGTTTTTGGCCAAATAACATGAAAGTATCACTGAGCCTTCAGTTTGAATCTCTTTGCCTCCATAAGCAATAAGTTTTGCACTACTGGTCACATTGAGTTCCTCATTAGTTCTCACTCTAGCAAATGTGTCTGCTAATATAACATTGCACTTTCAACCTGTGTCTACTTTAAGCTCTACGGGTTTACCACTGATCCGGACTGCACAGAACACTTTGCTTTTTGCCAGTAAATTCACTGCATCAACGTTTTCATCAGTTACTGATATACCATCCACATAGAAAGCTTACTGCTGCCTCTACTTGATCAACCTACTTTTTTGTATGACCTTTCTATACTACTGCATGAGGTTTACCTAATTTGCAAACTTTTTGGAAATGGTTCCATTTTTTACACTTGTGACATTGCTGACCAAATGCCAATCATTTTTCTCATTTAGACTCATGATTTGCACCGCAGTTGTGACAGTTAACAACTAACTTGGACTTGAGTTTTGCTGATTCATGCTTGTGCTGTAGTGAGCATGCACCTTTAACTGAACTGGTCATAGAACTTGCTGGGAAATGACATAGTTTTCTTGATGAGTCAGCAGGGGTTGTGGCTGCCATGTGCTTAGTATGCCTATTTCGTTATGCCACATGTTGCATGCTGTCTGCATTTGCTCTGGAACCTGCTGAAACCTTGCACTTGTCACTTACAAGCATACTTGTGTATTTTTCTGTTACTTCATGAAACACTCTTCAATGAAGGCACTTTGCGAAGAGACCCACCCAGCACAAGAAACTTTTCAAAATGTCTATACTTTGACTGCACTTTCATGAAATAGTTGTACTTTGCACACAAATAACTCTTCAAAATACATGCACAGGAATAAGCACACACTGTAATCACTTTTACACAATGTGAGATACTTCGACTAACTTACGTTATGCCCTTGATACAGTACAGTCATAGTTATGCCAAAACACAGCACTTTACCAAAAAACATGCAGTCGCCTTGCTTTGTTTACACTTAGTGTGCCCCCTTATGCTCTTATTATATTCATTTTGCTCGTTTAATCTCTTTGCATGCCTATTGTATTTTTCTTGAGCTTGATTTACTCTAAACATGCCGGCTTTGTCTTTAAACATACTCGTTTTGCCCTTAAACACATTCGTTTTACTTTTCTGTTAATCGTTTCATCAAACACATTTACTTTAAACATTTCCATTAGTTAATAAGCCTTTTGTGCCTCCTGTTTGTTTAATAAGATGTTTTGACCCTTCTACTGCCCCATTTTATTCTTTTTATAAAACAAGTAGTTTGTGCATGTTCTCATTACCTTTGCTTCTTTTCTGGCTCTTTTTTGTGCTTCGCTGTCATCTCTGCATCTAATGGCACCAGATCTTATTCTCTCTGATCCCGGTTCTGAAACCATGTCACTCTCCTACTTTGGACACAATAGAACAGTCTGTGGGTTCTGTTTATGCAGCTTTATTTTATACAAACACATCATGACAGAAGCTTACTAACTTTCACTTAAGTAATATATACAAACTAACTGCTGTATTCATGAATGCTTACTCTGACTGCATTCTCAAAATGGCACTAGGAATGACACGTGCTTAATATTTATATGTGCACTCTCAGTCTTTGACATGCTGCTTAGAGACACAAAACTCAGCACATGCTGTCTGATCTACAGATATGATGGCCTGACTTATGAGTTGCATGACGTATCCTTTCCATACTACCGTGGACACCTGGTAGTCATAGTTCAGATTGCTATGTACGTGTGTTCTCTGGCCTGGCAACATTGGGTTTCAGCACAGTGGGAGTGTTGTCAATGCTGTAATTAGTGGGAATTCCACTTTGCAAAAGGCGAAAATAATTACACATTTTTGCATTTATTTGTAGACATTGTAGCTTTGATACCAATCATTTGTCTTTGTTAGCCCCTCCTGTAGTATGTTAACATCATTGCTTGACACAATGATTGCACTCAATATGCAAGAATCAGCAAACTTGGTAAGCCAAAGGCAGTATACTTTGGACTGTCAAGAAATAGATTTCAAACAGTAAAAGGTGAAGCACAGATCCTCAGGGTATGCCAATTGTGACAGCTCAACTGGTAGAGGTTGATTCACCAGCTTTCACAGTATGTGTTCTGTTGGTGAGCCAATTGGTTAACTATCTAGCGACATAATGGTTAATCCCCATCTGGATGAGTTTATCAATGATACCTGAGTGGGGGATTGTGTCCAAGTCCTAGGCCAGATCAAGATAGGCAGTATGCACTGTCCTACCTTCAACCAGACCTATTACACAGAATCAGTAGGCTGTGACAACATCACAGATTACCTATTGTGTGACTCAGAACATACACATACCTGACATGGTTGGATCCACACTTCAACACACAAGGACTATTTTCCTGTAGAAGGGTGTACATCAACATGCATCCATTTTAGTTGAGGAGACAACAGCTGATCATTCATGTATAGATACATCTTGACTCTCCTCATCTGTGAGGTAGACCAACTTGTCATCATGGACCTTTTCTAAATGGACATTAATAATATCCTGGCTGTGTGCAACAGACATGTGTGAGTTGTTAATTCTACATCCATGTCTGTTATATCTCTTAGATGTCCTCAAAGAAGTCATTGAGGGTATGCATGATGACAACACTATCATCCTGTGGAACTTGACCAGTTCAAGGCATATGACATAAATCCAGACTGAGATATTCACTTAACACTTTCAGATGCATCCATAAACACCTATATCACCAAGTGGGTAGACCAGTAGACCACATATGTTGAATCTAAATATGTTGAAATGTGTGAAGTCACCTATAGCTTGGGTTCAGTGATAATGCCCGTACATCAGGGCTGTCAGCTAGGCCCTTTCCTGTCCATTATTTAAGTCACAGACATCAAGAATGACATACACATTCTATGTCCAAACAGGACTACAGATTGTGGGCAATCATTGACTTCAGCTGTGATTTTAATATAATATACACAGTATAAACCCACACCAAAGACTGCTGCCTCTGCAAAGAAAACACCTGCAATGACACAAAAAGATGGGAGGATTTGTTACATCAGGGAAACAAATACACAACCCGAATATAATGTAGACATCACAGTCTATAATCAGACTAATAGGTGTATGACCTGTGTCCTGGGGTAGATAGTATGTGGAACATCCACCAGCATGTGGCCATAGTGATGACTACTCCCTTGTATGTAACACAACTACCGAGTATGTGGAGGACATCCACATCACAAGCGATAATACCTCCATAGTTCACAGCCTTCATCACACCAATAACTGAGTGAAATGAACCCTTCTTCATATACCTCCCTACATATCTTCCAGTGATGTGTAACTAAAGTGTACTACCTTTGTCAATGCGCTGTCACACAGCTTATTGACCACAACTAGATATTCTTTTTGTTGCAAAAACAGTAATGTCTGATGGTGCGGAACCCCCACGTAAGTGTTGTACCAGATGCATATGCATTTGTGATGCCTGTTCTGGTGATGGACACAGTACATAAACAGCTGTTTGACAACATTGATGGCATGGGTTACATCGGTGACAGTGTGGATTGTGCCATATATACATACTGGATCGGTCGAGGCCTGGGTTAACTACGACTGACACTGGTACTGTTAGCCAACAGGGTGCTGGCGGAAATTAGGCTACTGTTGGCCGAAGGATGAAAAGAGGGGGAAGGCATGGCCAAAGGCAGAAAGAAAGAAGAAAGGCTAAGACTGTGGTAGTGAGGGTTGGAACTTTGAATGTTGGCAGTATGACTGGTATAGGGAGAGAGCTAGCCGATATGATGGACAGAAGGAAGATTGGTATATTGTGTGTGCAAGAGACCAGATGTAAGGGGAGTAAAGCTAGGTGAATCGGAGGTGGTTTCAAATTTTCTTATCATGGTGTGGATAGGAGGAGAAATGGCATAGGAGTTATCCTGAAGGAACAGTATGCTAAGAGTGTTTTGGAGGTGAAAAGAATGTTGGATAGAGTGATGTTTATGAAGCTGGAAATTGATGGTGTAATAATGAATGTTGTTAGTGCATATGCTCCACAAGTTGGGTGTGCGATGGATGAGAAAGAAAGATTTTGGAGTGAGTAGGATGAAGTGGTGATGACTGTATCCAAGGGTGAGAGACTGGTGATTGAAGCAGATTTCAATGGGCATGTTGGTGAAGGGAACAGAGGGGATGAGGAAGTGATGGGTAGGTATGGTGTTAAGCAAAGTAATGCAGAAGGTCAGATGGTAGTGGATTTTGCGAAAAGGATGGACATGGCTGTGGTGAATGTGTATTTTAACAAAAGGGAGGAGTATAGGGTGACATACAAGAGTGGGGGAAGATGCACACAGGTGGATTATATCTTATGTAGGAGGGCCAGTTTGAAGGAGATTGGAGACTGTAAAGTGGGGACTGAGGAAAGTGTTGTTAGCCAGCATAGGATGGTGGTTTGTAGGATGACGTTGGTGATGAAGAAGAGGAGGAGGAGTGTAAGGGCAGCACCAAGGATCAAATGGTGGAAATTAAAAAAGGGTAATTGTGAGGTGGAGTTCAGGGAAGAGTTAAGACAGGCACTGGGTTGCAGTGAAGAGTTACCAAATAGCTGGGTAACTACAGCAGAGCTAGTAAGGGAGATGGCTAGAAAGGTGTTTGGTATGACATCTGGACAGAGGAAGGACAACAAAGAGACATGGTGGTGGAATGAGGAAGTACAAGAGAGTATACAGAGAAAGAGGTTGGCAAAGAAGAAGTGGGATTGTCAGAGAGATGTAGAAAGTACACAGGGGTATAAGGAGATGAGGTGCATGGCAAAGAGAGAGGTGGTGAAGGCTAAGGATAAGGCATATGAAGAGTTGTATGAAAGGTTGGACACTAAGGAGGGAGAAAAGGACCTGTACTTATTGGTTAGACAGAGGGACCAAGCTAGGAAAGATGTGCAACAAGGAAAGGTGATAAAGGATAATGAGGGAAACATACTCACAAGCGAGGAGAGAGTGTTGAGCAGATGGAAAGAATACTTTGAGGGGTTGATGAATGAAGAAAATGAGAGGGAGAGAAGGTTGGATGATGTGGGGATAGTGAATCATGAAGTTTAATGGATTATCAAGGAGGAAGTAAGGATAGCTATGAAGAGGATGAAGAATAGAAAGGCTGTTGGTCCAGATGACATACCTGTGGAAGCATGGAGGTGTTGAGGTGAAATGGCAGTGAAGTTTCTAACCAGATTGTTTAATGAAATCTTGGAAAGTGATAGGATGCCTAAGGAATGGAGAAAAAGTGTTTGGCACCAATTTTTAAGAGTAAGGGTGATATGCAGAGCTGTAATAACTACAGATGGATTAAACTGATCAGTCACAGCATGAAGTTATGGGAAATAGTAGTGGAAGCTAGGTTAAGAAGGGACGTGATGATTAGTGATCAGCAGTATGGTTTCATGCCAGGAAAGAGTACTACAGATGCAATGTTTACTCTGAGAGTGTTGATGGAGAAGTACAGAGAAGGTCAGAAGGAGTTGCATTGTGTTTTTGTAGACTTTGAGAAAGTATATGACAGGGTGCCTAGAGAGGAGTTTTGGTACTGTATGAGGAAGTTGGGAGTGTCAGAGAAGTATGTAAGAGTGGTACAGGATATGTACGAGGGTAGTGTGACAGTGGTGAGGTTTGCGGTGGGAGTGACGGATGAGTTTAAGGTGGAGGTGAGATTACATCAAGGATCAGCTCTGAGCCCCTTCTTATTTGCAATGGTGATGGACAGGCTGACAGATGAGATCAGACAGGAGTTCCTGTGTACTATGATGTTTTCAGATGACATTGTGATCTGTAGTGAGAGTAGGGAACAGGTGGAGGAGACCTGGAGAGATGGACATATGCTCTAGAGAGAAGAGGAATGGAGGTCAGCAGGACTAAGACAGAATATATGTGTGTAAATGAGAGGGAGGATAGAGGAATGGTGAGGATGCAGGGAGTAGAGGTGGCAAAGGTGAATGAGTTTAAGTACTTGGGATCAACAGTTCAGAGTAATGGTGAGTGTGGAAAAGAGGTGAAGAAGAGAGTACAGGCAGGATGGAGTGGGTGGAGAAGAGTGTCAGGAGTGATTTGTGACAGACGAGTACCAGTAAGAGTGAAAGGGAAGGTCTACAAGAGGGTAGTGATACCAGCTATGTTGTATGGTTTGGAGACAGTGGCATTGACAAAAAGGCAGGAGTTAGACCTGGATGTGGCAGAGTTAAAGATATTAAGATTTGCACTGGATGTGACGAGGGTGGACAGGATTAGGAATAAGTATATTAGAGGGTCAGCCCAGGTTGGAAGGTTTAGAGACAAATCCAGAGAGGCAAGATTACGTTGGTTCAGACATGTGCTAAGGAGGGATGCTGACTATATTGGGAAAAAGATGCTAAGGATGAAGCTACCAGGTAACAGGAAAAGAGGATGGCTTAAGATAAGGTTTATGGATGTGGTGAGAGAGGGCATGCATGTGGTTGGTATGACAGAGCAAGATGCAGAGGACAGGAAGAAATGGAAACAGATGATCCGCTGTGGTGATCCTTAATGGGAACAGCTGAATTATATATATATATATATATATATATATATATATATATATATATATATATATATATATGTATACACCAAGCTGTGAAATGGGAAAATTCTCTCTCTTCTCAGCTGCCCATAACTATAGGAGTCCCACAGGGTTCTATCTTAAGACCACTACTATTCACAATCTTCACAAATGACCTCCGTACCTCCACACAGCATGCATCTATCATTCAGTATGCAGATGATACTACCTTAATCTGTGCTGCACAAAACATTCCCACCCTCCTTCAAGCAACTCAACTAGCATTCTCTGACATTGAAAAATACCTTACCAAAGCCCAACTTATCCTCAAGCCAAAGAAAACTCAGCTTATGATTATAACCAGTTCTAACAAAAACACTGATAACAGTCAATTCACTATCTGCTCCAGAAATGCTACTCCAATCGCTCCAGTGGCAAAGGCTAAGCTATTAGGAATAACCATAGACTCCCACCTAAAATTTGATAGTCATCTCAACTTAACTATTAAAAAAGTACATGCTAAACTGGGATCATTCTACCACATAAAACCATTTCTTACCAACAACACAAGATCAGCCATTGCTCGCTCCGAACTTCTGTCTACCCTACTCTATGCATTTCCCATTCTGACTAATCCCAGCAAAACTGAACTAAGCAAAACGGAAGCCTGTTATAACAGAATTTCCCGCTTTGCTGCAAATTGCTCATATAGAACTCATCACTGTACTGCTTTGAGACAGCTCCACTGGCTTGAACTGCCCAACTTCCAAACCTACAATCAGCTCTGCCTCTGTCATTTTTTCTATTGCCTCCCCAATAAGTGTCCTGCCCTCAAAAATCTAGTACAACACCACTCAGCCAAAAGGCCTTAGATCATCAAGTAAACTACTAGAAGTCACCAACAGCTACAATAGCTTTGGAGACACACTATATAGTAGTTCAGTGGCTAAAAAATGGAACTCTCCCAACTAGCATACAAAACACATCACTGTACCATGCTGATATGTGCTTCGTGTTCTTGCTACAACTGTCTTCCATGTACATGTCTTCATCTGCTGTACATTATGATGTTTCACCTGTCCTATTTCCATCTGTTCATTCATTTCCTATTAAATAGAAATTCCCTGACTGTTTATTTTAAGTGGCAGTCCATGTATCCTTGCAAATCATTTAGACAACTTTTGTACAGCATGCCTGGAATGGGATTCTACAATACTCTGCATTGTATACATAATTTTGTATTGTGTTGGATGATATACATTACTGCATGATAAACCCTGGTGATCATTGTGGCATTCTGCACAATTCCACTAATCTAATTTGCTCTAAGGTAAACAAGTTTGCTATTTATTTATCTTTACATGGTTTCCTTGCCAGCAACACTTTTGCCAGCCATGAAACCATGCTTGTTTATGTTTAAACATGTTGTGCAGCATGAATATGTAATCACCGCTGCTGCTCACAATGCAAACACATAAACTATGTGTAGGTTTCATGCGAATCCTACATGGAATTTATTGAATCCTACCATTAGTGTTAAAGATATTCCTAATATTAAACATTTTTCATCTATGATATAAGGCACTGAATACATAGGCCACATTTAGTGGGGCCCCTTAGTTGTTTTTTTATTAACTTGAGTTTTGTTAACTTGATGGGCCTCATTCCTGCTATCTCTTTCAAACAGGTTTTTCAGATCCTGCACTGTCTTGAAGACAAAGTGAAGCTGTCTTCCTACTACATCGAAGACAGCTAAATTATCCCTTATTACAACCTAATTTTTATTTACAATGTTCTTCACATATTTAGAACTATCATTATATTGTATAATCAGTACCTTCTTAAAACCAGAAGTGGAATTCTACCTAGTATGTTCAATTACCTTTGTCAACCCTATACCTAATAGGGGTTTATAATTTTTCCCCATTCACAAATTGCCTCTTTATCCTACTGATAGGGTATTCAGGATAAATCCTATCCAAAAATATCTTTTTAACTTTATTGATCTAATAATAAACTTCATTGAGAGAGGACGTCATTCTAACAACTTGTAAAATCTGAAAGGTCAAAAGCAGGTGCATTAAAGGTTAAGAGTATGTGACTGACTGCAGAGAGTAAGCACGCACTGTGATCAAAAAGTTATGTGGTCGAGGAAGCAAGTCCTCATATGGACTTATGTCCGATTTTCCCTTCCTACCTAGCAATGAGTATTCAGGTGTGTCTTAATGCTTACGGGGAACTACCTGATTGGTATATACAAATCATTTATTGTCTATTGGTGTACGTATTTTACTTAATATCAGTATTATCTAAGCATATACAAGCTCACAGTTTCTTTTGTTTGGGGAGACTCCCTATACTGACTTTGGGTCTCCCACATGTGTGTTAATAAAAGTGTCTACAAAAGAGAGAACTTGTGCTGCATGTGCTTTAATTTGTGATTAACTATTTGAGTAGTAACTGTATTATCAGTTGATATTTCTTAACAGTTGGTGCCGCAACTTGGATCAGAAATCTGGGGATGGGCTCGAGCTGACAGCTGATGTCTCATTAATGGGCCTGCATATGGTTTTCTGTCTTTTGGGACCTCAGCCATTTGCAAGTACCTGATTTATATTATATGTTTTCCTTTTTCTCTCTTTCATGGAACTTTCAAAAGGTAGGTGGCATGATTCGTTACTGAATGAGTGGGGGTTAAACGACAATCTTCTGGTGGCATAGTGTTAGTGTGGGTTACCGACTGTAGTTCAGTGTCAAAAAAAATAAGCAACAAACAGATGTTTTTCTTTTAACATGGGAGTGAGTGCGGGTAAAGAATTACAGCCAGAAAAAGGAACTCCAGCTGGCTATATGTGTTACAAAGTTTCACGAGAAAGCTGTTTGTATCTGAATCATTGGGTTACTCTCAGCAAGAATGATGGGAAATTATGCTTCCCAGTAAATGGCAGTTTTGACAAGGATGTACTGGCTAATTTAAAAAGGAAACTAAAAAAAAAAAAAGGGAAACGGGTACCCCCAGTATGTTGGGCAGCTTTTAATGATTGGCAAGCGGAATCAAAAGATAGGAAAAAGCCGTCCATAGTAAGAAGATTAAAATATAATCAAGACAAATTAAAAGAGCAATTGAAGTAATTGAATTATACAGCATATAAGGCAGGAATAGTAGAAGGAAAACCCTTAGAGACCCTGCCAAAAAAAGGTACCCCGTAGTGGGCTTAAGTCAGTTAAATATAGGCTCAATTGAATCGTGCAAGGAAGAATATGTTTTTACTCCACGCCAACCAACTGCGCCACCTGCTTATGAAATAGCAGGCTAGATGCAGGTGCATGAACCACCAGCACAACAGCAGGTGCAACAACCTGCCATACTATACCATGCCATTCAGTCTGTCTAGCAACCCACCAATAATACTGTTCAACAACCACAGTTGCTGCAAGGTGCAGATCAGCTAGCACCTACAGTAAGTGATTCCCAAGTTACGTCTACCTCTGATGGTGCAGTTAGTCAAAGCACAGACCAGCTCGACCACAGACTTTATCTTAGAGATGAATCCGCACCTTATACTGGCCCAGGGATACACACTAGATCTAGGGATCCAAATTTAATGTTTTTTAATTTTTTTAAGGGCGACAAAAAGTAGTGCTCAAAATCCACACGGAAACCACTAGGGCACTTCCCAATTATCATTGATACCGTAAAAGGATATTTAAGACCAGATAATTTCAATCCTGACTCTGATCAGGACACCTCCTCCTCATCTTCATCCAAGGAGGATGATGAGCCAAACCCTGCACATGGTAGAGATGAAAATGCTCCTTCTACCATAACTGTCACCAGGGCGTTGTCAGCAGTAGATTTTCAAGCGATCATAAAGTTGCTTCCACCCATATGGTCTAACTCAGCAAAATTCCAACAAATTTTGGCTGGTCATATTAGTCTTCAAAATGCCACTACTGAAGAAGTAAGGGCGGTATTGTAATATACTCTTTCAGCTGACCTTTTAAAATGAATATGGGACCATGCAAATGTCCCAAATCTCATTCTGCAACATGGAACAATGGGAAATGATGGCTTTGAGTCAGTCAGGAGCCATATATTGAACACCTGTATGGCTATCTGTCCCCTTCCTCCCAACTTGTCAAAGATTAAGGCCATTCAAAAATGGGAAGATGAACCAGAGAACTCATATCTGTCATGCCTTACCGACACATTTGAAGCCTACTCAGGCTATCCTGAGCCGACGGAAGGTCCTGCAGCCAGTGAGCTCTTCACTACTTCTGTAAACAGTCTTCTACCTCTGATTCAAGATCAATTGAAGAAGGTGTGTTTGAATTGGCCTAGCCTAGGCTTGCATGAGATAGTTACCCAGATGCAGTATCTGTCTGGCCTTATGGTAAAGGAAAAAAGGACATACATAATCAACTTCTTAAGGCCCAATTACATATGTTCTTTCCTTTGGGCAGTGGGGCCGAGGAGGGAGAAATCGCTCAGGAAGATGAGGCCTTAATGGACCAGAATTTTGAGTGCAAGGCCCCTCTCAGTGACCTCCTGCAAATAATGGCTTCTGACAACAAGTTTGGAGGCAAATGGGGAATAGTGGTGGAAATCTGTTTCAACTGTGAGCAGGCTGGTCATTGGAGGGAGAGTTGTCTGTACCTAGCACCACAACCACCATCTCCCTCTCACGAATTTTCACCACACAACCCCTTTAGACAAGGGAAACAGTCTCAGTCAGGCCAGAATCAGCCTTGGGACTCCTCCTGGACCCCTCCCATCTGGCCTGATGCCCAGCAGTCACTATAGGGATCCCCTAAACAGATACAGCAACTTTTCCCATTTGTTCCAATTGACCAGCAAGGTCCATTCATAACATTAACTGTGAAAAATAATTCTATTCCTTTCTCAGTAGATACAAGGGCCACCAAATCTATGCTTACATTGAAAGCTGCTAAAAATCTTCCCTTCTCTGGCAGCACCACTAATGGAGTGGGAGTTTCCGGGGTCCCCATAAGCTACCCCGAAACAGTCCAAGTACCAGTGAGTCTGGGTTCTTTAACAGAACATCATGCCTTTTTAGTTGGCATGTCAGCACCATTGAACCTACTTGTCCATGATCTGCTATGCAAACTATGGTGCACAATTTATTGCACCAAAGAGGGAATCTTTCTGAAAATCCCACCGGAAGAACAACACCATGTCATGTTAGGAACGTGTACCTCAGCCAATTCAAACTATTTGCAAGCAGTGTTCACACCGTGTCAAGAACAACCTGCTCCTTCCCACCCTTCACTAGATGCTCTTCCTGCATCACTATGGACTGCCCATGACAATGACGTGGGTCTCTTGCATTATGCGGATCCAGTTAAAATTACCTTGAGGCCTGGTGCAGCATTGCCCAAGGTACCTCAATACTCTCTTTCCACCCAGGTGGAAGCAGGAATTGCTCCAGTAATTCAATTGTAATTGCAACAGGGCATTATAGTCCCTACCATTAGCACATGCAATACTCCTATTCTACTAGTTAAGAAACCAGGCAGGGAAATGTATCAGTTTGTCCAAGACCTTAAAACCATTAACAGGGCTGTTCTACCTGCCTTCCCTATAGTGCCTAATCATGCTACTATCTTGAGCTGCATCCCTCTGTCTGCCACCACTTTCTCTGTGATTGACATTTCTTCTGTGTTTTTCTCAGTCTCATTGCCTCTACTACTCTGCAAGCATGAAAAAGGGACACCCTTGCCATTTTGCAGTATTTGGCTCTTCAGGGTTTTAAAGTGAACAGATCCAAGCTGCAGTTTTGTCAGCTTGATGTTAAATATTTTGGTCATTTAATCTTACATGGTGCTTGGAGAGTTTTGCCCTCCTGCATAATGGCCATCCTAAATGCACCCTGTCATACTACCCAGCACCAACTCCAAGGGTTTCTGGGACTGGCTGGCTACTGCCACCAATGGGTCCCTAATTTCTCAGAAATCAATCAGCCCTTACTTGCTTTATTGAAGAATGATACTCCTGAGGCTCTTCCATGGTCAGGGGAACATGAGAATGCCCTTATACAGCTCAAGGTACAATTATACAACCCACCTGCCCTAGGCGTACCAGATTACTCAAAACCATTACTTTTCTTCTGTAGTGAATGAAATAAGGTGGCATTGGGTCTTTTAGCTCAACAATGCACCGGAATGTACTGACGGATAGCATATTCCGGCACCCAATTGGATGTGGTAGCTTCTGGATTATCCACATGCCTGAGGGCAGTTGCAGCTGCAGCCGTCCTAGTGGACCTTGCAGCCTCCATTACCTTAGGACACAACACCTTTTTTAGCTGTCCCTCATGCATTTCATGCCTTACTCTTAAAGACAAAAACACAATATTTATCTCCCACAAGACAGACAAAATATGAATTGATTTTACTTGCTAACCCTGCTCTCCAAATTGTCAAATGCCTGGCACTTGATCCAGCATCATTAATTCCCACTTTGGATGAGGGTAAACCCCATGACTGTCTTACTGTTGTTAACTCTCCCCTTCTTCCTAGGTTAGACCTCCAGGACATCCCTTTGCAAAATCCAGATCTGGTACTTTTCATTAATGGATCTTGTATGCGCAACCAAAATGGACAGCTGTCAGCTACTTGGGCCATCTGCTCGCAAAACTCTGTATTGTCACCTGGAACTTTACCACCTAGTTCATCAGCTCAAGTAGCTGAATTAGTAGATCTCTCTACTGCCTGTCAATTGGCCAAGAACAAAACAGTCAATTGACTCCTGCTATGCGCATGGTGTAGTACATGACTTTGGCACTTTATGGAAAGAACAGGGATTCCTTACATCTAGTGGTACTATTATCAAAAATGCATTTTATGTTGATATGTTGTTACAACATGTTTTTTTTTAGCAAAACAAGTTTCTGTTATTAAAATATCAGCTCACCAGTCTAATGACTCTTTTGAAAGTAAGGGAAATGTTATGGCAGTCTGGGCTGCAAAACAAGTTGCTCTTTCCATCTCTGTTCAGGGACAACCAATGCAGCTGTGTGTATCTCAACAGGCATTGCAGACTCCTACTTTTTCAAATCAGTGTTTATTGAATTACAGGACAATGTCTCAGATTCTGAGGTGACTCAGTGGATACATGCAAATTGTAAACATGGCAAAGACTCCTTCTGGAGAAATCCAGATGGACACCCTGTAGCACCAAAAGCTTTTTTACACCAATTGATCTGCTCTTATCATCTTCCTGTTCATTTGGGCCAGAACTCACTAATTAAGCTGGTCCAATGGGATTGTTATGCACCTAGTCTTTCAGAATCTGTATGCCATTTTGTGTCAAGTTGTTCAATCTGTTTGCAGTTTAACATTTTAAAAGGCACCCAGGTCCTACCTCAGTCTCTACCAAAACCGTTAGGTCCCTTTTGTGCTTTACAATGGGATTTTACCAAACTACCTCCTGCATGTTTCAAATATGTTCTTACTATAATTGATGTTTTCTCTGACTGGGTTGAGGCCTATCCATGTGCCAAGAATGATGCTATTTCTGTTACTAAGAAATATGCACTGAGTTTATCCCCCATTTTGGGTTACAGTGCCATATTTATTCTGACAGAGGCACACACTTTACCTCACAGTTGACACAAGCAATTTGCAGAATGCTAGGTATTGTATTGAAGTTTCATTGCCCCTATAGATTTCAAGCCACTGGCATTATTGAAAGGGCAAATCAAACTATCAAGGTATGCCTATCTAAGCCTACTGCAGAAACAGGCCTCACTTGGGTACAAGCATTACCTTTAGTATTAGTCTTCATGCGAGGCCAAACTCATCATTCCAAGGGTCTTTCTCCACATGAAATTATTATGGGTTGACCTATTCGTATGCCCCTCACCCAGCCACCTCCTTTTTCTGATTATCAGTTACATGATGTTAATTTGTTGTCCTACTACAAATCTCTTGTTTCTGTTTTACAGCACCACCATCATCAGGTTATACAAGCTCACACTCTACCTGAACCTGACCTGACAAATCATCTTCAACCAGGCAACTGGATGTATGTTAAATCCTTCAGTTGGAAAACAACCTTGCACCCCGTTGGAAGGGGCCCTACTTGGCTTTGCTCACCACCTCCTCTACTGTTCGACTACAAGGATCATCTACCTTGATACACATTTCACAAGTCAAGAAAATCATGCGTTCAGAAGATCAACAACTACTTTCCTTCTCTTCACCTCAGGACATTCCAGAACCTTTTGCACATCACAGCCGAAGCTACACTAAACCACCCTCTTAAA
Organism: Protopterus annectens; assembly: GCF_019279795.1. Classification (NCBI taxonomy): domain Eukaryota; kingdom Metazoa; phylum Chordata; order Ceratodontiformes; family Protopteridae; genus Protopterus; species Protopterus annectens. Next base: position 1,064,408,266 of record NC_056728.1, on the reverse strand, counting down.
GCCGTGAACTTTATTTTATCCTTCTAGCCATGACCATAGCTTCCCCAGCTACTATGCATCTCCTGGCAGACTCAACTGCCTCTTCACTCAAGACACTTCATCCCTTTGGTACAACTGTACAACTGTAATCTCAACCTTCTTTTTGGCCACAGCATTCCCTCAGAAACATTGTATGCGTATTTGCAGCACACTTTTTGCACTCCTAATTTTGCTATTGTGGCCATTCCTTTTTTCAGATACTTTCACTGGTGTTGTGACCACCCCACACCTTCCTGTTCACCAATGAGGAACTAGTTGGCACCCAAACTGTAACACATATCATGCCTTCAAGTTAATGTATACCTCCTCTTTCAATATCAGTAATTGTTGGGTTTGCACTATGATTCCTACTGCTCATGATGGCATTCTGTTCACCAGCTTTCCCCTCAACACTTCTATGAACAAGCCTATTTTAACCATTCTCACTGGGGTATTGTTGTCACATCCTAGCAAGACTATGTCACTTTCATTGGCCTTTCACCAGCATGGCATTTTGTTTCTCAAGCAGAATGGATTCAAAAAAGTGGGGTGGAGTAGTTGTGACTCTTCTATCATAAATGTCTGCCATGCCATCCTTCCATCTTCCATTGCAAATCAATTAAGGGTCAAAGAAGCATCTTTTTATGACTGGAGACTGTGTCCACAGGGTACAGCCAGAAAGAAAGTGGCATCTAAGAAACTAAATAACGTGCACAAACTACTTAATCAGCAGGAATGGATTTTTGAAGATGATATGCAGGGACATAATCTCTCTAAATTCACTCAAATGCAAGATGACCTGGGCTTCACTAAATTTTTCTACACTGTTATTAATAATAAAGTTTCTGAAAACATCTCAAAGGTAATATTGAATGATGGCTGCTACTTTATCTGCGGAAAGAAAGCATACAAATGGCTACCTGAGAACTGGTCTGGCAGCTTTTTCCCTGGTTATTTAGTCCCGGCAATACAACATGTATGTACATTACCCAGGGGAAAAATGCTAAATATTCAAGAAGTGAAGGCTCCCAATAACCCTATGGCTAAGGTGGATTCATCCTGGATCTAGCACCATGATCTTGCCCATGCCAGCACTAAAGGATTAGGACATATGCAACTCAGGTACGATGGCAATTCCTGGGCCAGCATGATACCTTCTTATGGGGCGGTAAAATCATTTTAAAAGCTGAGGAAACTGTTGAAATTTCTTGAAACCTTGAACAATGCAACTTTTTCAGCATTACAACTTACAGCTAATGAGCTGACAGCCATGAGAGCTGTGATCCTACAAAACCGTATGGTTCTTGATTTTGTACTTGCAGCTAAAGGGGGTACTTGTGCTTTAATCTATAAGGAGTGCTGTACTTTTATTCCTGACTATCAACACGAGATAACTAGCCATTTGGAGCTGAACCAGAAGGTGTCAGAACTGTCAGAGGTTAAGGAAGTTGATAGCTCCACACGGGCATGTCTGACCAACTTATTCTCCAGCTGGGCTGGTGGCATACTAAAACTACTAATGATAATTGCTATTGTTGCCTTAATAACCTTTCTGGTTCTGTTTTTAATAAAGACATTGATTTGTAAACTATTAGCTGCCAAGGCAGCAAAAGCTCAATGAAAGTTTTACATGCCAGTTTTTAAAGATAAAAGCAATGAAATAAATGTGTGCAATAAGGCTAAGATTTTAGATGTTATGGTAATGCTGAGTTATGGAAAAATGTTTGATAAACTATATGGTGATGCTTAATCAGCATAAAATGGGGGATTGTAAAATCTGAAAGGTCAATAGCAGGTGCATTGAAGGTTAAGGGTACATGATTGACTGCACAGAGTAAGTAAGCACTGTGATCAAAAGTTATGGGGTCAAGGAAACAAGTCCTTATATGGACTTATGTCCGATTTTCTCTTTCTACCTAGCAATAAGTATTCAGGTGTGTCTTAATGCTTATGGGAACTACCTGATTGGTATATGCAAATCCTTTATTGTCTATTGATGTACCTAGTCAACTTAGTATCAGTATTATCTAAGTATATATAAGCTCACAATTTCTTTTGTTTGGGGAGACTCCATATATTGACTTTTGTTCTCCCACACTTGTGTTAATAAAAGTGTCTATCAAAGACAGAACTTGTGTTGCATGTTCTTTAATTTGCGATTAACTATTTGAGGAGTAACTGTATTATCATTTGATATTTTAAAGGATGGCCACTTTTAAAATAAAGATAGGAGATGCAAAATTTAGATTTTCTATAAATCCTAGTTGGAAAACCATCACTGAATGCTTAATTATACTATCTAAGTAATTCACAACTTTATTATTACAACTAAAAGTAAATTTATTGACATTTGAAACATTGTTTAAATAATCCATAAAATCTATGATACTTTCAGGAACATCTCATGAAACAAAATATGTTGTCTAGGAAACTCAAATAAAGTTTATAAAAATGTATAAAATTCTGAATTAAATGCATACTTCTTTTCCCATGCTTCTAAAACTTAAAGTGTAAAATGGGGCAAAAGCAGTGCCTATGGCCACACTATTAATCTGCTTAAAGATCTCACTTTCAAATAATATAAAATTGTTATCCAGAACCAGAAAGGTTATCTCCATAATTAAAATAATCTTCTCAGCTGAGAGAAATTCACATTCAATAAATGTTTCATGAAACAAAACTAACCCTTAATTTAATGGAATTGTCGTGAATAAATCAAACACATCTATTGTCAGAAACCCTAACTGTTTATTCCATATGCTGGGCTTAAACTTTCCCATGACGTTCCATGAATCCTTCAATAAATGAGACTGGAGGGGCATGATCAAGATGGAAAGCAGTTTACAGCACTGTTTTTAGATCTGCTTCATTTTAACTTCTCTGACAGGATGTTTACTACATAATTCAAATAAAACATTTCAGAACTTGATGGATTTACAGTTGAAGACCTTCCAAAAGATTTACGACAGAAAATAAGAAGTTTGAAACTCTTAATTGCTTCTTTCTGTCAAGAAAATTAGAAAGAACTAATTGTTTCAGAATGAGCCACTCTAAGTCCAGTGTACAGGACTGTACAATGAAAAAAAGACATACAGGTTATACTAAGTAACATCAATTAGTTATTTGTAAAGACAGATAAATTAGAAAGTAAAATGGACAATTTTAAGGAGGAATGTAAAAAAAAAGTTGAAGTGCGGAGTGAATCTTTTAAACTGTAAAATTCACAAATCTTGAGTATAGAAGAAGCAATGTCTAATTTTGATAGAAGATTTCCTAAAAATGAGAATGACACTAAATTTCTTCTGGAGCAAAACAAATTATTCTGGGGGAAATAGAAGACTTAGGGAATGGATCAAGAAGGAATAACACTATGATTTATGGGATTCCTGAAAAAGAAGAGGGAGAAAGTAAGATTCAATTCCTTAATACCTGGGTGCCTAAAACCTGGCAGAATTTTGTTTTTCCTTTGGCATCAAAAGGGCACATAGACCACTTTCCAGCTTATCTTTAAAAAAACTCACCTCCACAAGGTTATTGATTGTAAGATTTTTCTCAAGTCAAGATAAAGATTTAGTATTAAAGGCTGCATGGACTAATTATCCAGTTAAAATTAAAGAAAATACTATAAGATTTGAAAAGGACTATTCAACATTAGTGATGTTAAAGAGAAAAGTAAGTGTGTCACTGGTTAAAAGTGTAAAGTCAAAACAATAGTAAAGCACAAATCTTCTTTCCAGCAAAAATAAGGATTCACCTTCCAGAAGGAAAGAAGATTTTTAACACATTGGAAGATGTACTGGATTTTATATAGAAAAATCAAATCCTAGAAAAGACCAGAAAAATGGAGTGGAATCTATCAACTTCTTTGATGAGAAGTGCAACAAGAGTTGGTTGGTTAATAAAGGACAAGAACAGTAAAAAACTGAAGGACAAATGAAAATCAGCATATTTCATGATTATGAATTCTTATTAATTTAAAATAAACAGTAAAAAGGTCATGCAGACAAAACAATTAGTAAAACCTACAAGAAAAACCCAGTTAAGCTAGAGTTTTCACTGCATGATATCTTAAAATTCCTGTAATAGAGGTCTGTGGGATATATGCAAATGACTCATTTGGCTTTATTGGCATGAATTTATCCACAAAGACTTAAAAAGAAAAAAAAGAAAAAGTCATGGACATTTATAAGCCATATTGCTGAAACACTTGATGTCCTTAAGGTTATTTGCATATATCCCATGGACCTCTATTACAGAAGGTTTAAGGTATCACATGGTGAAAACTCTATCTTGGCTGGGTTTTTCTTGTAGTTCTTATTAATTTAAAGAAATACTTGAATACTTATGAACAGGTGCTGAATATTCTTTTATAAAGGGTAAATCATTTATTTATTTATTAACTTGGTAGATTTTGATTCTGTTAGCTATATAGGAAATTAAAGCCAGTTATTTCCACTTCAAAGTTTAAAAGGTTAAACTATTCACTTTATTAAAAGTTAATCATTAGTATGATGAAACTTATGGTAGGAGGCAAACTTTCTGATATCTTGGCTTAGCTGAGTAATGTGCTATTAAATATAATACAAGATGCAGCAAGTGATACTAAAGAGGCATATTAAATTACATTCTCAGTTCTTAAAATAGTTCAGTAGTATGTTACTGATAGTATACTTGACATTCAATAGCACCCAGGAAAGACATACTATGTTATAAACAAAGTATAAAAAATATGGATTCTTACACATATAAAAGTTATTACCAGAATGAAATCAACTAATTAGAGAAATATTCACACTTTTACAATTTAAACCTGAATCACACATAACTGTCATTCTTTTAATGAAAATTTATATGCTATGTCTCCCTTAAAATTATATTCTGCTTTATATTAAACATCTCATACAAAAAGTGCTTGCTGAATCATTAAATGTTTTTCTCTTTAAATACAATAGCTTTTTAGTGGTTAAAATACTTTGATTTTTTTTTAGTAGTTTGAAGAGGTTTGCTGTATTGATGTGTAATATAGAGGTGGCTTGGATTCACTTCTGAGCATTTTTATGTGAATTTTAACTGATGGACTGTTTGTTTTCAAGCACTTATCATGAAAACCAGCTTGAAAGAACCTAGAGTCATGAGCACTTTTGTGATGCTGCAAGAGTTATAAATATTTTAAGAAGTGTCCAGATTACTTCTTCCTGTATAAAAGTAAATTATCATAATACATTGAATCATATGCTAAGATGTCAAAGAATACAAGTTAGATAATAAGCAAAATACAGTGAGTTGTATTATAAAACACGGTCATTTATTACATAGTTCTGAATTCTGGCTACTGATAGTATACTTGACATGCAATAGCACCCAGGAAAGTTATGCTATGTTGTTAACAAAGTATAAAAATATAGTTGTTTATGTATATAAAAGTTATTATCGTAATGTTATCAAATAATTAGAGTAACATTCACAGTTTTACAAATTAAATCTGGATCACAGATAACTGGCATTCTTTTAATGAAAGTTTATAACTATGTTTTCTTTAAAAAAATGACAGTCTGCTTTATATTAAACATCTCATACAAATAATGTTTACTGAAACATCAAATTTTATTTCTTTAAATAGAATAGATTTTTTAGTGATTAATGTACTTTGAAATGTTTTTGTTTTTTCAGTGGTTTGGAAGGATTTTAGGGATTGATGTATAATGTAGAGGTGGCTTGGATTCAACTGTAAATTGCTTTGAGTTGCAGCTGATAAACTGTTCATTTGCAAGCCCTTGTCATGAGGACCAGCTTGAAGCAGGTTAATTAGAGTTATGGTGATGGTGATGTGCAGGTGATGTGATGGTTAGTGATGGTGCAGGAATTCAGAAAATTCTAAGAAGTTCCCAGGTTACTTCTTCCTGTCTAAAAGTAAATAATCATAATATTTTGAATCATATGCTAAGATATCAATGTATACAAATTCGATAATAAGCAAAGGAGAAGTGCCTAGGTCACTTCTTCCTGTCTAAAAGTAAATTATCAAAGTATTTTGAATCATATGCTAAGATATCAACGTATACAAATTAGATAATAAGCAAAGGACAGTGAATTGCATTCTAAACCACTGTCAGTTACTAAATAGTTCTGAATGCTTGCAGTATACCAAAAGGATAATTTATTTGCCACACTATAGAAAGGTACTTCGGATAAAAAAATTAGGACTGTGTTTTTCTATTATTTCCTCTTTTTAATGATAACAAAACTTAATATCTCAGAACAATTTATTATGGAAAGCTTGAATCTTAAAAGGGAAGATTATTCAGATGTTTGTTCAGATACTACTAGACATAACATTTAAGGAAAAAAAACAGGACTGATTCTAACAGTAGTACTAGATTAATGAATATGAAACATATAAGGGTGAATGTAAATGTTTTATTATATGATATTTTATACTACGATTATAGTTAAAATATAAAACTTTGGAATATAGTAATCGTACAAGACATAGTATACAAACAGAAATAGAAAGAGGTCAGAATAAGTGAGTATGCATATAGTTAAAGAATATAAATATGCCTACAAGTATGGGAGGTTGGCATAGTGGTTAAGGTGCAGAGTTTGATTCTCACATGGGGTATTTGGCAGGGCTTGGAATGTCCCAAAAGGGCAGTTAGCCTGATACTAATATATGAACTTATGATCTTATGAAACACTTTACACATAGTAAATAAAATAGAAAAAATTTAAAATCACCTGACCTATAATTTAATAAACATGAAAATAACAACTGACTTCCTCTCTATAGTAGACCAGGGAGAGAATGTGAAGTACAGATTGTAGAGATATTAAATTTGGTCAACTTATAATAAAGATTCTGATCACCTGTTTAACTTCTTTTAGTCATGATAACTCACTGACAGGCTTTTTATGATGATGCATGCTAAAAATATGAGACACATTAATATGAATCAGAAGCATGAACTAAGCATTGTTAGTCTAATGGAGAGATTTAAAGGTAGTTTGTTCATCTTTTTTCATCAAACTATGAATATGTTATTCCATGGTATAATGTTTTAAGTCTATTTCTTTAAGTCATGGTTTATTTGTTTCAAAAGTTTTATCCATAGCTAAAGATTTCATATTGGTATATATAAAGTACGTATTACGTTCTGCACATAAATGTGATTTTATTATACCTGTGTTTTTTTCTCTCATATATAAAAGTCTGATTTTAAATGCATATCTATTAATATCAATGGACTGAATAATCCAGTAATGAGGAGGAGTCTGTTCAAATAGTTGCAATTACATGAAGCTGAAATAGTATTTCTACATGAAACACATTTACTAAATAAAGATGCAAATAAATTTTCATTGAATAATTATTTGGTTTTAGCAAATTATGGCTTTTGAACTAAAAGAAGAGGCACCCTCATTTTATGGAAGAACTTACCAGTAATGCCTAAAGTAAAAGATACCTATGTTGATAAAAATGGTATATTAAGCATTATTATAACTGAGTGGAACAGAAAACTATATGTTGGTGAACTCTTATTTGATTCCAGGGGTTAGAGCTAAAGATGCATAAGTTACTTAGACACTATAGCCTATTACATGAAATGTGAAGTCATAATGGCTTGTGATTTTAATTGTATTTTATCAAACAAAGATTCTACTGCAGATAGAAAGCTGGAAATCACATTGCCAGCCAAACACTTCACATATTTTGTAAATCTAATGAATTTAAAGGATATATTTAAGCTAAGGAAAACAATCTCACTCCAATTTACCTTTTATTCATATAGATCTGGAACACAAACAAATACTGATTTTTTTTGTCTCAATCTGTTTTCACATATCAGAGAAGTTTCATTAGTTTCATGTCTATTGTCAGACCATAATGCTATAATCTTTAATATTATTTTAAAAACTGACATTTAATACATGACAGTAGATTACGAGTTTAAATTATTTAAATAAAATGATTCAAGGATTGGTATGTTAAGAGATCAAAACTTTCCTAGAAATAAGCATGAATGGTGAATTATCTGACATTGCCTTGTGTGATTCAGTAAAGGCTTACTTAAATGGCAGACTTACAAGGTGATATATTAGTAAAACAAGAGAATGGGACAAATAATTGTATACACTACAGCCCAAAATAGACACACTAAAGTTAAATCTAAATTCAAGTTACAGCATCAATCAGTCTGAACTTAAAAACTTAAATATAAAATATGTTGAAATTCTAAATCAAAAAGTTATAAAAAACCTTGAACATTTTTAATTTTAGGCATATTCAGTAAACCTTTTAAGCTTTAAGCTTGCATAAACTTGCTCTTAGATTAAAGAAAATGAATAAACTAAATCATATGAAAGAAATTATAACACATATAAATAAGAAAAAAGATATTAAAGGTATTCTTGAGGGCTTTAAAATATTTTATGAAAGTATAAATAATAATATGAATAACCTAGATAATGAGGGTCTATATTGAGTCAGTGAATGCTTAAAAAAGTGAACGCTGATTCATCAACCCTATTTAAGTGAAAGCTTACAATCCCAAACACTCAGAACAGAGTTTTTCCCCCCCAGGGAAATAAATCGCTGTTCCACAAAAAAAAAAAAAAACTTAAAACAGTATATAATTGCCCTGTGCGATTCAGTAAAGGCTTAATTAAATGGTAGACTTACAAGCTGATATATTAGTAAAGCAAGAGAATGTGACAAATAATTGAATACACTACAGGCCAAAATAGACACACTAAAGATAAATCTAAATTCAAGTTACAGCATCAGTCAGTCTGAACTTAAAAACTTAAATATAAAATATCTTGAAATTCTAAATCAAAAAGTTTAAAAAAAATGGAAAATGTTTAATTTCAGGCATATTCAGTAAACCTTTTAAGCTTTAAGCTTGCATAAATTTGCTCTTAGATCAAAGAAAATGAATAAACTAAATTATATGAAAGAAATTATAACACATATAAATAAGAAAAAAGATAGTAAAGGTATTATTAAGGGCTTTAAAATATTTTATGAAAATATAAATAATAATACAAATAACCAAGATTATGAGGTTCTATATTGAATCAGTGAATGCTTAAAAAAGGGAAGGCTGATTCATCAACTCTATTTAAGCTAAAGCTTACAATCATGAACACACAAAACAGTGATTTTTTCCCAGGGAAATAAATTGTTGTCCCACCAAAAAAAAAATAAATCAATTCTTAAAACAGTAAACCCCCATTGTGGGGGGCTAAGCCCCCCACACCCCCTACTTAAAAATACCAACTCCAAGATCACACCACAGTGGAGGAAATGGCAAACTGCCAAAACTGGCCCAGCGATTTTTTTTTTCCTGGAAAAAAATTGCTGTTCCAGGTGTTCAGGATTGTAAGCTTTCTCTTACATAGGGTTGATGAATCAGCGTTTGCTTTTATAAGTGTTCGCTGATTCAATATAGACCCAATAATGATGATATAGTTGAAACTTTTCTAAGGGAAAATATAAATAATAAAATAACAAGTGAACAAATAAAAAAAAAGATAGACCATTCACTTTAACAGAAATACATTAGCAAATAAAAAAGTTAAAAAATAATAAGACACTGGGCTTAGGTAGCCTTATACCAGAACTATTTACAATAATACAAGATGATGCAGTTAAAATATTAGATAAGGTCTATAGAAAAATAAAAACAACTGCTGAAGTCCCCCATCATGGAAATATTCCCTTATATTACCTATTTTAAAACAAGATAAGGATCCTACAAAGTGCTCATCATACAGACCCACTTCACTTTTAAATATGAACTATAAGATGTTCATGTCCATTTTAGCTAACAGAATTAATCTCCCTATAATCTATAGTATATACTCTATAATAATTATACCTAAACTAATGAATAATGATCATACTGGGTTTATTTTATCTAGACAAGTACAGGCTAATATAATAAGACAACATAGATTAATAGACTATGCAAATAAAACTAAAAAAATAACTTTCCATCATTAGTCTCAATTTAGATAAGAGTTTTCATTCAGTTAATTAGTCATATCTGTTTAAAACACTTAAAGTGTATAATTTCTCACCTACGCTAATTGCATTAATTCATAAGTTATAAAATAATGCTTGTGCTTATGTTAAAATAGGTTTTTGCTTTCTAATTCCTTTAAATTATAAAAATGCACAAAGCAAGGGTGTCCATTATCACCTTTACCTTTTGCATTATCTATATAACCTTTTGCTAATAGTATTAGCTCCAAAATGAAATTAATGGCATCAAAATAAAATAAGATTCTGAACTAAATATTAAAATCTCTGTTGATGATATTTTACTAACAATAGGAAATATATTGAATTCATTAGAACATATAAATAGTTCTGTGAGTCATTTTGAAGAAACTTCAAGCTTAAGACTTAGTCATAATAAAACAAGCACAATACTAATTAATAAAAAAAATCTGCATATAAAACTACATATTCATTATATTGTAAACTTTTTACTTGAAAATTCTTATACAGAACTTTTGTCACTCCTAACAAAATTGCAATTATGTATCAATCAAATAGAATTAAATGTTGGAAACATGATTCTGAAATAATAGGTGATTGGATACATATGGTATATGAATGTGAAGTCATTTCTCCTTTATGTAAAGAAATTAATAACTTCATTCAAGCTCTATGGTCAGATAGATGTAATATTTCTAAATATTTAGTTTTATTTAATGCTCAGATTACTGAGATAATCCCAAAAACCCAAGTGTCTCTTCTTTGGTCTATTCTTGCTATAGCCAGAAAAGTAATTGCTAAAAATTAGAAAAGTAATGTTACCCCCACTAGTGTTGCATTTATTAATATGGCAAACGTTGTTTGCAGTAGTGAATTGCATACTATAAAGACGAGAACATCCAATATTATGCATGCATATAAATATTAGCTTAAACTTGAAGACTTGCTTGAAAAATATTAATTGCTGTTGATATGTATAAATTTGATGTATTGATCAACTGTGGACATGTAAATAGTAATTTGTTTTACAATTGATTTGTTTTTTTTATTGTTTTAAAATCAAATAAAAAATAAAACAAATAAATAAATCAATGAAACTGGTGTTAGGCTTCAAAAGTTTGTCAATCAACTCAGCCATGTGATATGTTTTTGAACATCCAGCCACAACAATTGGGATGAATGGTGGATTTTATTACATCCTTATGGGTTTCAGGGTACAAAAATTATAGCTATCATCAGCTTACACATTCTAAGAAAATCATAAATATCCTCAAAAATCCTAAGTTCAAATAAAAATTCATTAAGTCCCAAGTCAGTTTTACTATATCAGATGTTCACTTCATTTTGACACTAAAATATATGTGCTAGTGTCATGTAATATACTTCCTATTCCATGTGACTACTCTATTGTACCATAAAGTACAGTTTCCCTGCCTCTGCCCTTGTTATACTTTGGAATGCAAGTTGATTTATTTTTGACCAAAGAATTAAATGTGTCTTTTTCTTTAGTAGTTAAATTGTACCTCTTAGATTGTTTTCTCATATCTATATAAGTCTTATATGCATGTTTTTTCAAATGCTTGGAGAACGGGGTGCATAATCAGGTTAAATAAACTCTTTTTCTATACTATTGAATTACTTTTCTTCATATTGAGGTATCCCTCATTGTTGCCCTGAAAGTAAATTGCTAAATTAATTTTTTTTGTAAATAGTTTTAATTCTACCAAAGAATCTTCTATTCCAAAAGGTTTTGAAGGGATACATTTTAAACATTTTTTCAAAGACAGATAACTGTTCTGGCATAACAACTACATGACTACAGATGAATATATATATTACAGCCATTATATGAATGTATAATACCATTCAAAGGTGGTATACAAGGCTCAGATGGTTTAGCAGCTGTGTAAGTCTGACTTCTAAAGTGTGAGAGTGCACTTTATAGAGGATGACATCATTGTTATGTTAAAGAGAAAATTATGTTGGTAGAAGAGTCTGGCATTGATGTGGAGTCAGCCTGCATTGTAAATGTTTCCCCCAATTACTACTTTATTGAGGCCAGCAGTACATAAAGTCATATTGAAACACCTCTATACACTCACACAGGTTGACTGCTGTGATATTAGAAACCTCTAACTATATAGTTATGCAATCTAGAGGAGCCAGTGTTAACACAAGCACTACTGCATAAGTCTAACTTCTATGGTGTAATATTGTACTTTATAGAGGATGACTTTAGCATTGTTTTTCAGAGAAGATGGTGTTGAGAGAAGAGTCTGACATTGATATAGACTGACTCTGCAATGTAAAAAATTCTCCAGGCTATTATTCTAGTGAGGTCGTATTGACACAACTCTATATACACTTACAAAAGTTTACTGGTGTGAGATTAGAACCCCCTACCTATCTAGTTATACAAATTAGAGGACACAGTACTTAATGCAAGTACCACCACAGAAGTCAAACTTCTACAGTGTGAGAGTGTGCTTTAAACAGGAAAACATCAGCATTGTGCTGCAAAGAAAATTAGATTATGAGAAGAGTCTGACATTGATATAGACTCACCCTGCAGTGTAAAAGCTTCTCCTGATTACTATTGTTTTGAGGGCAGCAGTACATAAGGTCATATTGAAACAACTCTATGCACACACTCAGGTTGAATATTGGGAGATTAGAATCCTCTACTTAGTTACACAGCCTAGAGGACAAAGTACTTAATAGAAGAGCACCACAGAAGTCAGATTTCTATAGTGTGTGACTACACTTTATAGAGGATGATATCAGTGTTGTGTTGTATGGAAGATGATGTTGGGAGAAGGGTCTGACACTGATGTGGACTCATCCTGCCATATAAATGCTTCTCCTGTCTACTATTTTAGTGTAGCCAGTGGTACATAGTGTCATATTGACACAACTTTATACACAAACACAAGTTGACTGCCATGAGATTAGCACTCCATGTCTATCTAGTTACAGAATCTAGAGGGCATACTACGTAATGCAAATACCACCATGCATGCTTAACTTCTGCAGTGTAAATAGGATTAGCTTCTCATTCTGTGTCAAAGAAGATATTGTGATGTTGAAGGTTTTGTGCAAATCCATATTTGTTAATATGACGTAGTAAGTACGATCTTAAGATCAATAATAAATACATATTGCAGACTTAGCACAGAGTATGAACACAACTCTTGCTAAAGATGTTTCAGGGCAAAGTAAAAAAAGTTGAAGAAAATCCTGAAAATGACACCATGGCAGAGGAAAAACTGTTAAGAACTAAAATACAACTTTAATTAATAACTTAAAACTGTTAATATCAAAGATTTAAAGAGCCTCTAAACAATAAGCGCTTTCGGTGAAATTTGCCTTCTTCAGATCTTAGAGTACAGATGCTGCTATTGGTTAAAAAACATATAATTAGCCAATCCTGAGACTTCAAAGTTACACGCCTTGTTAGGCCAGCAAATCTCAAATGAACAAGACATGGCAACTAGGAAGCTGTAGGCTCAGTTGTTGTGTCCAATAGAAAATTTAGAGAGAACGATTACATCCAATCGCTAAAAAAATCTAAAAATCACTAAAATTCTAAAAAATCCAGTGAAACACATGTAGGCTAAGCAGAAATAGCTTCCCTTTATGATAAAATATGAGATATCCCCAGTTCATCAGATTTGATGTTAGTGACGATGGATGTTACCAGTCTATGTATAGTCAATCCCCATGACTATTGAAGAGCAGAGATTAGGAGTCTAGCCCTGACCAAAGGCTTAAACATGGATACTGTATGTTGTCTTCTTGAATTGATCCTAGAAAATACTATCGTTATGTATGAAAACACATATTATTTGCAAACATGGGGTGTAGCAATGGGCACCCCACGTGCTAATAGCTATTCAAACCTGGCTCTAGCACATTGGGAATTAGCACATGTCCTTAATGATGCTAACAACTGGGCATAGAATATTCTATACTGCTGTCATTTTGTTGATGATGTCTTCCTCCTGTGGAGTGGCAATGAACAGGATTTAAAGGATTTTACCAACTATCTAAACTCATCCACAACATTCTTGAAATTTACTCTTGATTATTCCAGAACAGAGATTTTTTTATCCTTGATATCACTCTAACCTTGGACAAAAGTACTGGCCTGCATATTAAAATACACCATAAGAATACCTGGCATGATCATTATCTACATAGAGATAACATGCATCCATGACATATCTTCAAAAACATAATGGAAAATCAAATGATGCAAGCATCCAAACTTTGCATGGCATATAATGTTTATAAACATGAGTGTACCTCCCTACAAAAAAATATTAAAGAAATAGGGTGTAAAGAAATGGAGTTAAAAATGAATTCAAATGTTTTAACTGGTGTATGTAGTAAAGCACACCCTTACTTTTCAGAAGCTAATAAGTTGATGAATCCTTTTAATGTACATAAGAACATGCATCAAAGAAACAAACACAATCTCAATTGTACCCTTACCTGCAGCTCGGTTAGCAAACAAGTTTGCCAAGTAATTAGAAAATATTGGCCAGTCCTTACAGAAAATGAGAAGATTAAAGAAATAGTGGGTGACACACCAAGGTTTGTTTTTAAAAACAAGAATAATCTAAAGCAGCTGCTATGCAACAAAGATGGCTTCCAGAGAAATCAGTCCACTATCAGCCAAGGTAGACACTAATGTTGAAGGTGCAAAGCCTGTTATTTTATTTATTGGAGCAATGTGTTTATACATCCAACAATGAATAAATCCTACCATTTTAAGGTATCAGCCACATGTATGACACAGCACTTAGTATACCTTGCAACTTGCTGTGGCTGCTCAGCTTTTTATGTAGGAAAGACTGACCAGCAATTTATGAGCAGAGTTTTGCGACATTTAAGGGACATCTCAAAATGTGATCCCAATAATAGCCTTGCGTGTCATATCACATCTCACCCTACACATAAATTTCTCTTTAAAGTTAGGAAAGTAGTCCCTTCTTCATTGAGAGGAGGTGATTGTTCTAATCGTACAGAATTATGTGAGGTGAAATGGATTACAAATCTAAGAAGCACTCATTCTCCCTCGTTTAAATAGTATGATTTCCTTAAAACCAGCTCTTACGAACAGACATCTCACCATCAGTTAAAAATGAACAAATGTGATCTTGCATCAATGCATCATTCCACTATTACTCTGGTGATTGATGTCGCACTAAGCGAGCAGTTATGAGATTTTCATGAAGTAGTTCTTCTATAGGTTAGCAATCCGAAGACTACTGGAACTAGCCTTGTTATAGGCTGTGAACATGATGTATATCTTTGATTACTTCTGCTGTTTTAGGTTTTGGCCCATATTCCATTTGATATAAACTGGACTAGTCAGACCGAGGGATGTGTACACTAAGTATTGGTCTCCTAGCAATTGGATGCAACTGCCAACTTAAAATTCCCTTTTGGACATAATTGCTTTTTCAACTTCCTCATTATTTTGATTGGGTTATATGTATTCTACTGGATTGGGCAGAGTGAGAGGTGTGCACACTATGTAGACTTAATGGTTGTTCAGCGATTGGTTGTAACCGTTATGTTTAAATTTTCTATTGGACATGATAACTGAGTTTATAACTTCCTAGTTATCATATCTGGGTCATTTCTGATTCACTGGTTTAAGAAGGTGTATAACTTTGAAGCCTTAGGATTGGCTAATCCCCATTGGACATATTGAGTCTCCAACTTTCTTGTTATTTCTGCTCGGCCTACATGGGTTTTGCTGGATTTGTTAGACCAAAAGGTGTGTACACTGCAGACTTTTTTTGGTGTTTTAGCAAGTGGATATAATTGTTCTCTCTAAATTTTCTATTGGACACAACAACTGAGCCTACAACTTCCTAGTTGCCATGTCTTGTTCATTTGTGATTCGCTGGCCTAAAAAGGCATGTAACTTTGAAGTCTCAGTATTGACTAATTATAAGTTTTTTAACGAATAGCAGCCTCTGTACTCTACGATGTAAAGAAGGCGAATTTCGCTGAAAGCGTTTATTGTTTAGAGGCTCTTTAATTCTTTGATATCAATGTTTTTAAGTTATTAATTAAAGTTTTATTTTAGTTCTTAACAGTTTTTCATCTGTCGTGGTGTTGTTTTGGATTTTCTTTGAATATTGCAGACTTATGTCAGCTATGGTGTCATTAATGTATATTGCAGAACTGTGACTTACATGCACCTGTTTTCTTGATGTTGTGTAGATGAGGCACACACCCTTGGGAAATATAGGATGGACAATGAAGCATTCATGGCTCATCAGGTTATAAGGATAGTATGTGAACATTAATGAATGCTACTGTTATTAGCAATGATATCTGGCCATGCATTGGCAAAGTGCACTATCAGTACAAAACAATCCTTAATGCTCCAATGCAGTAGGGCTATGTATTGATGAAGTATGTGTGCTGAGGCTCTGTGTGGTTTTATATCATTAGGACTAAGTAATGATGAGTATATATGCCAAGGCTCCATGTGGTTGTATATCATTAAGCCTCAGTAATGATGAAGTATGTGTGCCGAGGCTCTATGTGGTTGTATATCATTAGGGCTACATAATGATGAAGTATGTATGCCAAGGCTCCATGTGGTTGCACATCATTAGGGCTATGTAATGATGAAGTATATGTGCCAAGGCTCTGTGTGGTTGTATATCATTTGTAAGTGTCAGTGCTGGCAGTGCAGACCTAACAGTCCAGAATTAAGTGGTCAATTCACCACACAGTTCACTGCATTTCACATAAGCACATTAAGCAACTTTCTTGTAATTAATTAATGTAATCCAGTAGGAATACTTTCTTTTGTTCAAAATTTGTTTGTGAGGCACAATGCTGAGAATCATATTTGTGCGGATGCTAGCAAAGTGTTAGCACATCCGTGATTATACTTTGTTATGTTGGACTCAGACTGTGAAGTAGCAGTGTTCAATGGTATTCAGTGGTGCACTTTGCCAACCTTTGCACAAATAAGAAACTGAGAGGAAATGTCGGGATTCTGATTACTTGTAGAACAGATAAGTTTTATCTTAACATGTTACAGGTGTACTGTATGTTTTGCAAGTTGTAGTATATCCATGATAGGGCCAAAGCTTAATTCAAAAATGAATTGTTGGGCTTGCCTTCACTATTTCTATGATGCTAGACAGTGAGCATATATCAGAAAAAAGGAGAAAACTTTAATCAGGTCACATCTGTAACACAAATAGGCTTAGAGGTAAGGTGCGGTCATCAGCACTCAGGACTATACTGAGTGGGAAAAATCCACTTGTCATCCTAACTTTCTATGTGGCACAAGGTGTAAGCTCAGTGAGCTAAATGAGTAAGTCCAGCATGAAGATAATTTTACAAAGGGTGTCAAAATGTGATTATCATAATTAATTTTGATCACGACTGTACAAATACATAGGAATGTCAATCATAAATATGTGGATTGCCCAAACTGAGCCAGTAATGCCTACTGCAATAATCTTTTATACCTACTATATATCAGATATACTTCAAGGAAAGTCATAAGTTAATTGGGTGTACAATGCGATATAAGGCAAAAACTTATTGCATTTTGCAATAACACTTGAAATGCCATTTAGCATCACATACTACACTTGCTCATTGCCAGACATCACAAATGTGCTAAGGACTGCAACTGATAAAACAACCAGGGCTTAAGCAGACACATAGGCAACATATTCACAGCAAAGACACTTCTAAAAACAAGCAGTAAGAGTTTCATCTAATGCTGGATTGGAACAGTTGTCAAGTTGAAAAATTAAGTTTACAGACTTGATCGTTATCTCTACACCCAAAAAGGAAATCATACTTCAAACATGTCAAAATCACACCTTTGAAGGAACAGTGATAATGTATTCTGCCATGGAAGATGCAGGTATTATTGTTCAGCAAAGTAATGCAAGTCTGAAAATCCCATAATATGACATTTACATCCATTACCCTAATGAATGGTCAACAGTACAAAGGTTGAGAGAGAAGGGGTGAAGATAAGGATATACAAACTCCTACAAAAGGGTAGTGGTAGAGGTCATTAATCCATATCTTTAAGGTGTGTCCTCATTATTCATCTGTCATGCTCTGTATCATTACCTGTTGGCGCTGTGGATCAAGAAGCTTTAGGAGAGGCAAAACCTGATTAAGACGTGAGTAAAATAAAGTTGGTTTACTAAATCTTCATTTTGGTCATGGATGTGTTTGCCAATGTTTTTTGCAACATTATTCAAAATCTCTTAATTAAAGGTCATAACTGGATAAAAATTAAGATATGTGTCATGAAACATATCATAGATGTACAACATAACAGTAAGAAATAATGCGACATACATCTGGAATCTAACACTTGATGCTATGATCAAAAATGAATCTTCAGGCAACTATATTATGTCAACACTCTACGGAGAAAGTTGAATTTGGCTACATCCAATACAAAAAGAACTGTTACAGTAACTTTATAGAGTATTTCCTTTAGTCTGCCTTTACTTTGATTCCAATCAAGCACCATGTTTATTCATCTTTGTGCAAGAATAACTGGACTACTGCAGGTAATAGCAACAACAGACCAAGTTTTGCCATAGGACATTAGGAGCTATTGACCATCACTCAGCACTGGTGCATGAAGCCAACATCCAGGCAAATGATGACAGAAAAAAGTGAAGGCTTTCTTTTGGGACATTTCTGACCATGTGTGTTGTGTGTGATTCTACTTTTTGACCAGATTAAATGTGTAACAAAGGGTTGACAGGAAAGTGATGAAATGCGGGGACAAGAAAAGGGGAGGACATGGGGGAATGAATAGAGGAATTTGCATGAAGTTAGAGGGAAGGAACCAAAGTCATCCAATTCTTCACAACATAAATGTAGAAGTGTAGACAGAATTTGCTGAATTTGGACTGTTATCACACCTGGGTAGGTGACAACAACAGAATAATGTTATAGAACCAATTGTACCAAATCAAGGGTGGCAAGAAGAAACACAAGTGAAGTGGATAGTTATGTATGGATCATAATTTTTCTGGGATATGTGCTAATTTTTATTTACTTTCAAAGAGAGAGGAATGCAAGGGTAAGGTAGATTAGGTGAGGAAGTAGACATACAGGACAGGGATGATGATGGACACAAAAGGTCGGGGGACACCATGTTTAGGATAGGTAGCAGACATCAGAGGTGCACCAACATTAAGCCTGAGAACAGTGAGAAACAAGTCCATGCCCTCAGAACTGTTATTACTGTCTCTTGTTTCGGCTTCCCATGTCAGTGCTCTATGTGGTTTCATCTTGGCAATATGATGAAACACCTTCTCTACACAGCCAATTCAGGCATCGAGGCTCCTTTCCATGAGACTATCCCCAGCCATGTCAGCTTTTGCTGGATAACAAAATCATCTCCACTACTACTTCTCCTGTAGGGCACCAACATCTTGGACAGAGCTACCTGATGCTGCTGGAGCAGGTAGGGTAGGGGCTGTGGAGGCAGCACTGACAGGCTGGGACCCAGAAGTACTAGGTGTCTGTGGTTCAACCTGTGGGGGGATGGTGTGCTGCAACAAAACATTTTTATACCCCCCCAAAAAAATAGATCTATGGTATGTCACATGACTATATAATTTTCAGAAATTACACATTTATTATTACCCAGTTTATATACCTTTTTACACATCAAGGTATGATGGGAAGGTTATTCTGTTGTGCCACTAATTAATTGCACTGCTACAGTACGTTATCATAAACACAACTATTTAGTCCAGTTTTGCCATATTATATATAATTACAATAGTTATTAGGCTTATAGTAAAACCTGATGTATACATACCCTGGTTCTCTCTGAGGCAATTTAACTATTCTTGGTGTCCCTCTTTGCCCCCAACATAGGCTTAGCGTAGTAATCAGAAAATGTACATACTATACAGATTCTCCTTGATGCTGGTGCTGATATGGGCAATAGCCCAAGTATGTCCCAAGAAGAAGTTCCAGGTATTGTATGCCATTCTTGACATCTTTATGTGTTATTACTTGCATATCTGTAAAACTAGAGATGTATGCCTTAGAAGAGACAAGAATCAAAAAGAGACTGAGTGTGGGGGTGAATGGTCTGGCTGATTGATTCTGAGATATTCCTTAAGCAGAAGACAGGCAGAGGAATGTTTTCGTTTCCTTGTGTCACTTGCAATATGTTTGTTATTAGCCTTCTTTCCACTGCCTTCGTTTTTTTGCAGTGATACCAGAATTACCATATAAAGCACTACCTGCACATGGTAAGCCCAGACTTGTGTTGATTAGTAATAACAATTAGTTAGATGTAAGTCTGAGGAGTGAGTAAAATTATTGTATTCCTTAAACATCTGAAATTCTTTAACATGAGTCTTTAGCACACAGTTTGGATTATTTCCACTCACTGTTTCTGTCCTTCTTGTGTTTGTTGCTTATTATCACAGGCAAGCCTGACAGTGGCAGTGTAGAACTCATGCCACCTGATGTCAGAGTATTGGTAACCTCTGATGATGATGATGGTGGTGTTATATAGGTTAAGTCTGACACTGAGGATATGGCTTACACATCCACTGGGCTTATTTGAACACAATCAGTATGCTTACATATACCCATTTCTGATGAGCCACAAATATAGGACAGGGTGAGTGTGACATGGTTGATTGGGGTAGTATAGTTGCTTCAGTTGCAGAGCTGGTTGAGTCTGTCCTTAGTCTTTATGAGGGAATGGTATCAGACAGGAGGGTTGCTAGAGGTGCTTAGAGAAAGCCTACTGTCCACCCTCATCATGAAGCTGATGTATCATTACATATCAAAAGACATATGTATGGGGCCATCATGGAAGCACAGGCATGTTGTAGCTGGGTCTCAGAAGAGATACTGCAAGTCCTAAACCTGGCACTTTCTGACATGCGTAACTGCCTCAACTGTGTGGGTGACACACTGGATAGGAAGAGTGACACACTCAATAGGGCAGTATCTGTGATGGAACATCTGCTGTAGAAGGGCGGGCATTCACATGTCCATAGAGCTGCAACATCCCCTGGTGTTAGCCTATGTGGCCCTGCCAGATCCTGCTCTCGTAGTGGCACTTCTTCCACTGCTCTGTTAATGAGAGAGGTACCCACACTCAGGCATGGTAGGCAATGGAGTTATAGTCCTGGAGGTGGTCAGGAACAGACCTCACCCAGCGGATATCTCTCACATTCAGGTAGCACCCCCACTTCAAACCAGGGACATGGAAGCGGCAGTGCAATGTCAGGCAGAGGCAGTTTGCATGGTCACTAGTAATGACAATGAACTGACTACTCTACCATGCACAGCTCACACCTGTCCCACATGACAAGACTTAGTGCTAGCACAGAAATTGATTGTGTACATGCAGACACACACACGTTTCACAAAACCTGGCCATACTGACTCACATATATGCAAGATAGGAAACACTTAATGGTGATTGGGATACATATCCTGTTGCAGGCATGAGATATTTCCTACTTTACTGAATGTTCTGTGTTTCTTATTCATACACATACACAAACTACTTTGGTGTCAGTCTTGGCCTACTGCCCCCACCCTGTGCAAATGATAATGACTGTGTCATGCCCTTTGTTCATATGGGTTTGACATAGGGTTGCATACATATCTGATGCACAGAGTGGATAGCTAAGAGATTCCTTCTCACTATGTTGATTTTACGTACATTTATACTTGAAGGGATTTTAAATGATTTTGTGCCTACTCATTTTGGAAGGCTTTTTTCATTTAGTAGTGGCAGTCATGCATTTAAAACACTGATATTAAATTCTTGCTTATTGCTCTGCTTGTGAAACTGTTGATACAATTGCCATGTTGACTGTTTTGCGCACAGTGGGTAAGTGACTGGCTTGATGTTGGTTACTGTGGACAATGTATAACTGGATATCACAGATATCATTCCTATAAGCCAGGAATACAATTGGTAGACACCTCACACAAGTGCTGATTCAGTACATTTATGACTAACAGTTTTCAGGTATATCATTTACATTTATCTTCTTACATGTTTGTTTATACACTACAGGTTCCATATTTACCTTCACATTTCTGCAGTTATGAGTCATGTGCTTTGGGTCTGTCTCTGTCTAATGTTATCTGTACACAGCCATTACATCACAAAGTAAATTTTGCAGACATCAGATGGCATCTGTTTTAATATTTGTATGTGCTTATGTTATTATGTGTATTCTTTGCTGGGGAGTGTGTGTGCTATCACTTGCTTCTTAGTTGGTGAATGTGTATGTGTTAACCTTTGACTGTTAGGTGGTTAGTGCTTGTGCTATCCTTAGCCTCTTATCCAGGGCAAGAGCAAGAGCATATTGTGCATGCCTATGTCTTACAGCTCCCTCAGTAGCTGGAGATTCTCCATCAGAATCATTGTCTTAATGTGCTTGAGGTGTTGGCCCTGCCTGTGGTCCATGAATGTGTGGTCCTGCCCCTTGTTGTCGCTGTTGCATCTGTTTCCTCAAGAGAATGCAAAAATTTCTGTGCAGGTGTCTGAGTTGTACTGCAGGGCACCCTTGATGTGTGTAGACAGAGGAGCCATGACTTCAGCATGCAAACACATTCTGTATGATGTTACTAGTTTGAGCATCAGCACTGTTGTGTCCTTTCTCTGTGGATGTGTGTGCATTTCTGATGGGTATCATGAGCCATGGTTCTGGGCGGCCACGGTGGTGCAGTGGTTAGCATTGCCGCCTCACAGCAAGAGGTTCTCCGGTTCAATCCTCAGCTGGGGTGCCTTCTGTGTGGAGTCTGCATGTCCTCCCTGTGGTCGCGTGGGTTTCCTCCCACATCCCAAAGACATGCTGCAGGTGGATTGGACACTCTAAATTGGCCCTAGGTGTGCGTGTGAGTGTGCCTTCTGTGGAAGGTTGGGCGCCGGGCTGGCAACTCGACACCGTAAAACTCCACTGCCATTCAATGTGCGGACAAGGTGATCCGCTGTGGCGACCCCTAACCGGGAAAAAGCCGAAAGAAGAAGAAGAAGAAGAAGATCATGAGCCATGGTTCCAGTGCATAACCTGCATCACCCAGTTCATAGACTTATGGAACATCACCCCAGCAAACCTTGTGTAAAGCTGAGAGGTGTGCCATATGCATGTGTTACGGTAACTGCCTTGGTTGACTGCACACACATAGAGGATGATCCCCCAGGCATTACAGACAACCTGGCAGTTGACTGAGTGGAATCCCTTTCTGTTGATATATGTCCTTCACTGTTCACTGGGTGAGGATTTTATTTCTATGTGAGTGCAGGCTATGGCTCTCAAAACTTCAGGGAAGTGTGCTATAGCACAGAATTCCTGCATTGTTTGTGCTCTCTCTTCTGTTGTGCATGGAAAAGTGATGTACTCCCTTGCATGTTCTAGCATAGTATTAAGACATCGGTACAATATGCTGGAGGCTGAGGCCTGTGACCCCCCCTAGTATATATCCTGTGGGTCTCTGAAATGTCCCAGTAGCTAATATTCTTAATACTACACATACCTTAGTTTCCACAATTTCCCCTGAATCTGAGTTGGGGGCAGCAGAGGTTGCAGAGTTGCTGTAGTGTTTCCTAATCGACCCTGTATCACGTTAATATTTCAGTACCATGTACTCCATGATATGCTAAATGTGGTCTGAATACTCATCTTCTCCTTTGACGAGGCCTATCAGCAGAAGCAGCAGCATAGATCTGAGCCTGTTGCACATACACATGCAAGAAAGTAGCAGCAGCGCCTAGTATTGTTTTTTTTTTCCTAAGTGTGACTGTGGCGGTTTTCCATTAGGTTTTGGAGTTTTTAGAAACAGCTACATCAAGTCTACAAGATTACTTTATAGCTACCTGAATGGCTCCACCATCTTGGATTGCTTATATAGCATGCACTTCAGCTGGTTATGCTTTCGTTAGTGCACTCTGTTGGTTACCTGTGTTTTGCAGCTGTACACAAAGTATAGAGATATTTAATGAACACAAAACAGTGTGGTATCGTGTGCATCACAGCACAATGCGCGCATGATAGCAGAGTGGAGATTAGCCTTCATAAATCCAGCCCATAGTAAAAATGGGAGCAACAGAGACAGAGACTATGAGAGACAGTGGGAGAAAAATAGAATATGAGATGAAGTTTGAGAGAGAGAGATTATAATAGTGGAGGGGAGAGAGAGAGAATATAAGAGGAAGTGGACAAGAGTTAAAAAGAATGGTCTACAAAGACGACATGACAGAAAGTAGAAGAAAAAGAGAGATATACTATGAGTGGGAGAGAGAGAGAGAAAGAGGGAAAGACAAAGTGAAAGACAGTAGGAGTGAGAGGCTATAGGGAAAAAGAGTGTGGAAGAGATAAGAAATGAAGAAAAAAAAATTAAAGGTTTTGCATCAACATGCTTTTGGCTGTAGTCCATAGTAATTTATTTATAAAAAGTAGCAACAACACGTTTTGCATCAACTTGAATTTTCTAAAGATTATTAAGTATGAAAATATAATGCCACACATTTTTGACTGACTGCAATACTCAATGATGTATTTAACAGAAAATTTAGAGTTGGGTAACTGGCACAGCAAAAATCTAAGAAAACACCAGGGATATTCTGCAAAATCTGGGGTAGATGAGAGCTATGATTAGAACAGAACAGCAAGAACCTGAGCAATGCATTCTCATGGTTTGCTGTAAATGATTATTACAGCTGTCTGATCATAAAAATTTTAATTCTTCTCAAAACACAGATGTCAAAAAAATCACCTTGTAAATAAAGCAAAGCTCAAGATCTGCACCTCGGCATCCATTTCAGAAATACACAGACTGCTTATCATCAGGTAATCTCATATACTTTCATATCGCTTGTCACACCTCTAAGTTGTCCAGATTTTTCCCTCACATTTTTGGTCTGCTCCTTATACAATTTATGGTTTTCTGGCAGGTCACTGAGAAATTGTCACTAAATAATGACATACATTTGAGTATCACACTTGTTTCATAATCCACACCCTTTGGAAAATATGTGCTAACACAAATTCTATTATTCTAGCAACTTTCTAAATTTGTAACAGCACTTTTTAAAATCTATCCCTACTTTTGGGCCTTTGTCCCCTCATTATTTTAGGCTTTGTCCAGATGTCCCATGCTAACAATTTGAGAGGTGTGTCTTTTGTGTGTTTTCTTTATGTTCTGATATATGTGGTTTACTGGTTGCTGTTCATTAAGACTTTGTGTCTTTAGGGATGACTTGCTTTTGATGTGCCAGCTTTCAAGTGTTGGCTATGCTACTGTGTCTTCTTTGAATTGTTATAGTATACATTGCAGATGAATTCAGTCTATAAGGCAATAAGCTGCCAGTGGTCAATGTAAGCGTTAAACAACTTATTTTTTTTTTTTATTCTTACTAGCAGTAAGTGGATATTTTCCGAGGTTCTTCCTTGGTAGAAACTGTGTGCAATTTCGCCATCTGAGGTAAAAGAAGTTTTGGCTGCACGTCCATTGAAGAAAAAGAGACAATTATGGGTTTAGACCATCTGGAAATGTCGGGCAGTTTAGAACAATGGATCACACACAGCTTTTTCATTGCATTACATGCATTTACTGAAATATTCAACTCTCATATCCAAGTTGACTGCACTGTCATAGGGCCACTTACCAGCATATTTTTCCATTACTTAGAGGGAAGAATACAGCTCAGATGACATGTCATTGGGAAGGTAAAAGACATCCTAAAAAAATACATTGTAAAAAGACAAAAAAGCCTCCTATCTTATTTTCTCTTGGGGCAAACATGAAATTGAGTACAGCTAATTGCACAGTTAATGACTGCAATTGTTTTAATTGCTCAATGAAGCTGACTGTTAATTAAATTCTGCTCAGATAAGTCTTTTCTGATAAAGCTTACAGTAATCCAAAATCACATTTCAGTTTTTTGTAAAAGAAGTAGATGCAATGGATATCATAATGCACGTGATGTACATGCAATAAAGAAGTCAAGACATGAAGGTATATTTCTGTCAAACAGCCAGCAGGATGGTAATGACATGGTTTCATATATTAAGTTGGTTGTCTATTGCATCTGATAAATACAAAAGTACTTCTTTGTCATATAGCATCCAGGACTTTTCAAGTTCTGTGAATAAATGCACACATCTGGAGAGTGCCATGTTAAACCTATACCAAGCTGCAATGCAGACAAATTGCATATTACTACTACAAAAATTGCATAAATATCATTAATTATTACAAAACTTGTAACTGATTATAATATGTGGTACACACAGAGGTTGTATAATATTTTATGTGCAAACATTGTGATACTATCTGAGCAATGCCTGCAACAATCCAGAAATGCGTAAATATTTATTTCTGTTTTTTTTTTTCAAATTAGATGAAAAAAGCATTAATTTCCTAAGACAGCATTGCCATTATTAGAAACTTCTAACACAAGACCTTTTTAAGAATGCAAAAAATAACTAAATAACTTACTCTCCAGGATTTAATAAACTTTGTGTAGGCTTCGTGCAGAGCCTACACTGAGTGTTACTATGGATGTGATGTTGCTCATTGCGTGTCATTGTGCCATGCATATTAATGAGACACTGCATGCGTAAGCAAGGTTTTGCAGGTTACAGTAATTTTGCTGGCCGCAAAACCTCTTATATGAATGCAGATAGCATTTCCATGTAAGGTTGCTGGCTGTGAAAGATTGCAATAGAACATGGATAGCAATACTGTATAAGTTGAAGCAGCTCTGGTGCACAAATTTGAGCGAAATGCCACTATGACCACTAGGACTACACATGTCATACCTCTCATGTACCTTATTTTGGGTCTTACAAAGTTCATGTTGCACAAAGTTCCACATTAAAAGGGTCTGTCACACATACAGTGTTATAAAATGTTTCACTAATATGCAGGGCAAATAGAAATGAGTCACATTAATTCATTAAAAGATGTTATGTAAGTAAAACCAGCACATTTTAACTATCTTATAACCATCCTACTTTAAGATGTTACTAAGCCATTAGTATGTTTACCACATTTTCCCCATTTATTCCACATTATGAGGGCTACTGTTGCTCATTTTGGAGATGGAAGGCTCAGAGCTGTGATGCAGATAGCATTGATTCTGCCTAAGAATAGTATGACTGTAATGCATTTGCTTTTCCCTTTCT
The DNA here is from genome assembly GCF_019279795.1 of Protopterus annectens. Classification (NCBI taxonomy): domain Eukaryota; kingdom Metazoa; phylum Chordata; order Ceratodontiformes; family Protopteridae; genus Protopterus; species Protopterus annectens. Next base: position 1,064,381,032 of record NC_056728.1, on the reverse strand, counting down.
TTAGTTTTCCTCATTTAAATTGTTTTGGCCACTGCTTGTGTGATGCACTGCATAGTGCAAACATTGGAAGCAGAGCACCCTCGCCCAGTGTTTCTGTAGTGCAAACACTGGAAGTGGAGAACCTGTGCACTGTGTTTCCATGATGGTAGGCATCATGCAACATTTTGAAATACTGTGCATACACCCAGTAAGTGTGAGATAACCAGAATTGGCAGCAAAACATCCAGATACAAAGTGCAATTGGCAGGAAAACCTCATTCTGTATTGAGCTTGATCTCTCGTAGTCATATCTGATGTTTCTGGTGAGGGAGCATGCTTCCAAGCTCAGCAGTGGGGTGTCCAGGAGTCCAAAGTGTTTGCTGAACTCCTAGTTCAGAATCATGGGCCCTGATTACTGCAGGGAGACAATTCAGGCTCAGAATACAAATCTGAAGCATGGAATAGTGTTGCCAGGGCTTTGACCAGTGCTACAGGTGCCCCATGTACTGGTGAACAATGTCTACAGCATTTCAGCGAACTCTGGAAGAGGAAGATGGATAGCCTTGACCATTAGATCAGGGAATTTAAGACAGGAAACATCCACAAATGTGTAAGTATCAATTACAGTGACTACTTGTAAGAGTTAAAAGCTGAATATAGTCAAGCCTGCTATTCATAGTTGTTTTCTGTTCTGTTCTGTTTTTTTTCCATAGCTGCCACAGAGAGAGCTCTGAATGTGAGGAACCATGCAGTGACATTGGCAAGGATGTGAGAAGCATGTGGTGTGTATGCATCAGAACAGTACTGTTATTGTAGCATTAAAAGTTAAAGACTGCTTATTTGGTATTTAATAGAGTTGTATCAAACTGAGCATGCATATCTCAACTGTAAAAGAAAGTATGCATGCCTAGGTCTGAAGCACAAATCAACAGTTCCATATTCTCAAATATCAATGAGCATGTATCTCTGAACTGTAAAAGGAAAATATGCATTAGTCTGAAGGACAAAATAACAGTGCAGTATTAGGGAGTAGTCCAATTTTGTGCATTCAAACACCACGCTTCCCAAATATGCAATAATGTTGTTTTCAACATTATTCCAATGTAACTGATAGTACCCACTCTCCCATCCTTTACCTTTCTTCCACAGATTCTTTACCTCTCTTCCACAGATTCTGACAACGTTGGACGGACAATTTCCTGTGGTTTCTCCCACTAGTCTTGTTGATATGGGCATCCTGAGACAGTATAGCAAGTGCCTCATGTACATGGACAACCCTCTTCTTCTACCATCTAGGAACACAATATGAGAGAGACACAATTACATTACGTACCTAGAACCCTTTCTGTCTTGATCACAAGCCAGTACATCTGGCACAGAGAAGATTGTCTGCACAAAAGCCACAAGCACCACACCTCTAACACCACCCACACCTGTACAGTACATTCCTACATATATGGAAGTTCTCAACAAAACCATACCTAAACAAAAGAGATCTCTGAGACAAAAGTGCACACATGCATCACAACCCACCACAACAAGCACCACACATAATAAACATGACTATGTCTCACAGCCTCTAAAGCCCAGCCACAAACCCAACATACCAGTCATATCAGACTCTATCATGAGACACACATATGTGCCCATCACCAGGCTAGACAAGGAGAAATTCATGGTAAGTTGCCTGTCAGGTGCTAGAATCCACCATATCACTCACACACTCAAGTCTCTCAACAACAGGTACTGTTATGACTCTGTCATAGTCCATGCTGGTGTGAATGACTTGAGACATACCTCTCTGGACTATATGAAGAGAGACATGATTGAGCTCGCTGAATATGTGTCCCAAGCAGGTATGTCCCTAGCCTTAAGCAGCATTCTACCGTCACCCAGAATGATGTCTCAGTACAAAGAGAAAATGATTGAATTTAACAATTGGCTTAGTTTCTAGTGACATTCCAAGGGGATCCAGTATCTGACAGCCTGGGAGGACGTGATTGACAGACCACAATGCTTTGCCAGAGATGGCCTTCATCTGTCTCTCCTGGGCTTCAGGCTTCTGACAAAGGCTCTTGCCTCCCCCATAGTGCCTTTTTTAGGCAAAGTCATGAGGACAAAATTACCAACGTGAAGTCATGACTATATTCAGCTTTTAACTCTTACAAGTAGTCTCTGTAATTGATACTTATACATCTGTGGGGTGCCACCTTTCCTACATTCCTGGATCCAATGTTCAAGGGTGTTCCTCTTCCTCCTCCAGAGGTCACTGTACTGATGTCTACATAGCTCACCAGTGTGGGGGCTGATGTATTTAGTGTGGATTATTTTTTGTATTATTATCTGATGATGCTTCTTACTAAAGGAACAAAAATGCTTATCTTTTAACTTTGTATCTTGGACTTTGGACTTTTTATCTCATATTTTTTTTGTATCACATGGATTAAAGTAACATTTTCAGAATCCTGGGTTTTGTGAGGTCTTTGCTGTGACATTTCTCGCTTCAGTTTCTCTTTTCCATTTTGGGTTTTACTAGTTTGGATAGTCTGTCATGGCTCAAGGAACTCAACCTGGACCTTCTCCACAGAGTTTGTTCCCTGAAGGGGAACCTTTGGATATGTATCAAACAGCCGGAACTCTGACACTGATTTTTGTCAAGCGACCATAGAGAAACTAGGGCCTTGGAACAAATTCATGAACCAGTGAACAATTTAGGTAATAATGACAATCTACTTTTTACTATTACCAGGTCTGGCCCTATTGCCAGTAATTAAACTGTGAATTTGGATTCAAGTGGAACCTGCCCTACAATTAATAACTGTTACTCACAACCACCACACTTAAAGGACTGGTTAAATGTGGGTGTTTGCAGAGAGTGGGTGGAGAACCACTGGAAGAATACCTAGCTGAATTTGATTATAAACTTTTAAAAATTAAGAAACTTCAACTTGATAATGCATATTTTATAGAATCCATGAAAGCCAACATGGTTACTAAAGGCTTATATATGTGGGGCTTCCCTATCGGATTGATTCCATGTTCTACTTTATGTAAGGAACTCCTTTGCCTCTTTGATAAACATGGGAGGGAATATATGGAGCTTATAGTTAAATATAACAGTAAATCAATCAATGATTTGTCTGCAGACATTGAACAACTGAATAATTATATTGTCCAAGATACTCAGTATGAGAGTTATAAATACGAACATATTCAGATCTTTAAAAGCATTGATCAACAACTTCAAATGATTGGGAACCATAAAATTAAAAAACTCAATAGGGGTATGAAGGACTATATGGACAACAGGGCCTATCCCATTCCACCACCTTCTCAAACTTGGGGCACCACATTTAATTCTAACATAAATTCTCTGGCTGAGAATAATGATCCTCATAGCCATACACAAGGGGATGCAGTTCCAAATTAGATGAACAGGAGTGGCCCACTTTGAGGAGATTGTAAAGGATCAGGGACCAAGAGTCCAACCAGGGAATGTTATGGAACCAGCAGGCCCAGCAAATAGACCAACAGGCCAGTCACAATTACAGCAGGCCAACAATATCCAATTTCCCACCAAGTCAGAGGGAAGATGCCAGGAGACAGAATCGGAGATGGAACAGCATGAGCAGCAACTGCCTTTTAATCATCCATTATCAACTAATGATTTTTTACTTCCACTATGCAAAGTTATAAAGAACACTACTCAAGAGTTTTCAGTTCATAATTTTTCCTCATTTTCACTTGATGTCCGATGTTGTGATTTACTTTCCTGCTATCTTTCTTTTATGCCTAATAGACATATGGATGTAGCTAATATACTCATGGAACTAAAAGTGTTTATGCATAAATTTAATGTTAAGATTATGTTCCCTAACATGGATATGGCCATTAACCCCCTGAGGATTTCTAGCATGTATAATCCTCCAATACACCCTATCATTCTCTGTTTTTGAGAAAATGTGTGTGTTGGACATCTGTAATCTTGAAAATAATAACAAAAGGGCAAGGGTCAAAAATTTTTCAGATCTTACAAATCAGGAAATTGTGAAATTTAATGAGGTTAGAAACAATGGCAATATCAGAATTATTCAACTTGATAAGGGTGTTGGCTTGTCCTAATGAATAATGGTGATTATAACAAGAAATGAACCAACTTTTTGTATCAACCATGTATCAAAATGTATCTGTGAATGACTGCAGTATTGCCTATTGTATGGTTAGGAATAATCTTAATGGCCTTTTCATTGACCAATTTATAACTATTGATAAATTTAATTACTTAAGTGTTATGCATCCTACGATTCCTACTATGTTTGGTCTCCCCAAAATACAAAAAAGTAAAGAACAACCACCAATGCATCCAATTGTGGATGGGAGGGGGCTGATTACACATTCCTTGGCTGAATTCTTGGACAGCAAATTAAAAAGTTTGGTAACCCAAGAAAGTCATGTATATAAGGACTTTTCAGAATTTTTACATAAAATTAATTGACTACCATACAAAGATTCCTTTATTTTTGTTACCATAGATGTTTGAGACCGTTATTCTATTATTCCACACCAGTTAGGTTTGAAATGGTTTATAAAATTCTTGCAGGAAAAAAGGTATTATGCAGGATTTAGTTAATACATAGAAAAATATTTGGAGATCGTTCTTCAGAACAATTTTATTAAATTTGGGAAAGACATGTTTCTTCAATGTACAGGTATAGAGATGGGTGGTGCATGAGGGGGGTCTCTTCGCCAATATAGTAAAGATGCAATGGAAAATAAATTTTTGTTTAATTCTGAAATTTTTGTATCATGTACATTAAATACACATTATTTGAGTGATATATTCATCCTATGTGATGTCAAACCTACTGATATACCTTGTTTGCTTTCTTATATGAATCAAACTACTTTTTTCTGACATTCACTCATGAATGCAATGAGACTCACATTGCTTATTTGGATATTTGGTTGCTGAATGATAAAATAAACAGAATCTTTACTTCCAGAGTTTATAGAAAGGAAACTTATTCCAATAGTTTTCTACATTTTGATTGTTCACACCCAATACATCAAAAGAAAACAGTTGTTAAGGGCCAGTTCATTCGAGTGGGAAGAGAAATGTTGGGTGTAGCAATATAGGTTTATGCTGGTGGTGGGGAGAGATGAGGGGGAGCCAACTGATGTTAACATTGCCTAGCATTATTGTTTCATTAGGTATATTGTCAGACATCCACTGGAGAATATGTTCTAGTAAGGGTATGTTGTTTCCGGGGGGTATGTAGATGGTGGTTATGGTTAGGGTTTTATAGTTGTTGAGTTTGCAGTTGGTAATAGTGAGTTTAGTTGGGTGAAAGGAGGGGGGATTAGTGAGGGGGGATAAGGTTAGGAGGTTAGAGTACATAGTGGCAACACCGCCACCTGTTTTGTGAGTTCTGTCAAGATGTTGAATGTTGTAGCTGGGGGGGAATTCTTTGTCAGAGTTATGTGGTTTGAGCCAGGTTTCAGAGAGAGTAATAATGTTGGGGGTGTATTGGGCTATCCTGAATTGGAATTCAGTAATCTTGTCAAGAATGCTGTGGATGTTGATCGAATAAAAGGAGAGATGCTTGGGAGTGTGGTTAGGTACTTGGTGGAGCATTTGTGAAAAATTGGTAAGAGTAGATGAATTAAGGTATGGGCCAGGGTTAGGGCAAATGTCACCTGAGAGATGAATAATGTTGTCAGGGTGGAGGAGAAATGATATGAAGGGGTGACTTGAGAGAAATTTCTGTTTGAATTTGTAGTGTGAGGAGAACTTTGGAGGCAATATGATTTTGGGGAGAGGGAATTCAGTACGGGAGAAGAGTATGGGTGAGATGGGAGAGCAGTAGTGGCTGTTGGTATTGATTGTGCTGAGAGGGGAGGTGGCAGTGTTGGGATGTAGGTTTAGCTGGGTGTGATAGGAGGTGAGGTTGGATAACAGGAGAAGAAGAAAGGATAAGAAGAGAGGGAGGATCATTTTAGAAGGTAAGGACTATATAAGAGGGGGTTAATAGTGTGATAGAGGGGAGATATGAGGGAGTGGCATGCAGAGGAGAGATTGCAGTAGTGACTAAGGGTGGGTGGTATAAGGTATAGTGTGTGGAGAGTTGGGCGGGATTAATTTAAAAAGGCCAGGATCTGATTGGTTGAGGTTTACAGGAAGTTGGTCTGCAAAGGGGGTGGGGTAGAGAAGGCTATCTATAAAGGTAATTGATCTGGGGGTGGATGGGAATGGGGTAGGGTAGGGGAATGGAGTGAGCTGAAGCATTGCGAGGGCAAACAGAGCAGGTTGGATCAGCAATGTCAGTTGCCACAAACAAAAGACAATCTTTTCAGAGGGGAAAAAGTAAAAAGTAGCACAGAGTAAGACCCTAAAGTAAGTAGAGTGAATCAGAAGAGATTAGGGATGTGAGCAGGGTAGGGAGTAAGAAGCTGCAGAGAAATGTACATGAAAATAAAGGTTACACTTTGCAAGACTAATAGATTATGCAAGGGCATGAATTAGACAGATTAAAGCTGGGTTAATTTGATTGAATAAAGACAGGACTTTAAGGGGGGAAGAGAAGATGGGAGGAGGGTCTTGGTGGTGTTCAGTCAGCCTTTAATACAAAAACTAAAGTAAGCATCTGTTTATTGAGTTAAACATACATTAAATCAATGTTGGCCATTACACTGGAGAGTGCAGTCCCTTTCCAGAGATTGTAGTGGTTTCAATCTGGGCAGGTATTTCGTGGTCAGATAAGAGGTTAAGCTTTGACCTTGTCACATTAAATCAATGCTGGCCATTACACTGGAGAGCATAGTCCCTTTCCAGAGGTTATAGTGGCTTCAATCTGGACAGGTAGTTGGTGGTCAGTTAAGAGGTTACACTTGGACCTGAATCTTTGATGCGCCAGGCCTACTACTTGCTAATAGACACATATAAGTCAAATAAGTCTCTGCTGTCACATGTTAAGGTAATTTCTGCAAAAATATCCAACCTTTGACTTGCTTACTGTACCAAGTGATGAAATACAAAGGTATGCCATGATATTATTAAACAAGACACTCTAGGTTCAGGACTTACCTTGTAAATGCAACAGTTGCCACAGTGTTAGTTCGGGGCTGACTGTCTGATGCAAGCAGTACACAGACATGTCAGAAAGTAATTATACACATCGCAGTTTCTTACTTTATAACCCTCAAAAGAGCATCCACTATAATGTTGTGACATTTTGATGCTGTCAACTGTGGAACTTTCCAAGGGAAATATAAGTTAAATGTACAATGACCATTTAAACAGCACAAATGCAGATATGCTAAACAGTAAGTTAACTATGCACCCTAAGCATCAGATGCAGATTTTGTATCCCTGAATCAGAAAGGTTAGAAACAATAAAAAAAAAAAAGTAAACTGGTGATAAATCCAGTGAAAATAAATGGACACAGACAAAGGAAACAAATTCACTGGAACCACGCTAGCGAAAACAAAGTCCAAGAATCCAAAGATAAATTTCAAAGTTTATTACCACGCTAGCGAAAACAAAGTCCAAGAATCCAAAGATAAATTTCAAAGTTTATTACTCCAAAGATAAGTTTCAAAGTTTATTACACCAAATAATAATAGTGTAATAAACTTTGGAATTTATCTTTGGATTCTTGGACTTTGTTTTCGCTAGTGTGGTTCTAATGAATTTGTTTGCTTTGCCTGAATCAGAAAGGTAGAACACAGGGATATGGGACAGTTATCATCGGTTGCACAGGGTGTTGTGTGGGGGAGCAGGTAGTCTAGGCTGACACAAGAGGTCAGTGAGTGTGTGTGAGTGTGAGTATAAAAGAGAAGAAGGCAGACATTTGGACAAAAAAAATGGGCAGTGAGACAAAATAAGTAATTGTTGTGTTTGTGTCTGTAGGAGTCCTCCAGGTGAAATTGGCATATGAGTGTGTGCATGAAAACAGCCAAGCTGGGTGCTAGCTCTATGTCATGGTGTTTTGGACTGGTGTGAGCCATCCATGGTAGAGGTGGCAGTTCATTGTTGTCATCCATGACCATGAAAACTGGGTCTTCCAGGAGTTGCACTGGCACATTGACATTCAGGACCATGCTCAGATCCAGTGCTGTTAACTGAATGTGAGTCTTGCCTGCTGGATGACCTCCCATCATGGAAATGCCCAGGACCATGACCCTATGTCCTGCCATGTCTAAGTGTGGATGGCACATTCACTGATGGAGCAGTGGAAGTACTGCCATTATGGGAGATTGATCGGGCATGGCCATGTTGGCTGACAGCAGATGTTGTGGCTGACCTACACCTAGGAGGATGATGTTCCCCTTCCAGCAGACATTCCATCACAGCCACTGCTCATTCCATGACAGACACCTCTCAGTCCATTGCAGACAACATTCCTTAAAAATGCCATTTATCCGATCCAGTGAATCGACAACACAGTGGAGGCAGTCATACATGTCAGAATGAGCTGCAACCACAATCCTATGCATTTATCTGGACCACCTATGGGAACATGCCTGTGCCTCCATGATGGCCCTAAATATAAGTAGATTGGCGTAGGAAGTGATACCTGCACCAGGTGAGGTGGGACAGCAGGCCCCCTCTGTGCACCACTATCAAGCCTCCTGTATGGCACCTCACCCACACTTTGGCAATGGCCAGACTTAATGGACACTGATGCCACAGTAGCCACAGTTCCTTGATTAATATCCTCACCCTCCACCTGTCCAATATCTGTGGGCTCAGTGGACTATGTAGGCATATGACTACCGGCTATTTGCAATGTAAATGCAGGGGATGACAGTATGTCAACCCCTGTGTCAGATTCAACCTCTGCACCCATGACCATGCCTTATCTTGGCCATCATCATCATCAGAGTCTGCTGAGACACTGACATCAGGTAGCACAGGGCCCACAGTTACACTGTCAGGGTCACCTGTAATAAAAAAAAAACAAGAAACTCAGGAATTCATTAATAACAGCACTACTATAGTGCTATATGTGTTAATGAAGTAACACCACTGCCACTATTACTGATAGTCCAGTAATGCACACAGCAGACCTGAGATCAATATTACACACTACTATATTTGTTTAAATTGATCAATAGTACTGACATCAAACTAAATGGCTTGCCAACTGCACAAGGCAAGCAGTCCTGGAGGCCTGATGGTCCTGAAAGAAGTAAAGCAGGAGGTAGCAACAACATCACAATCAACAGTATCACATATGTTAATACATTTGTCCCTTTATAGTTCCAGTAAACAATTCCTTAAACACGAATGTGGCTGTCAACTCCAAGCTAATCTTATAGCAATGTTCAGTCCCCCACCAATCAAATAAATACATGTCACACAGATTTAACTTATTCTTTTAAATTCTTTAACTATACAATGGCATTCAACTGTTCAGATAACAAGGCCTACCTGGAAGCACCTCGTGGTATGTGGTTGGTATCTCTGAAATGCTGGCTCCCACATCCAGCATGTATGGTATAGCAGTGTCACGGAAGCTGTCTGTACCTCTTAGGTTTGCTAGGAACTACTCATTGGGGTCAGTGTTGGTTCCATAGGAGGACCTCCACCAGTAACCAAGAGGTCACAGCCTACTGAAGCTGCTCACTTTCTTCCCCTGTAAAGTAGCAATACACCATATTGCTGAAAAACATCAATGATAACCTGGGATTCAGGATCTTTAAATGGTCTTTGGTGTGGATTGAGGAGTCTCCTTGCCATTATTGTAGGTGTTCTAAAAGAAAACAAACATAGAAGTATCACATAACTACAAAATAATGTTTACAGATGCAACATAAAAGGTAGCCATTCATTATTACCCACTGGAGAAACATTAAACAGTCTACAGATGTGCTATGCTAACAGCATACAGGATGCAAAACAAGAAGAGTAAGAATAGTATCATATCCTTGTTAGTGCCATAAGAGTAACTCACCTTAGCCACCACCCCACAAAACAGGCAAATTACCCTTTTGGCTAACGAAACATCTTTGAAATGCTAAACGTGCTGTCAAAGAATCTGTCCCTGAAACATTTGTACATATTTCTCACCAGCATTCCTTTCCATATATTTACATGTCTTGTCAATCATGTGTACCTCTGAAATGACTTGACAAACATAGACATGCCATCAGTATACTTCTAAGTAATGCATACAGATAATACTGTAAAAGCCTGTGCTTCACATTACTGTTAAATACATTCCAGCATATGCAGTATGTAGGTGACAAAATGGAACATACCTTCTGAGATGCATTATTCCTCTGCACAGATGTCCTGTAGTAAAAGTTTGGAATCACTGTTCTAAACATGCAGAACTGTCCCCAACATCAGTTTCCTAGCTACAGGGTGGCCTTTTTACATGGCGCTGATTAATGAAGGATTTAAGCTGTGGGTGATTACTGTTTGGGAGGACAAAATTTACAACAGCACTGCAGGTTGCCTTACCTTCACTGCGTGGGTCAGTTTAGATCTAGAAAGTATCTCTGGAGAGATCACAGGCCTTTCTCACCAAAATAACACAGATGCTACAAAACATGCCTTGGTGTTTGTGGATGACATCAGCAGTGTCTGTTGAGAATAAGATAACAGTCTATGTCCAAGATAAAAGAGGTACATACACCAAGACAATCAAAGCCAACCACAATTTTATATCACAGCAATATGAATTTATTGAGAGAAGTAAGCGCTTTCACGTCTACCAGGACGCTTCATCAGACTTAATAATCACAACCATTATTACACTCCTTTAAATAGCCCACATCCTCCTATCACAAAGCATGTATCAACACTCATCAATGAAACACAATACTATTGGTGTATATATAGAATAAAAACATTCTTGCATAAATAAGTGCAAACATATGTAAAATATTAATATGTATAAAATATTATGCACTTTAAAAACATTCATAAATAATATACAAGCATAGAAAAAATGTGTATAAAAAACTTATATTAAAAACTGATCATCATAAAAAATGCCAGACATATTATACCAGTAATGCATATGTTAAATCTAACGTTTCAATGGTCTATCTACAAGAAAAGGTCTCAATGGAATCCTATCATTGAGACCATGACCTCTATCTGCCGATAGTTTAGTAATCCATCTAATCTCTTCTTTTTCTGTGTTACGTATACATCCCAGTCTTTCAGTAGCAAATATGTGTTCAATTACCATAAAACTAAAGGAATGTGTACTATCATGTTGCAGGACATGATTGGCCAGGGCATTGGTCTCATTCTCTCTATTAATAGCATAGATATGTTCCCTTATACGTTCCCTAAGTGTTCTATTCGTCATGCCAACATACAAACAGTGGCATTTCTTACATTGACTAAGACAGACCACATTCCTGGATTTACAGTCTGCATAGTGTGGAAACTCATACTCTTACCAGTATCAGGGTGTAAAAACACATTTGAATTCTTTACATAAACACACTGATTGCAACTATGACAAGCATAAGTACCTTTCCTTAGTGAAATTATCCCTTCCTTCTTATTGTTATCGTAACATAACAATTTCTTAAGTGACTTGGTATTTTTATAACTAAACGCTGGTCTGTTACCCACTATATTAGCAATCTTGTCATCTAGCTGTAGAATATTCCAATGTTTTCTAATAATATCTACAACTGACGTATTATTATTAGTGTATGGAATAGCTATCCTTTCCCTATAAGGTTCATTCCTATTCCTTCCAATATTGGTGGATGTATTTCTATGTATGTATGGCAAACCTAACCCTTCGCGTTCCACTTCATGTAACCCTTTGAGATCTCCTCTATGATATCCCCTTTCTAGAAGCTCTTTCTCCATTCCTATCATTGCTTCAGCGAACACTGAATCTTTACTAATAATACGTGAATATCTAATAGCTTGATTTTTGACTATATTCCTGTGCATATGTGGAGGGTGCATGCTATCCCTATGTAGGATAGCATTCTTCCTACAGGGTTTTCTGTATATCTCTGTACTAAGGACACCATATTCATTCTTTAATAATACGTCTAGGAATTCAATCCTTTTCTGTGAAATAGTGCTAGTTAGCTTCAAAAACGTAGTAGTACTATTCATATATGTAATAAATTCTTCTAAGCTAGTGAGGTACCTCCCCAAATCAAAAATACATCGTCCACAAATCTTTTATAACATTTAATGTATCTTGAATAAATAATATGTTCAAGTATATAGGTGGATTCCCAATACGCCAATACTAAGTTGGCATGCGAGTTGGCACAGGATGTACCCATCGCCACTCCTATAACCTGAAGATAATATTCTTTGTTGAATACAAACACATTTTTGGAAAGAACTAGATCTAATAGCATAGTCAGCCTTATAACATCACTGTTGCTCAAACCTCTACGTAAGAGATATAGCCTTAAAAAGTCCAGTCCTATATCATTAGGTATGCTAGTAAACAGCGCTGTAACATCTAGCGTTACCATGTAATTAGAGTCTTCACGCTTGTTGCCTAAATTAAAGCATGCTAAAGTTTCTAAAAACTATTGGGTATCTCGTAAAATGGAAATAGTAGAATCCACTAATGGTCTGAGTTGTTTTTCAAGATAAATCGATGTACTCTCTGTTAACCAGCCTCTACCTGAGACTATCGGTCTAAGCGGAGGTCTATCTACGGTCTTGTGTATCTTGGGGAGACCTCTAAACATTGGTATAACAGGTTTTTCTACCAGAAAATATTTGTATAGTCTCTCATCTATTATCCCACACGTTAGCATATCATACAAATCCGCATGCTTTCTCCTAATAAGCTTATCTAAATCAACAAAATTGAGTTTAACATATGTCATGTCATCTGATAACATCTCACTCATTACATTCTCATAATAAATCTTATCTAATACAACTATAGATAAGATAACAGTGTCTCACATGCTGGTATAAAATGCACTCTGTAATGTCAAGCAACAGCTCGCACACACATATACCCAGTTGACTGCAATGAGAATAGAACTACTACCTATCTAAGTACACAGTCTACAGAAGACAGTACTTAATACAAGCACCAGGGCTCACATCTGATTTTTACAGGAGTGCAGGTGAACTTATAATGGATGACATCACCAGGCCATGTGGGAGAGAAAAGGTTGGGAGGCTTCTATGAAATGGATGTGTGGGCATGACTACTATCAAAAAATTGGCAGTCTATGCAACTGCAGGATGCACACATCTGCTCTGCTGTCTAGACGTAGAGACACCCAGTTAACTGCAGTGAGAACAGAACCCCTACCTATTAAAGCACACAGACTACAGAACACAATACTAAATGCAAGTGCCACAGCACAAATCTAATTTATATAGGAGTCCAGGTGAACTTGTAGGAGATGACAGCAGCAGGCTATGTGGGAGACAAGAGTTTGGAAGACCTGTAATAAAGGGGTGTGTAGGCATGAGCAACTATCAAAAAACTGACCATCCATGCCATTGGAGATGTAACTGTAGGATACTTTGCTGACCACAGACACACACACACACACACACACACACACACACACACACACACACACACACACACACACACACACACACACACACACACACACAGTCAACTGAAGTGAGAACAGAACCCCTACATAAGTGCACAGACTACAAAACACAGCACTTAACTCAAGTGTGATGGAACAAGTCTGATTTATATAGGAGTGCAGGTGAACTTATAGTAGATAACATCAGCAGGCCATGTGCAAAACAAGAGGATGGGAAACCTGTTTGAAATGGATATGAAGGAATGACCAACTATCACAAAAACTGGCCGTCCATGCCAATGGAGATGTAAGTGTAGGGCACTGTGTCTCCTCTGCTGATTAGACGCACACACACACACACACACACACACACACACACACACACACACACACACACATGCCTACCTAAGTGCAAAGACTACAGAACACTGTACTTAATGCAAGAGCCATGACACAAGTCTGATTTATACAAGAGTGCATGTGAACTTATAGTAGATGAAGTCAGCAGGCCATCTGAGGAACAATGGTTTGGGAAACCGGCATAGGCACATAGATTAAAAGTATCATATGAGGCTACTAGCCTAATAGCACACAGTGGTTAAGAAGCCTAGCTGTGCAAGTACTCTTATTGAGCATAGTTGAATGTTTGAGTTTAGCAGAGTGAGGGTGTGAGCACCACCAACTGTCCCTCTCCATGAGAGAGTCCACAACATTATATGGTATACTTTGTAATATGGTTGATATATGTGTGGGAAAAGGACTAAGACCCCAGGGTTGTAGTACTTGTTGGGGAGGCCAATACAGGTATGTTTTGTAAATATATGATGTATAGTAATATCTGGCCCTTAGTTTCCATGCTTCAACATTTATTTTTATGTCATACTAAGAAAAAATGGGCAATAAACCCCAATAATAAAGCATCATATATACAGTTCCATAGTGTAGAAAGCAGTGGATTTATATGATGGTTAACAAAGTGTACACGCATGCAAGATACACCTATCTGTACATAGGTAAGGAGTGCACAGATGAGAGCTGCATTGCTACAGTCTCACAGTTAGCATTATCTAACATATACCTGCTATTTATCAGAACCATGTTTCCATGATAGAAAGCAGGGCACAACAGTAGCACGCAATGCAATTTCAGGGTTATTACATGCGCAGGTAGCTGTGTATGTGTTGTTGGCAAAAGGGAAGGCCATGCCAGTTCAGATAGATGGAATACTGGTACAGGACTATAGTATACAGTATACATTTGATCATAAATATTATAATACATAGATTACTAAATCAATAAAGCTAATACTGTATGGAATTTGCTGTTTTCAAACCCAAGTTCATATATATTGCAATCCTACAGCTACACCTGTTACCACAAGAAGGTTAGAAGACAGTTGTCTGTGTTGCACTTTATTGCTGTAAAATCCAATGTCACAGCAGTAAAACAAAGGCTGCACCCTCTGTACTAGAACCCAGTACCATTTGTACTTCAGGCTGAGTCTTCACAATGGCCAAAATCATTCATTGAATGTATCTAGCTTCTATTTCTATCTGTCTACTTCCTAGGTAGTCTGATTTTTCCTGTGTCTGCAATAATGCACTTCATAAAAACTACATAAGCAAGCCAAACCTAAATTTATTTGTTCTGTGGTTCCAGTGTTTGCACCACACAGTGCATCACGAAAAAAGTAAAAAGGAATTAAAAACAAGAAAAGTAGAAAAAAGGGGGACAATGGTGAAATGAGCAAGAGCAATGTATGACAGACACAGTAGAAAATGATACTATACATAAGATATTTCTACATAGTTCAGGATTTGAAGTCTCACACGAATGCAGCTTCAATAAACATGATGGATGCCTTATTCCTCTTTGGCACACAAGCAGCTTTGCAGTAAAGAACTGAAGTCAATCTTCACACAACAAACTGAATCAGAATGTACACTGCTATTAAACCATCAGCTGTGATTTCTACATTTAATTCCCTTTATTATATTTGGACATAGTGCACTCAATGATCACTCAGCCTGTTATGTTTATGCTTGCAAATATACAGCTCGGTCTTACATGTCTGTGTTTCTTGGTAATTCAATCACTTATCTGATCAGTCGTGTGAGACACGAAGTATGTAAGCCATTCCATATCATGGACCTTAAAATGTGTCAGGATATTAACTGGGAGCTATGTGATATACAGTTGCCAGCAAACAAAGGCCAGTTTGGATGGCACAAACAGCATATACTGTTCTTTTGGAGGAAGCATAGCTGAGTTACTGTTATGGCACAAAAAAGGGGACACTTCTCTTTTGGGGTGAACAAAGCTCAGTGGCTGTTATGTCACAAACAAGCATAGACTGTGCTTTAGTAGAGGAGCAAAGATATTACTGCTATGGCACAAGCAATGATATGATGCTTTTTTTTACTGTCCTTCTTCTGCATCCTGCCTGTTTGATCTTGGGAAGGGTATGATGACAGGAGGTACTGTCAGCTATGCCAAGGAGACGTTGGACAGTGGACATAAGACTTGTGCCAGCACAGCTAGCTTTTATAAATAATTGTATGTTAGTATATCAACCTAATCTGTACAAATGCTTGTGCTGAAAATGTATTTGTGAGCTCTGCTTGTGTTAATTGTGTTAAAATGTATCAACAGAGCACCCTGCTGAAATGAAAAGAAATGTCCATGTATTATGGTAACTGAATTAAATGTATATGTTTTCAATAGCAGACACTGGCACAGCAATGGTTAACCAGCTGACTTATTTTAAGAAGAATAAGGGAAATGTAAATGATCTGTTATATCATTAAAAGGTACCCCACAGTGTTGAGTAGGCCCAGAGCTGGTAGGTCTTTGAGCAGCCATTATCTGTTAGCTTTTGTAAAGACGGGAGGAAGTGTTGTAAATGTTTCTGGCTCCAGGCATTGCCATAAAAGTTTTAAATATGTATTGTAGCAGTCTGCTAAATTCCTGTCTCAAACATCAAAAGGAGCTATTAGGAACCTAGAGTCAGGGGACCAGATGAGGTCATTCTGCAAGTCTTCTTGCATATTATATTTTACAATGATTAATATCAAAATAAAGAGCATTTTGTTCGGGGCCTGACTAGAAAGACTGCTCATGTATTTCATCTTGCCTTGCCCAAGTATGTATCTTAACTAGGAAACAATAAAATTCTCTTAGATTAAGTCAGGAATATAGCAAAGCTTAATTTAGATATTGTTTTTCTTTATTTGTTTGAGTCTGTCCTTCAACATTCTTTTCAGTATTTCCTGTGATTTGAACTCTGTGGTTTACTGTGTATATATATTCAATATTTTCATGTTATTTTATTATTTGTTATTAAATATATATTAATACTTTTATCATGGCTGGTTATTGTAGAGAGTATCTAACCTTTGAGAGTACTTATATTTATTTAGTGACACTGTGTTGGCACTCCAGAAGGCCTAGCTGTCTTGGTGAACTACTACCATATTAGTATTAATATTACACAGTATAATTGGATACCCTTTTAAGAGCCTTATAGCAATTGACTGGTGGCAATGATAACTGCTTTATATTCTGGGCAGGAGGAGGCACAGCAGGAAAACCTGTGCCAGCCTTTCCCAGGTGTGCATGTGTGAAAATTATATCTTAAAGATCGTATGTATCATCTACTTGGGGCAGGGACAAGAAGCACTAGATTTACAGAGAGAGTGCTGCAGGACTTGGCTTGGACACTTGGCTGATGACCTACACCTACAGCTGTACCAGTGGGGATTCTTACCGGGGACCTGGAGGAAGACAGATATAGAGACATCCAGCTCCCATGCTGAGTGTGTTCCCTGTGTGCAATTAAGCAAAATAGTACTTGATGGGGAGAGGTTTGCATCTGGAAATACTGAATGCATCCATTTGTATTCCAAGTGCATGTCCCTTTCATGTGTCAGTGGTGAGGATTCAGGCTCCTTGATTACTGACTCAGCATGGGAATGACACATATTGATGCCCATTATATACTGGTAGCAGTGGTTGGCATCAAAAAGGGTTGTGAAGTCAGAAACTGTAATGTGTATCATTACTTTGTAACTTCTCTCTTTAATGACTTACTAGTACACAGGTATGGTGCTAAACTGAGGCCATGCAGTGATTATCAGTATTTTTGAGAGGTATGATTGTGTGAATCTTTAATGCCTTAGGCCTACTACTTACTAATGGACACATATAAGTAAAACAGGTCTCTGCCATCACATGTTAAAGTAATTTTTGTACAAATCCACCACTATTTATTTGATTACTGTACCAAGTTACAAAATACAAGGATATGCCATAATATTATTCAAGGATATAGTCTAGGTTCAGGACTTACCTTGCAAATGCAGCAATTGGCACAATTTTAGTTCAGGGCTGACTCGGTCTGATGCAAGCAGTACACAATCAATACATGGCGAGGTAAAGGGTGTGTGAGTTGCCTGACATCAATTTTACTATATGTATGTGAGCAGAAGGGTATTAGGAACCTAGGTGATCAGTGAATGTGCTATGTCTTGTCTCTTAGCCAAAGCAGGGGCATACTGAGCATGCCTATGCCTGCCTTTAGGCACAGCAGCTGGTGGTCCCCCCTCTGAGTCCTCCTATGACTGTGGCTGTGGTGACCTAGCTGTTGATGGGGGATGCATGTCCCTTCCCCTTGCTGACCCTGTTGCAGCTGTTTCCTCAGTATCAGACTGTATAGCATAGTACATACTGTGAAGACTTGTGTACATGTGTAAGGATTATACTGCAGGACTCCACCAGATGTATCTAGGCACTGGAATCGTGACTTCACAGCCCAAACACATGCTCTATGATGTTTCTGGTTTGAGCATGTGCCTCATTATGGCATTCTTCTGTGGCTGTGTGCACTTTTGATGGGTATCATCAGTCACAGTTCCAGTGCATAGCCAGCATCCCCAAGTAAATGGCTGTTTAGGATGTTCCCCCTAGCAAACATCAGGTACAGCTGTGATTTGTGCTAGATATGGAAGTCATGATAACTTCCAGGGTTGCCAGCACATTCAAGATCCCTGGGCATTACACGAGACTTGGCAGTTGATGGAGTGGTATCCATTGCGGTTAATGTAGAATCTACCCTGCTCACCAGATGGTGCCTTAATGTGTACATGACTACAATCTATGGGACCCAGTACTTCAGGGTACTGTGCTACATGGTAGAACTGTTGCATATTGCTGGCCTTCTCCTCAAAACTACTGGTAAAACATATGTGCTCACTGGCGTGTATGAGAATAGCATCCAGGAATTGTTGGAGGATACTAGATGCTGATGCCTGTGACACACCCATCATGTCCCCAGCTGGTCTTTGAATAGCACCTGTAGCTAAGATTCTAAGGGCTACACATACCTTACTTTCCACTCGGATGGGTTCCTCTTGGTTGGCTCTGGCTCTGAGATGAGGGTGACAGAGCTCACAGAGTTACTGCAATGTATCCTTGTCCACCTTGTAGTGCTCTACAATCTCCAGGTCATGTAGCACCAGGAAGGTTACCCTGGGCGTGAACACTCATCTCCTTCTCAGCCGAGGCCTATTGTCACCAGCAGCCACAGTACTAGCTTCAGCGTCTAGCACATACATATGGAGCAAAGCTGCAGCAGCCCCTAGCCTTGTGTCCAGTTAAAGTTTCCTTGTTTCTACTCCAATGGTATTGAAGTGTTCAGGAATAAACAGACTAGAGGCTAGATTGATGATTTATAGCTTATTGAATAGCTCCACTGTATGGGATTGGCTCATTAAAATGCAATTTACCTGCTTATGCTGTAATTATCATCTATTAAATGCACCTGCTGCTTGCTCTTTAGTGTGCTATGCACACCTCAGTGCAACTCTGCACGTCTTCATGCAAATAAGGTAAGTACAGGCAAAATCAGCATTACTTTCTTGTGTTACTGTGATATCACACAAAAGTAAAAGGAAAGGTTACACACTGTGTACTAGAACCCAGGGCAATCTATATGCCAGCCCTATCCATACACGTGTTGCTACAGGAATAGTTACATGATAAGCACAGTGAAACCTGCCAATCATTCCTCCATTTCCCGTGATTTTACTAAGAGCCACATCGTGCGAACAATGTCAAAAATAAAAAAAAATTACTTAAAGCGGACAGAGATGACACATTTTAAAAAAAAACTCAGAGGATGAAACAGAAATATGCATTGTGCACTGCTTACAAGCACTTTCACCCTTCACAGATCTACATGTATACCTCTGTAGGTGTAACTTGATACACACCCCTGATGTCATCACTCACTGTTGTCATCCATTGAAAGCAAACACTGTGGAAGTGTCTAAATGAAGTGAACATCCCTACATGGTTACTATTTTTTGCAGTTCAGCAATTCTAATGAGTTTTGACCTTATTTGCATATTCACCATGCCAACAGTCCTGAATCTACATGGTTGGTAACCATGTAGGCAGGGAAACTGAGCAGGAGCCCAATGTTATAAACACAAAAGAGAGTATTATTTTGCTATATATCTGCACAGAGGAATACAGTCTTGGATAAAATGTTTCTGTATTCTGTCAGCTACATACTGCATATGCTTACATGACAGTATGAATAGACTGTTTCATGGGGTTTACACTTTTAGCTGTCTACATCAGTTACAAGTATAGTCTTCATTTGGAGGTGGGGGAGCAAAGCTGCATTTATGTCATGGCACTTAAAAAGGACTGTTGCTATTGTTACTATACTTTTATAGCATCCACTCTGTCTAATAATGTCATAACGTGTCTGATGTTACATGTTAAGGTCAGTTCTGTACACCTCTAAGAACTTTTACTTACACTTGTTTCTGTGTAGACTTCATTCCATGACTGTACTCGGAATGTTTTCAAATACACGGGCAACATGAGCATGGAGTTAACACAGATGCATTACAGATTGTTGAATCACTACACCATGTTGGTTTGCTTCATTAGCATACAGTTCAGCTACTTATGCTGTAATTAGCATTCCACAGAAGTTACTGTGTTTGCACGTAAATGTGCACTGCTACACGGAGTTTACTAAAATTAAAATTTTTTGCGGCCATGTACGCATCGCGTCGCAACATGCACATAGTGAAAAATGACCACGTAGGCTTTATTGAATCCCCCACCCCACTAACTAAATAAATAAAATAAAGATATAATAC
The DNA here is from genome assembly GCF_019279795.1 of Protopterus annectens. Taxonomy (NCBI): domain Eukaryota; kingdom Metazoa; phylum Chordata; order Ceratodontiformes; family Protopteridae; genus Protopterus; species Protopterus annectens. The sequence goes on along the minus strand of NC_056728.1, from coordinate 1,064,360,362 downwards.
AGACAATTAAAATGTGTTGCCTACAGTTCTGTGTAGTTTGCTGCCTAAGAACTAAAGCTTTTCTTTAGGATGTGTAACAACGTATTATACAACGACCCCCCCCATTAATATTCAAAAATGTGCACGCTGATTGGTCAGCGTGCACATTGTAAATCATAGTTATAGTAATGGAATAAGGTCCGGTCGCCCGGACTTTTTCCATTACTATAACTTTTTTTTCAGAAACGGAGAACGCAAGATCTCTGTTGCTTCACACTGCCTCGCTATGTTAAATGAGTTTAATATAGCGAGACAGTTTGTAAAAAGCAACGGAGATCTTGCTTTCTCTGTTGCTTTTTCAAAACTGTCTCACTATGTTAAATGGTTTTAACATAGCAAGACAGCTTTAAAAAATGCAACAGAGATTCTCCGTTGCTTTTTTTAAAGCTGTCTCGCTATGTTAAACCCGTTTAACATAGCGAAACAGTTTGCAAAAAGCAACGGAGATCTTGATTTCTCCATTGCTTTAGCCCACAGCTCTGATGTACTGCGTAGGCATACACATGCGCAGTACATCAGAACTGCCACAGAATACCAGACAGCTTCAGAAGCGCAGCAAGGAGGCATTATACAATGCTATTATTTAAGAAAAGTATTTTTTTTTTCTTAAATAATGTCATTGTATAATAGCAATAACCCACTTCTGGGTGTAATGCTGTTACCCACGGTTGGCTTTGTTTGGCCACTCGGGCTTCGCCCTCGTGACCAAACCACACCAACCGTGGGTAAATCCAGCATTACCCACACCCAGGCGTGGGTTATTGCTATAATAAATGTCAACAACTTTGTATGTTTTATTGTTATTTTGAAAATATCAACTGCACATACCCAAAATGAAAATAAGAAATATCTTGAATAGTTATGGTTATTATAAGTCTGCAGGCTATTGCCAATTATAATTCTAATTAAACTATAGAAGTAATGGAAGAGCAATTTTATTAAATAAGGTCCCATAATGTTTTCTGAATTCAGGCAGTGTAACTGAAATTATGCCATAACAGTGTGCAGAATAGTTTAATAATCAATTTTAACATTGATATGCATAAAAGCAACATTTGGCCGCTACCGTATGGATGGACTTCATGCTGGTAATTCAGCTGCTGCCATAAATAGGTGACATCAGGCTGGATTGTAGCAGGATATTAAAAGGCACAGAGATAAGAAGGGACCTGTGTTACAAGTAATCACATAAACACTCACAGGAATAAAACAGACTGTTCTTCATGTTATTTCTGTCCACTGTTACACACATCTGCCACACTGCAAGCAGTCCAGCATGTATCAGAAGTGAAACTGTATTCCAGCAACCTAAAAGCTGCATGTGCAGTCAATACTGAATGCAGAGATAATTTGTTTTGTGTTTAATTTAGAAACACTGTATGAGAAATGCTGGCTTTACTAGTACAACCAAGCTAAGAAATTTCAGATACCTATAGAAATTGTTACTCTAATATTTCATGTTGCACAGCACCCAAAAGTTGACAAAGAAGCTTGTTTTGAAATAAAAGAGAAAGTAATTACAATTCAGAACTTCACCTTTGTAATAACACTATATAGCAAAGAAAAAGTAATCTGATTAGAATCACTGTTTGTGGAACTTCAGCACACCAATTTTCAAGGGCTTGTTATCTTGTCCTGTCTTCCAAACAAAAGCATCTGTCACTGCATAATTATTCACAGTGGAAAAAAATTCATGCAGGCATAACAATCTGCTGAGTGCTGTGATACTGATTATGATATAAGAACCAGTCAAGTGCTGGAATGCATCTGTACAATGCTTAGAGATGAAAGATGATGGATTTCTTGAGAATTTAGGCAGGGAATACAGATGTGGGAGAAATGGGAACAAGATGTAGAAACTGTGAGATGAAATAAGATGTACCGTTGACCAACACTGATCGCTGTTTAGTGACCTTGGTTCAAATTTCATGCCTAATCTAGATCCTCTAAAAGCTATTCCTTTACTCACTGTAGACAGTAAGAGTTTTCTCACTGCCATCTCTTCAAAAATCATACTTGAACAGTATCAGACAGAAACAGACACATTGGGGGGGATTTAGTAATCCTCCGTGTAGGACAAACGAAGTCCTACTCGGAGAGTGCCGTCTAAGAGTTAGATGTCAGCGCGTCATGCATATGCTTGGGGGCATGCTGACTCAACTCCCAGGCTAACACGGAGCATGTAGGAGTGCAGGGTGCGTGTCAGACTGCCGAGCAGTCCAAATATCCATGCCCCTGCAAGTGCCTAACTCTGCAAATGTCAGCAGATATGAGCAAGTCCGCTCAAATGTGTTTGCACCCAACACTACACTCCCCCACATTAAAAAGCCCTGTACAAATGAAATAAAAAGTATAACAAATTTTTTTTTTATTATTCACATATAGCTGCCCGTATTTGCGTGTGTGTGCGCAGGTGTGCCCATTGCTTAGCTACAGTTAGCAATTTCGACATCGAAGAGCATAATAACAAATGTATATGCAAATCAAGCCAAACAGCAATAGTGTTGTGGTAGAGCCTTCGCACAAAGAGGAGGCATTCACGATTCTAGTCTCACCACTCCCCTTTCTATGTTATGTTTTAAATCAGTATATAAAATAATAGGTTCATAGGTTCATACTAGGCTATCTGCCTAGGGCATTTATAAGCCTAGCCAGAGTGTGTTTGGCTTTCGCTACCCATTTTAAATTAATTTTGCTATGCCCTTTTTCGAGGTTAGTATACTGTGCCTCTGTCTAACAGTGACACAGAAGTGATACCCGGGGTAAACCTACGATCTCCTATCCACTCATCAAGATTCCTCTTGAAGAGAGTCAATGAGGGGCTCTGCCTAACCTGGACTGGGATTTTATTCCAGAGTGAAGAGAACCTCTGGGTTATGAATCTGTCCCTCCAGCATGTCCTATTTATTTCAGTGCTGAGGTTCAAGTCTCTCGAGCATGTAGCTCGTGGGATTTGGATATTCTGAGGTGCAGCATGTCTATTAATTCCGGGTTGGACATGACTTTATACGTCAGGCACAGATCGTCTCTGAGCAGGTGGTATGCCACTGAGTAGAGCTGGAGTGTCTTTAACTGGGCAGCATATGGCATCTGTTTGAGCCCTTTGATCCTCTTGGTGAGGTACTTTTGGGGTCTTTCCAGTTGCTGCAGGTGTATGGTAAGGTACATCCCAAAAGGGGCATTGTACTCAATTATGGGCCTGATGAGGGATGAGTAAAGAGGCATGATGACCTCCCCTGATCTAGATGTGAATCCCTTCATGATTAGGTGGGCTATATAAAATGTTTTTCTAACCACTTTGGCCACGTGGTTGTCAAATGAGAGATTGCTATCAACCTGGGTCCCCAGGTCCCTAATTACTTCTTCTGTACTTAATGGATTACCACCTATGTGGTAATTTGTAGGCACTTTGTTTTTGCCAAAGGGGATGACTATAAACTTTTTGGCATTTAGCTTGAGGCCATGGCTCTGGCACCAGTTGTCTGTTTCTATGAGGCCCTTTTGGAGGATGCTTGTGTCGGCTGGAGAGTCGATTATGGCGCCCAGTTTGCAGTCATCTGCGAACTTGGTCAGCCACAGTCCTTCCGTGTTGGCCTGTACCTAAGAGAAATATATACCGAACAAGAGAGGTCCCAGGACTGAGCCTTGTGGGATGCCACTTGTAACTGGTTTGGAGTTTGATATGGCTCCAGCAATTCTAACCATGTGGGTTCTGTCCTTGAGCCAGTTTGCAACCCATCTAGTGACATAGGGGTTTATATTTAAGCTGGTGAGCTTATCTATAATGCCCAAGTGGGGTATTGTATCGAAGGCTTTTGCGAGGTCCAGGTAGGCTGTGTGGACCACCTTCCCCTTGTCAATGGCCTTGGTGACTGTTTCAAAGAAATCAACCAGGTTTAAGAGGCAGGATCTGCCCTTAACAAAGCCGAAATGGGTAGGATCCAGTGTCTGTAGGTCCCCAATATCTTTATTTATGAGGTCCGTGATGATCCTTTCCATAGCTTTGCAGACCAAGCTAGTCAGGCTTATGGGGCGATAGTTTCCAGGATCCGTTCAGGCACCACCTTTGTGGAGAGGGACCACTGTTGCTGTACGCCACTCTTTGGGTACATATCCTGTAGTAAGGCTGAGATTGAACAGTAGTTTTATGTTTGGGTTTAGCTCTTCTTGGAGTTCATGTAGGACGCAGCCCGGGACACCGTCTGGTCCCATTGATGCCGTGTTTTTTGCTTTGGAGAGGGCAGCTCTTACCTGAGCATCTGAGATGTCAGGGGGGCAGCACTCTGCTGGGATAGATATTTGCCCTTTTGGTGGGGCAGGGGGGGAGAAGTTTGCGCTGAACCTGTCAGCTAGGATGTTGGCAATGTCTGTGGGTTCGGTGTATTTTTTGTCATTTTGGACTAATTCTGAGCATATCTGGGAATTCCCACCCAGGTTCCTAACATAACTAAAGAAAGCCTTGTGATTATCCTTAGTGTCCTGTGCAATTTGATTATCCTTAGTGTTCTGTGCAATTTTTCTCTCGAAGCTGGCCTTAGACGATTTTATGAGTGTCCGTAGTTTTTTGCTAATACTGATCAGAGATGCCTTCCCTTTTTGGGATTTTGCTCTATCATGTAGTAGCTTCCTCCTTCTATTGTATAGGTTGTTTATGGCTGGGGTCCACCAGACAGGACGTCTGCCTTTGGAGGATTGGGTCTTGGTTTTATTTGGGATTGCATGATCCATGCATTCCTGAAGGTGTTCACAGAATGCATTTATAAAGGATTCTGCGGTCTGGGCCGTATTTTCCACAGGCCTGGGGGCTTTAAAGGATTCCACCTCGGTTTTGAGGAGTGTGAAATTTGCTTTAGAGAAGTTTTTCACTGTGGTTTTTGGGGCAGGGGGTGGAGTCGGGATGTGAATATCCAGTGAGATTAGTTTATGGTCTGATCTTACCAGTGAGGGATACACTTCTGGTCTGGAGCATAGAGTCCCCATGTTGGTGATGATCAGGTCCAGTATGTTTTCCCCTCTTGTGGGAGTGGTAACAAGTTGTTCCATAGCATTAGAGTTTATAAATTCTAGGAACCTTTGGGCTAGGGTGTTGGAGCTAGAGTAATGCTCCCAGTCTATGTTTGGGTAGTTGAAGTCACCCAATATAATGGTGTTTGGAGAGACCTTCATATTTTCCAGTGTTCTCAGGAAGGCCGAGTGGGGTTCCTGGGTTTGGGATGGTGGTCTGTAGCAGGCTATAAACTGGAAGGCAGTTTTACCCACTGTTAGTTGCACATGGATAGTCTCTGATGCTTCGTGCTGTGCCACCAACCTGGAGGTGTGGGTATCTTTGTCGAATATTGATACTCCCCCTCCTTTTGTGGTTCGGTCCAAGTTTTGGGGCCGAAAAGGATGGTATGAGGTATAACCTGGTAGTGCTGGGGTGCTCTCGGGAGCCTTGAACCAGGTTTCTGTTACTGCACAGATATCGATGTTCTCCATGCTAAGGAGAGTTTCAAGTGCATGCATCTTGAGGTTTAGACTTCTGGCATTGAGTAGCATTACTCTTAGTTTCTTATCCCTTGTGGTACCTATGGAGGTGGGTTTGTCTTTTGAGCCTTGCCTAAAAAAGGCACTATGGGGGTAGCAAGAGCCTTTGCCAATATCCAAAAGCCCAGGGGTGACAGGTGCAAGCCGTCCCTAGTGAAGCATCATGGCTTGTCGAGCATGTCATCCCAGGCTGACAGGCATTGGATCCCCTTTGAATGACACCAATACTTAAGCCAATTGTTGAAATTGATCATCTTGTCTTCATATTGTGGCATAATTCTTGGTGAGGGTAAGATGCTACTCAAGGTCAGTGTCATACCGGCCTGGGCTACATGCTCAGAGAGCTCCTCTATGTCTCTTTTCATGTAGTCCAGGGAGGTACGTCTCAGGTCATTCACACCAGCATGGACAATGACTGAGTCATATTTGTACTTGCCTTGGAGTGACCTGAGTGCTTGTGTTATGTGGCGGATCCTAGCGCCCGACAGGCAGCTCACCGTGACCTTCTCCTTGTTCAGCCTGGTGAGCGGGACGTAAGTGTGCCTGACAATAGAGTCACCTATTACAAGTGTATCAGGTGTGTTGTTTAGCCTTAAGGGCTGTGACTGTTTTGCACACTGGCTTTGTGAGCTATGTGTTGCACGTGTTTTGTTTTGGGGTAGCGGTTGCTTGGGTATCTGCTTTGGAGGTCTCTGCTGCTTAGGCAGATTTTTATTTAGAGCCTCTGAGTATGTTTTTGTGTGTTTATGTGTTTGGTTTGCTGTCTTGGTAGGTCTATGTGAGACTGGAATTGTAGTGAGTGTGGTTTCCTTCTCCTCCTGACTGGTTTCGCCAGTACTGAGTTGAGAGAGCTTTGCCTCCAGTATGGCTATATGGTTGCATCTCTCACATGTGTTGGAATTTGTTGGGAGGAGGAGAGGGTTGTCTGTGTACATGAGGCAGTTGTAACATTGCCTCAAGATTCCCAGATTCACCAGCTGAACCGGAGAGGAGATTGACAACTGACCTTTGGACATGCTAGAATAGTATTGGGAATTCCTTTGCAATTGAAAAAAAGGGCCAATGGGGAACAAGGTACTCAAGGGGAGTTTGTGAGGGTGTAGTGCTTTTAATTTTTTAGTGCTGACTTATATAATTGCTTTAGTGAGCAAGTGCCAGGTATCTTAAATGCAATGTGTTACAGGTAACTTAAATGCAAAAATGACAAACAGTAACTTTCTTTCAAGTGAAACAAGGAAATAAGTACAGTAAGCAATGCAGATATCACTAGGGATCCACAGAAGTGCTGAAAAAATGTGTTTTAGGTTGAATTAGCATTTCAGGGAAATAACAAGCAAACAAACAACAAGCATACAAACAAATCTAGATTCAGCAGGCCTGGATCTAGCCTATGCTACAGCAAACAAGGTGTATCAATTTCAGTAAGAAGCAGTTCAAATATGGAAGCACTATAAGCCTTTAACCAGAAATTCCCAGCTCAGAAGGGCAGAGTCCAGCCTCTCCTCCCACAAGAGTGCAGACCACGAACCTTCTTAATGTAAAATGACTGGCCTGAAGCCCAAGTGCTTAAACCAGAACGAATACACTTTTAGAATAACAGACACTGAGCCCTCAATCAGCAGTTCCCAACTTAGAAGGATGTAAGCTACCTGTCCTGCCACCACAGTGCAGGCCACAAACCTTCCTAATGTAAAACAACTGGTCTGAAGCCCAAGTGCTTAATCCAAAAGACTTAGAATGATAGCTACACTTTAATCAAGTTACTACCAAGCAGTAATAAATACAATTGAATACTTTAAAGAATGCCTGGATTAGTGTTCAAGTTATACAAACAAAGCTAGATTCAGCAGGCCTGGATCTAGTCTATGCTACAGCAAACAAGGTGTACCAATTTCAGTAAGAAGCAGTTCAAATATGCAGGCACTATAAGCCTTTAACCAGAAATTCCCAGCTCAGAAGGGCAGAGTCCAACCTCTCCTCCCACAAGAGTGCAGGCCATGTACCCTTTTAATGTAAAATAACTGGCCTGAAGCCCAAGTGCTTAAACCAGAATTAATACACTTTTAGAATAACAGACACTGAGCCCTCAGTCAGCAGTTCCCAACTTAGAAGGATGTAAGCTACCTGTTCTGCCACTACAGTGCAGACCACAAACCTTCTTAATGTAAACAACTGGCCTGAAGCCCAAGTGCTTAAACCAGAATTAATATACTTTTAGAATAACAGACACTGAGCCCTCAATCAGCAGTTCCCAATTTAGAAGGATGTAAGCTACTTGTCCTGCCACCACAGTGCAGTCCACAAACCTTCCCAATATAAAACAACTGGTCTGAAGCCCAAGTGCTTAATCTAAAAGATTTAGAATGATAGCTACACTTTAATCAAGTTACTACCAAGCAGTAATAAATACAATTGCTTAATTCCTGACATATATGAATGAAATTTTATTAAAAAACATTGAAATGGCCAATGTATTAGCGAACAAAATGTATATATATAAATATAAAAATGTGAGCAGCATTAAGGATATTGACATATAATTGCCCATAGCTAAGCAGCGTTGTACCAGCGCAATATAATTGCCTATAACTAAGTAGCGTTGTACCCAGCACAATATAGTTGCCCATAGCTAAGCAGCGCTTTACCTAGTGCAATATAGTTGCCCATAGCTAAGCAGCACTTTACCTAGCACAAAATAGTTGCCTATAGCTAAGCAGTGCTTTACATAGCGCAATAGGTTTGCGCGGAGCTGCGCACCGAGCTAACCAGTGCACCGTAGGGCAACGTGGAGCAACGTAGAGCAAAGTTGAGCAAAGTTGCCTAAACACAGTCACACCACCTAGCCTGTCTGGACAATAGTAAAATAAAAAGCAACGACAAGGCTCGAACCTGGGACACTGAACACCATAATCAAAGTACTGAACCACTAAGCCATTACAGCTTAGCATAAACATGCACTGTTAACATACATATACATATAAATGAAAGTTTAACCATTGCTAAGCAGGTTTGCTGTCAGCCAAGAAGTTTCAGAAATGGCCAATCACAAATAAGTGTGGGAAATGAGGCATATTTAAGCTCCATAGGTGGGAATACACGTCATAACTGGTTGTAGCTCCCATCTGCAGTCAGAATGGCCGGTACTGGAGAGGGTACTCACTTTCGAGTGCAACGGTGGGGCAATGAGGTGTCAAAATACATGGTTTGGCTCCTTGTTCACCCTCATGAGTCAAGACTCCTGCAGGGCCAGTTCCAAGGGACAGAGTACAAAGCGGAGGCTTGGAACCAGTTAGCTCATGATCTCACCAGTGCCACAGGCATCCCTCGGACTGGTGAGCAGGTCCGTCACTACCATGCAGACCTGAAAAGATGGAAGCAGGACCAACTGAACCGATGGATACAGGAGGCCCGTGACATGCAAGATGCCCCACTACTGAGTAGGTAGCCATGGAATGAAGTATGTAAGGAATGCTATTGTAGTCCATATAATGGATAGGTATGTCTCAATATCCCTTCATTTACTTCACAGCTGCAGGTGTCCGTTCTGTGAATCAGCAAGCCTATGCAGATAGGCTGCTAATGCTGAGCCACCAGGCAGGTTAGTAATTATTCTGCATGTATTATCATAAAAAATAAGTGAGAGAGCATAAAAAAGAGTGTTGTAAACCATTAATAAAGGTATAATAAGTATTAAATAAAGTATCTACATGTATTGTAATATAAAATAAGTGATAGAGTGTGAAAAAGTGTTGTAACCCATTAATAAAGGTATAATAAGTCTGGAATAAAAGTATTCTGCATGCACCAAACTATGAAATGAATGAGAGAGCCACTACAAAAGTGTGTAATGTAATTAATAAAGTTATAATTCCTGGACTGTGTCCGTGTCACTTTCTTTGATATGTTGTTGTACCCTTGCATTATGGAAATAGTACAGTTGTATTAAGTGCTGTCAATCCACACTTGTGTAGGTCCATATAAAGTGGATTAAGGGAATGCTAGTAGCTCTTAAGCATATATACAGTCCTCAACTGTTGATTCATGGTTAGCATGTACAGGTTAATCTGGCACATGAGTAGCTTCTGATTGTGTTCCCCACAAATGTCAGTGTGCTACTAGAAATGTAGGGGTCTGTGTAAATGTAGCTGATAATGTCACCTGAAGACAGCCAGATATGTAGATATATGAATATAAATTAAATATATAAATACATAGCAGTAACATCTGCATCTTGAACAGTTTGTATGTCAGATACAGGTCAGGTAAATAAACAACTATCAAAACCCATTTCACAATTTAATGGACACTGCCTAGTGTAATGCATGTAGAGGATATATACCTGCAGTCAGTAGGAATGTAGAATAAAGTTATAAATATATATAAGTTGTTAATGGAGTGATCTTTTTACACCCTACTTTATGGTCATACATAATTCCATTCCACACCTAAATGGGAATGTGTAATCTGAAAAACTTTGTTGGGACATATGTCCTATTGATTCATAAATATCTGCATGTACTTTGATGCATGTGCCCTGTTCACATACCAAAATCTTGGTGGCCTTTTGCCACCAATCAACCCTGCATGCTGTTGGAATGTCCACTGTTGTTCTAAATATGCATGTGTTATGCTTGTTGTTCAACTGTTGGAATTCTTGTGTGTTGGGTTAATGGGAATACTACTGCATGCTGTTACAACTAATTTGGAATGCTGTTGTCTGTTACTAATCCATGTTGTCATTAAATCCTGCTAAACATAGAATGTATGGAAGGCCGGTCCCAGTGGACCCTCCTCTCCCACCTCAGCTCGCGATGGCACCTGGCATCAGCATATCCGGTGCCCAGCCCGGGACCTCCTCCTCCGGTGGCCCTGTGCCACCTTCGGGTGGAAGCACTGCAGGGGATGGGGCTCATCCCCCCATGCAAGCATGGCCGGAGGAGGGCCACCTCTCACCCGCCGAATGGTCCCAGCTGTGGTGCGTAGGGAGATCAAGCGTTCAGTCGCTGATCCTCTACGCCAGCTCGAGGCAAGAGTGGCGCGACTCATGGGTGAGCCTGCCCCTCCTATGCAGCCCCCAGCACAGCCACCCTCCGGGCTGTGAAGGTGCAGTGGTGACTGCCCATGGGTGGGGATGTCAGTTCCACTGTTGCAATCTGTGGGCTCATGGGCTTGCGATTTCCAAACACCCTTTCCTGTCAATGGTGTTCACCCACCCCATGTGTCATATTCTGCCCCTGTATACGTCTTGTTTGTCTTGTCTGTTTACCTCCCCAACCTACCTCCCCAAATATACCTACTTCTCCTACCCCACATACCACTCTCACCTGATAAAAAAAAAGGGTCAATCTGCTCCCACAAAAAAATTACGCCCATACATAGCTGCCCATTTTGCACACATGTCCACTGGACACATAAACTGAAATTTAATTGGCAGTGCAACATACTTTGTTGTCCTCAAATCTCTCTCAGGGGTGGAAGGTTTCAAAATTCCATCCAAATTATTAGTATATGCACAGCTGTTGCTGTTAAAGAAATGGGCAGCTATGGACCTTCCCAACACCCGTCCTGCACATCCCGAGCTGTTTTCTCTACTGTCTTTCCCTCTTTGTGCCCCTTTTTCACCACTTTCCTATCTCCCCATTTTCTTTTCTTTCAAAGAAATTAGCGCTGGGATCAGAGGGAGTAAGCACTTTTAAGCAGTAGTTAGCAGGCTTGCGTGAGTGTGCGCATGTGTGCACTTAGCTAAGTATTGTTAAGCGCCATGCAAACCCGCGCAAACCTGCTTACAACTGCTTAAAACTGCCTTAGTCACTCTGCATATGAGTGGCCTTGTTCTGCTCAGCAGCAAAATAAAACACCACTGCCAGTCTCGAACCCAGGACACACTGGACTGCATGAAGTACCAGTAGGCCACAGTAGATATACAGCAGGATGTTGCTGAAATATATATATCATGCATCAGAATGTGTGAATATAAAGGAAAGGTAGGAGTGCCGTAACACAAAACCTGTTCTGTGGAACTATACCAGCAGTTGTTGTGGAATTGCATTACATGACTGTGATAACAGAACCAGACATTCTAGCAGTAAATACTGTTACAGCAGCACTTCACAACCCCCACACAGTATCATAGCAGGACAATCCACACACAAATGTACAAAATACTAGTGTGTTCAAGGTACAGCAAGGATGTGGGTAGGCATACTCAGTACTGGAATTGTCCAGTTTCATGAGCATCCTGTGATAATGTCAGCAAAATAAAAAGCACAAACACTGCAGAAGTGAGTACATTAATATCCACAGTATACATGTACCCAAACAGTTCATGTGCCAAATGGAAACATCTCATAACTACATATGTATGGCAGCTAATTGTAGATGTTGTAAAGAAACTCCATACTCCCATGTATCTTGTGTTAGCATTTCTAGGGATGAGTACAATTCTACAATGTCAACTGTGTACTGGGAGAGGCAAAATTCAGGTCTGAGTACAACATACAAATAACTGGCTACACCCTAAGCAACATTTAGAAGAAGTATACCAACCTTCTGACTTACACTACGGTGTCCACAACAAACAAGCATTGGCCCCACTTTGGAAAGCTGAAAGGCCTATGCCTACCTGACCTAGAAATTTATAGCATTAGGTTGCTATGACAGTGAGTACTGCAATTACCACACAGCAGGCTGCATGCAATTACCAAATGGTGGCCACCAATTGGTGCAGAGGCCATCACATGCACATGTGCAGATGCCTCTAAAAGCAGCCTGTACTTGCTGTCCACACATGCAATCATTTCATTGCAGCCACGGAGAGAGAGAGAGAACAATAAAGCAAGCAAGCAAGAAAGCCAGAAAGCAAGACAGAGAGACACAGACAGACAGACAGACACTGGCAACAACAACAGCAACAGCCACAGCAACAGGAAAAAAAAATCCAAAAAAAAAAAAATAAAAACATATATAAAAATATTTTTTATTACTACACACACACGGAAATTAATAATACAAACCCATACAAAGTAAAGGTATGTAACTGATATGTATTTACTGGCATGTAGTAGATGTTTTTGAAGAGTACTCTACATACTTTGAATCATCCATATGTGGCAGTGGTATGTATCTATGCACAGATGCCCTGTATAACTACTGCCATGGAGAAATCAGTGTGTAGGTGTGTGCAGTGGGATATGACTGTGATATATGTAGTTCAGCATTAAATGTCAAACATCTGATCCATGTTATCTCTGTTCTGTACAGTAGTGTGTACAATGATTGTTTGGGGGAGTAGTGCATACAGTTATATAAACAAGGATGTGACAGAGTAACAAATGCATGATAGTCATATTAACGTGTAGCTTAGCATTGGCAACAGCTGTACCAGGCTAGTATGCTAATCTAGCATTTGCAGCTATATATACACCCTCTGATATTACTGTGTGCTCACATGTGACACCTATTCACGTTGCAGCAAGGCCCAGCAGGTCAGCTGTGAGGTCCATGGACTTACAACAGTGTGGACCTTGTGTGTTTATGGCACACACATACGGAGAGATCTGTGTGTGTCAGATATATAAGCATCTGTACATGTGCACAGAGCAAGGGACATACTGCAACTGAATGTGAAGGGTGGACATATATATGTTGTAGAAGGTTGTTATGTGCATTCTTCTATGTAGGTTGTAGTGTGTGGCAAACAAGACAGCATACAGTGCAGGTATATGACATGTGGTGGTTAAATGCTGTCGTTATGAATTGTCAGATTTGCAGTGTTGCAGCCAGTGAGGCCTGCTAAAGCTACATGTGGTAAGAATACCTTAAATGCATTCCGCACAACACTGTTCTATATTAGTACATAACAGTATACCTCACAACCTTCGCATAATTGATATTCCCACCATGAAAGGTGGACCGTATATGTGCCTATATGGCTATCTATATGTACACCAATGTGTGTTCATATTTAAGTGTTTATATATATATATATATATATATATATATATATATATATATAAAAAACAAAAAATGTCCAGCACTCTTGCAATAGTACCACAAATATGTTCACAACAGCCGTTTTGAAGAAGAGCTTTAAAATCCCATGCTGGTCTGCCCACAGACGGTTTTGCTTCAACGCTGCGTCATCAGTGTGTAATATGTATATATATATATATATATATATATATATATATATATATATATATAGAGAGAGAGAGAGAGAGAGGGAGAGACAGGGTCATATTTACTGCGACAGATGGCTGGTGACAAAGCCATGGACCCAAGCTCAATGTTGAAACTGCATTGGCATCCCTCCTGGCAAAAACTCCATACCCATGAACTACCACTTAGGTGGTAGTCTACTTAACACCGAAAGTGTGATAAGAGACCATGTGACACAGGTGGACTGTAGTCTCCCCTTCGATAATCACAGTGACACACTAGTCATGTAATCTGTCTACCTGCCACACCTCATCCCAAAAGGTGTGTCATCCAGGGAAATATAGGTCAGTGTTCCCCTCAACTCATCACTCATAAAGCCCATTATAGAGGATAATGCCCCATGTGGTCTGTACCTCACAAGACATCCACAGCAACTGGTAACGAGAAAGACATACCTCACAAAAAGTAATACCAGCCTCAAACAGATGTCCTGTACAGACTACCTCACAAACCCACAACTACACTGTGTCACATACCGTCTAACCAGAGGTGACCTCTGCCTAGCATACTAAGCTATGTTAAAACCAGAGCTGTTGGACATGCTGCATGTAAACAGATCACAATCTCTATGTGCTACATGCTCTAGGGACCAAAACCTTCTGACCACATCAAACAGCACATGCTGGAGGGATAGATTTCCATCTCAGAGACATCCCATACTCCATAACAAACCAACTATCCATAGCAAACAAAGCTCCTAATTAGCAGTCATCATAAATATTCATGAAGATTGTATGGGAGATAGTGAATACACCCAGGCAATCACCTCTGTGTCTCTGCTTGACAGGGTCATGTGAAATGCAATGACCTGTGTGTCAAAGGCCAGGGTACCGTATGGCTAGGCTTCTATAGGCCCTAGGGCCAATAGCCTCTTATCTACCTATGAAGTGATACACACCCACATGTACTTGTTGCAATAATTGCTATGTGAGTTTGACTGAGTGTGATGGTGAATGTGTTTGTGAATGTGTCAGAGTTTGGTTTATGTGTAATAGCTTAGTGGGAAACTGTTTCTGTCATGGTATTATGTGTCCTAGCTGTGATCCCAGAAAAAGATGTGTCTACAATTGCTAGGCTGAAAAAGCAGTATTCCATACATTCTGACATAGTCCCTTGTTGTCGACTGGGGTGCCCATTGTAGGCCAAAGCAGTACATGCATGCTTATTGAGTGTTACTGCTGGTGAATCCACCCCTGTATGAACTGTAGTAGTACCTGAGGCTGTATGCCTAAACAGCACAGTATGGTGTACGTCCACATTGACTGGAACCACTGTTCCGTGTGTTCCCTGTAGTCATCACAGATTACATACCTCATGCATACGGTCTCATAAGTACTGACACACAGTACTGTAAGGTACACAGGTAAAGATCACCTGTGTTGCCATACCTATGTATCTGATATGTATGTCTGATGTGTGTGTGTGTATGGTTGTACCATGGCCTCGGTCATATGTGTGTTACAGGATGTAGGTGCGTAACTAGCAACATGTATATTGTAGTACAGCGGTATGCCACCTATATTCACGAATGTGCACATATGTATGGCAGGGGTCTTCCATCAATGACTAGTGTGTAATACCGGTGATACTGTCACTGGACTTTACAATCATTGCAATGGATTACACTTTTCATGATGCACTAGCATGATATATACCTCCTGTGTCTAGGTTGTGAATTGTGCCGCATACAGTGTGCCATGTACTGTTGTATAGTATTACATACTGTTGTAAGTTTGTTGCTGAGAAAAACGTGGTTTGATATATAGAGTGTGCCAGGCACTGTCAGGCAGTTGTGGGTTGAGTACTGACATGTGTTTTTGAAAGTGTGTATCCTCTAACAGCCAATAGGTTGCTATATATGGCAGTTAATTGACATCTGTACATAAGAAATGTACGTGTGCCTCATGACTTGCTCACACATATTGTTTCATTGTCTTTCAGAGCTATGTCCCACCATCGTAATCCCGCCTATAGCATGGCAGAGGATGAGGTAATAACATCCATCCTGGTGCAGCAGTATGCCCTGTTGTTCTCCAGAACCAGCCAGGACCAGCATGAGTGGACAGCACTGTGGCAAGAGCTTGTCCGTCGGGTAAATGACATAGGCATGCATAACTGGACATATGAGCAGGTACGCCATCACTGCAGTGATTTAATAAGACATGTCTGGTAGTGTGCATCTGATATCCACAGACAGCAGCTAGCCACAGGTGGGGGGTTAGCCATCCATCCCCCCCTCACCAGAGTGGAGGAGCTGCTCCTAAGCCAGGTGTCTCCTGGCCAACAACAACCCCAGCAACTAACGTGTATCATAATGGAGGCTGGAGTCACCCATCAAGCTGAAATGGAGCGTGCAGGTAACATGACATAGCTGTAGACTGCTGTTACCTCAATTGTTATATCATGCTTATGTGAGATGTGTACTGTGTAGTTAGATGATGTGGTACCTAGTGTTGTGCAATGGTAATAATTAGGAATACAATCTGTATGCCTGTGACTGTCAACTGCTGTACTACTGTATGACTGCAAACACACAGTAGCAATGCAACACTTGTTGCCACTGACAAAGTGTCTCATATCCTTGTAGGTCCCTCTGGTGTGACAGCAAGGCAGCCAACCCATGCTGGTGAGTGTGTTCTATCTTTAATACTGCTAATTAAATGCGCATGCCATAGGTGAGGTGTAGGCCATGTACACGTAACACACATATGCATAATGCATGCTGTGCATGATTGCTGTGTGACTATGCACATCCCAGTAATGTGGGTAGCTGCCTATAACACATACAATACACAGAGCATTCCACACATTTGTGGCAACATTGATGTGGACTTTGGATAGGCAGAGTCGATACACATGCACACAACATACACAACACTGTCATACGCAGTACATGTTAACATGCTACACATGGCGTATTCAGACGCCCGCTGTAAGGTCACACCACAGTATCCCACACTTCATCCACACAGCACACATAATATACCTGAGGGGTAGATGCCTCACATGTGTCTGTGTGACACACTTCGACACATTACACATTCATGGCAGGCAATGCCCCCTATTGTGCACCTTACACACCCATGTAACAACTGGCTGTGAAATGGTGACTGTAGCCATGGTACTGCATTTCCGGTACAGCATGGTATGTGCTGGTGTGGCACACATTAGTAGCGGTGTGCGAACACATGATGCTGCATGATGATGGCTCATGGTAGTACACCCCATATGGTTACAGTGACCACAGTACTACACATAGCATTACCTGCTATGCACCTCAATGTTGTCTGTGTGCAAACATAGGCACCTATACACAATATGCATAGCAATCACCATTTGTACAAAGTGACACTTATATGTCATGTAATGCTATTGAGTGTATAGGTCACATGACACACACTGTGTCTGTGTGATGTTTAATGTTACAGTTGTGTTGTAGCATGCCTTGTCATGTCTGGCAATGGCATGTCCACAATATGTCCTACACTCACCATAACTACTGTACAGTGGACATGTTGAGCAATGGTATTCCATCAGGTTAACATGCACCACTCATCCTGTGTGTATACATAGCATGCATGTGCTAATCATGTGCCCACAATTATCTGCTGAAGACACAGACGCTCTAATCAGAAATGGATATCTATGTGACGCACAGATACACATCCAGCCATGGCATGTATATCTGTGAGAGATGGTGCACAGAACATTGCAGAGCTTATAATACTTGCACAGCACTGTTGTGTCCATGTACACAGTGCATTCCATGGTGAGGCCAATCACTGAACAACAACACACATGCATCAAAGACATGTATACTGTTAATGGCAAGGGCTGTCAACACCCACACTGCATGCTGTTGTGAAACACTCGTCCTGCATGCTGACACGTGTGATATAACTGTTTGCCTTGTGATACTGTACCCCACCCTCACCCACTATTGAGCATGTTCTGGACTTCTGGGTGTGTGTCTGTGTGTGTGTGTGCGTGTGTGCGTGTGTGCGTGTGTGTGTGTGTGTGTGTGTGTGTGTGTGTGTGTGTGTGTTTTAGTGATGAGTGCATTTGTGTGCATGTGTGCATGCGTGCAAGTGTTTATGCGTGCATGTGTGCATGTGTTCATGTGTGCAAGTGTGCATGCGTCCATGTGTTCATGTGTGCATGTGTTCATTTGTGCATGTGTTCATGTGTTCATGTGTGCATGTGTCCATGTGTTCATGTGTGCATGTGTGCATGTGTGCATGTGTGCATGTGTGCATGTGTTCATGTGTGCATGTGTGCATGTGTCCATGTGTGCATGTGTCCATGTGCTCCCGTGTTCATGTGTGCATGTGTTCATGTGTTCATGTGTTCATGTGTGCATGTGTGCATGTGTGCATGTGTACCGACATCATGTACAGGTCGTAAAGTGTGTTTCCTGTCTCCCTCTCACTGGTGCTGACCTTGGGCTGGTTCACTGCAGCAGGGAAACTGATGTCACCGAGCAAAACAGTGATACTGATGATAGGTGCGTTGAGGCACAGGCATGTTTGCCAGGGTCTGTCGTTGGGTCACCAATCGACAGTACACAGCTGTCCACCCCATCCATGCATACTGTCATACTGCTAATACATCATTCACCAATGCCCATAGCTGAGGGACAGCGTACAGTTGGCATTGGCCAGGACAGTGTGGTATCCATGGCACATGCATCCCAACACAGCAGCCATACCCAGATGTCTGGAAGGGTACCACATAGGCAGATGTCCAGGGGTTCTCATAGGAGCACTGCTGCTCATCATGCCACTGGAAGACGTTCCACAGGTCTGACAACATCACGTATGTTCCAGGCTGTCATGGAGGCACAGGCACGTATGGAACGGTACACCAGACAGGGACTAAGGGCACAGAGGGCACATAACACCACTGTCATTGACAGTATCCGTGACCTAGCAGGTGCCATCCATCATTACACAGAGGTCACTGATAGACGTTGGGGAGAGACATTAGATATCCTCCGCAATGTCATGTCCATGTGTCAGGACAGTGCGGGATGGTTGAGTCATCAACATGGACGTATGCCAGCAACATCAGCAGCTGGCAGTCGCCGTGGACGTCCCTCAAGTCACAGCCGTTCCCATAGTGCAAGTACCAGCCCCAGCAATGTTGGGGTGGGCTGTCCATAGAACTTCCTAGAAGACCACGTGCATGTGGCTCTGGCCAGTCCCAGCAGGGACCTGTGTCCAGTGTACATCCATCCACCTCTGGGGATAGTACCCAGTCTGGCTTAGTACCTGATAGTGTCAGCAGCACCCCTGCCAGGCATAGGTACCGTATCCATGGCCAGAGACTGTGATCTGTGAAGCCTCACAGGTACAGTATGTGGCTGTCCCACTAATACCCATATATGGCAGCCACATGGTGGAACTGTGTGCATGCAGACACACACACATACTCCAGACACCTAGGGCTAACACATACACACACATTACATCAACGTTGGCCCATTCCAGTATTCTTGCCCCTCACAAAAACACACACACACACATGTCGATTGGAAGGCTCACGGTAGGCCTCTGGCAAATCAACAACACATCCTGTGCATATGATGAAACCTGTGCTGCCTCCTGTCATCTGTAACATCGATGCAGGAACAGGCTACCATGGTGCTGATGCACAGGGTGTCTTTATAGCAGTAAAGCAATGTTAGCATGTTGTCAGCAGTACAATGTAATGATATGCTTGAAGGTGTAGCTGAGCAGGCATGATGCATTAATGGTATGATTGTCATTGTAGTGTTGTTTACACCAGTGTTGGTTCCAATTGTGTATTGTCCGGACACGTGCCACTTGGCTGATGTGTGCAGTATTGGCAGCATGTGTTAGAGAGTGGACAGTATGTGTGTGATGTGTGTAGCACAGATTTGCAGGTGTACAGTTGTGAACATGGTGGAGGTGCACTGTCTGCATGTACGTGCATAGTGGACACATGGCCAGGGTGACATGTTCTGTATTACACAGTAACACTCCATAGTTTCTATTGGTGGCCAGTATGCATTTGGGAACCTGACTACACATGTGTGTATGACATGGTTTGACACTGTGCTGTGGGTGATACTGTTACTATCTGTCATTGTTTTGCATTCTGGTAGTATACATCACTTCCACAGCCTGACCATAACCAATCATTAGATGATGTCTTGCCAACCGACACACAGATGTAGGACACACAGCTACATTTGGATCCTTCAGGTACTATACTATGCCAGTGACCACTGATATTCACCTGCACCTATTACTGACACCACTCCTGTTTGGCATATAGCTCTCTTAGGTACAATCAATCACAGTAGGGATATGTCTGTCCACATCTGGTAATGCATACTGTGGCCTATAATGCATTCTCCAGGTGGCACACACATCCTGCACAAGGGTATCATACAGACAGATGCCTGTTGTCAAACCCATGCTGGAAAGCTGTAAGCCAAACTAAGCATAGACATCCACCTTTACGGAACATAATATCCCCACAGTACCACATAGGTAGTGGCCAACAACATGATGAACAGGTACCGATGTGTACATGCAACCAAGTGTTACATCATCTGTCCTTTGTTAATCACATTTCCAAAGGTATGTTCAGATCCCTCGGTGGATCACATAAGCAATAAGGGGTCTGCATGCATATCCAGAAAGGTTGTTCAACACCTGTTATGAATAGTCATCACTGAC
This sequence comes from Protopterus annectens, assembly GCF_019279795.1. Lineage (NCBI taxonomy): Eukaryota > Metazoa > Chordata > Ceratodontiformes > Protopteridae > Protopterus > Protopterus annectens. The sequence continues at coordinate 1,064,339,873 of NC_056728.1, read as the reverse complement.
AGACTTTGCTGCGTTTGAACAGGTCTGACATATACCTCAGCCATACACCCTCATACACACACATTCCATTAGTAACCGTAATGACTGTGTGACACAAATGACCTAGGCCGGGGATCACTGCAGTGGCTGGGCTTGTCACAAGCATACAGATGTGACCTAAGGTCTGGGAAGCAGCAGCACAGTCTGGCAAGGATGACAGCTGTGTTCTTGGAAAAGCAGGGTTCACACACATGCAATCATTGAGGTAACATGTACATATATGTATTTGCCACACAGCTAGCTCACATGTGCAATGCATACTGATATGTCATACAGTAGTAAAAGCAAAACCCACAACACATTGACCAACAGTGTCACACGCATATAACACACACACTCACCATGTGTAGGATTCAAACCCCTTCCTAACTAATTCATGATACTAGAGGAGTACACATTAACACGATGCGCTATACACATTACTGGGTGTTCTTTTTTCCACAGGTGTATTTGTAGGATGGTGACATCATCAGACTTGACAAAGGTTAGTTTACCACTTTTGAGGTGTTTCACTACTTCCCTAAAAGGTTGCTCCTTCCCAAGAAGAACACAAATGAACACACACACACCCACACAGTTGTCCAGTGCAGGATTCAAAACCCTACTTAACGATACTAAAGGAGTATGCATTAACACGACATGCTATACACATTACTGGGAGTTCTCTTTTCAACAGGTGTATTTGTAGGATGGTGACATTATCAGACATGACAAAGGTTAGTTTACCACTTTTGAGGTGTTTCACTACTCCCCTAAAAGGTTGCTCCTTCCCAAGGAGAACACAAATGAACACACACACGCAGTTGTCCAGTGCAGGATTCAAAACCCTATTTAATGATACTAGAGGAGTATGCATTAACACGACATGCTATACACATCACTGGGAGTTCTCTTTTCAACAGGTGCATTTATAGTATGGTGACATCATCAGATGTGACAAAGGTTAGTTTACCACTTTTGAGGTGTTTCATTACTTCCCTGAAAGGTTATTCTGTCCCAAGGAGAACATACACAAACACAGTTGTCCAATGCAGGATTCAAACTCCTATCTAACTACTTCATGATATTAGAAGAGTATGCATTAACACGACACGCTATACAAATTACTCGGAGTTCTTTTTTCCACAGGTGTATTTGTAGGATGGTGACATCATCAGACTTGACAAAGGTTAGTTTACCATTTTTGAGGTGTTTCACTACTCCCCTAAAAGGTTGCTCTTTCCTAAGGAGACTACACACAAACACACAGTTGTCCAGTGCAGGATGCAAACCCCTACCTGACTACTTCATGATATTAGAGGAGTATGCATTAACATGACATGCTATACACATTACTGGGAGTTCTTTTTTCCACACGTGTATTTGTAGGATGGTGACATCATCAGACTTGACGAAGGTTAGTTTATCAATTTTGAGGTGTTTCACTACTCTCCTAAAAGGTTGCTCCTTCCCAGGAGAACACATATGAACACACAGTTGTCCAGTGCAGGATTCTAACCCCTACCTAATGACTTCATCATTCTAGAGGAGTACACATTAACATGACACACTATACACATTACTGGGAGTTTTTTTTTCCACAGGTGTATTTGTAGGATGGTGACATCATCAGACTTGACAAATGTTAGTTTACCACTTTTGAGGTGTTTCTCTACTCTCCTAAAACGTTGCTCTTTCCCAAGGAAAACACACACACAGTTGCCCAGTGCAAGATTCAAACCCCTACCTAACTACTTCATGATACTAGAAAAGTATGCATTAACACAACACGCTATACACACTACTGGGAATTGTCTTTTCCACAGGTATATTTGTAGGATCATGACATCATCAGACTATATGACGTGGGTTACATTAGGTGACATTAGATGGGCTACATTGAAGGAATGTCTAAACACTTTGGGCATGTGATCATCAAAGGTGAGTTTAATATCTACCTGTGTCCCCAGGGCCATAATGACTTTCTCCATACATGCTGGATTACCACCTATGTGGTAATTTGTGTGCACTCTGTTTTACCCAAAGGGGATGACTATGCATTCTTTGCCATTCAGCTTGAGGGCATAGTTTTGACACCAGGTATCTGTCTCTGGAAGACACTTCTGGAGGATGTCTGTGTCATCTGTACAGTCGATTATGGACTACAGTTACCATTCATCTGCAAACCTGTTCAGTCATACACCTGCCGTGCTTACCTGTACCTCTGAGCAGTATCTACTGAACAGGTGGGGGTCCCATTTGTGACTGGCTTAGAGTTGGACATGGTATCCGCAACTATGAACATGTGTGTTTGATCTGTGAGCCACTTGGCCACCCATCCTGTGACATAGCTGTTAATGTTCAAGCTGGTACACTTGTCCATGATGACAGAGTGGGGAATGGTGTAGTAAGCCCTTAGTGAGGTCCAGGTATGCTGTGTGGTCTACTTTCACCTCTATCTATGTTCATGATAACTGTTTTAAATAACTCAAATAGGTTTGGGAACCAGGCTCTGCCTTTAACAAGGCGAAGTTTTGTAGAGTCCAGTGTCTGGAGATCTCCACTGTCTCAGCGTATGGGTTCCATGACAATTGGCTCAATAGCTCTGTGGACCCGGCTGAGTAGACATGTTGGCCAATGGTTTCCAGGTTCTGTTTTGGCACACCCTTTGTGGAGCTGGATGACTGTTAGTGTATGCCATTCTTTGGGTACATAGCCTTTGGTACGGTTGAGTCTGGACAGTGAATGTAGATGAGTGTGTAGTTCCTTATGGGCCTAGTGTGAGATGCAGCCTGGGACAGCATACAGTCACATTGATGCTATGTTCTTAGTTTTGGTGAGGGCTGTCTTTACCTGCATGTTCATGACGTCTGGGTCTTTGCATCCTTCTGTGATGCACACAGGCCCTTTTGGGGGTGATGGGGGGAGTTTACACTGAACTTGTACTCCTGGATGTGGGCAATGAAAGTTGGTTTGGTGTATTTCATTCCTTTTTTTCAGTAGCTGACAGCATATTTGGAAGTTGACACCTACATGTCTGGTATAGCGACTGAAGGCTTTGTGGTTGTTATTCTTACATTCCTTGGCTATTTCTCATTAGAAACCCTCCTTGGATTATTTTATGAGTGATCATTGTTTCTTCATGATAATGATCAGTGATGCCTTTCCTTTAGTGAAGTTGGATCTATCATGTGTTCGTATCCTCCTTCTCTTGTCTAGCTTATTTATGGACAACAAACACCTGCTTGTTGTCCTATTTTTGGAGGAGTGTATCTTGGTTTTATTTCTGATGTCTCAATCCATGCATCCCTGTAGATGCTCATAGGATGCACTTGTAAATGTTTCTGCAGATTGCATACCATTATCCTATAGCAAGAGGTCTTCGGAACTTTCCACTTTGGTCTTGGGAAGTGTGCAGTTTGCTTTTGCAGATGTCTTCACAGTGGTTTCACTGACTGGGTGTGGGGGTGTGATGTGGATGTCCAGTGTGATTACTTCAGGATCTGATATTCCCAGCGAGGGGTTTATCTCTGTTGTGGAACACTGGTACCCCATGTTGGTGATGATCATGTCCAGTATGTTGTCACCTGTAGTGAGCATGCTGCCAGCTGTTCCAGGGTGTTGGAGTTTCTTAACTGTAGGACACATTGGGCAAAGGACGTTGTATAAGAGTAATTCACACACGCAATGTTTGGGTAGTTGTAATCTCCTCATATAATGGTATTTGATAGGAACTTTATATTTGCCATTGTTCTCTGGAATACTGTGTGAGGTTCCTGAGACAAGGTACATGATCTGTAGCAGGCTACAGTCTGATGGGCAGCTTTGCCCAATGTTAGTTGCACTTGCATGGTCTCCAAGGCCTCATGCTGTGCCAGTAACCTGAAGGTGTGGATATCCATAAGGTGAATGGCTACACCCCTTCCTTTTGTATTTCACTCGTCGTTTTGGGTCCAAAGGTCAGAGTGATTGTGAGTGTTTTACGTGGATCATATCCAGCAGCTCTATGTTTGACATAGCTTTGTATATTAGGCAGTGAACACCTCTGAGTAGGCGATATGCAAGGGAGTACGGATGGGGCATTTTGCAATGGTCTGTGTATGGCATGTATTTCAGGCCAATAATGCTCTTTGTGAGGTATTGCTGATGGCTTTCCAGTTGTTGTTGTTGTCTTGTGAGGTACATAGCGACAGTGGTGTTATACTCTTTTATAGTTCTAGTGAGTGGTGAGTAGGGGGGAAAACTGTCCTCTTTTATTCTGCATGAGACACATTTTGTGATGAGGTATGCCACAAAAGAGAGTTTCCTGACTACTGTGGGAATGTGCTTATCACAGTTGTATCCACTGTCCACCTGTGACCCAGGGTTTCTTGTCACACTTACAGTGTGAGGTATACTACCACCTATGTTGTAGTTCTTGGCTACAGAGATTTTAACAAAGGTGATGATAATGCACCTTTTGGCATTGAGCTACAGCACATGGCTTGGACAACAGCCATCTGTCTCAGTGAGGCCCTTTTGTATGATGCCCACATCTTTAGTGTTTACAATGATGGCTCCTAGTTTGCATTCCTCTGGAAACTTCAATAGCCACAGACCTTCCATGTTAATGTTTACTTCAGGTTAGTAGATACTACACAGCCTGGGAAGTTATCTAGTCCCATGGCTGCTGTGATACTGGCTTTGGAGAGTGTTGTTTACCTGTGCAGCCGTAATGACAGCAACTTTGCAGTCTTCCATTATAGACATGTTTTCTTTCATGGGTGAGAGGGGGGTAAAGTTAACACTGATCCTATCTGCCAGGATGTTGCCAATATCAGTAGGCTCTGCACATTTAGTGCCATTGAGATGTGACTCAGAACAGTTCTGAGTGTAACCATGACTTGGACCTGTCTGTTAGGCAGAAATCTCCTGTGTAGACAGTATGCAACAGAGTACATATTGTGTTACATTCATTCTTGTTGCATGGGGCAACTATTTAAGGCCAGTAATCCTCTTGTTAAGGTACTTCATTGGTCTTTCTAGCTGATGAACATGCCTAGTCAGATTCATTGCAGGTGTGTTGTGGTACTCTCTGACAGGTCTGATGACTGCTGAGTAGTGGCAACCTCCTATGACCTACATGCACAGACCTTGGCAGTTTGTGTGTAAACATAGCAGGATTTTCAGACCATTTTGTGAATGTGTTTCTGGAAGTAGAGATGACTATACACATTTGTCCATGGATCCCTTATTATCACATTTGTATTTAGCCTGTGTGTGTGAGCATGCCCAGTATGACCTTTCAGTGTGATGCTGAATGAAATCCACTACATTTGCTGGAGTGTGTGAGCACGCACAGTATACACATTAATGCTATATGTGTATGGTAAATCAAGGTGTATTTTTACAGCAGGCCTCACCTTTGTGTCATAGATCAACAGAGAGCGTGCTGTGCCTGCAGGGCTTCCATGAGACACTTTGCATAGACTTATCAATATTTCTACATACAGGGTGGACAGCTATTTTTTGTACATTTCTACCCGTGGGCACACTGGATTGTTACTGTGGGTGTACATAGGATGTGGGTTTCAACTGACACTTATACACATTTGCAGTGCCTGCACTGCTATGTACAGGACACCATTACAATCTGTACTGTTGCCTATCGTACTGGCTTGGGGCATACTACTGTACTACAGATCTTAGCATCCATTGTCACATATATTAGCTTGCGACTTCATAGTCTACACATCCCACATCACAACGCCTGGCCTGATGTTTTCTGTCTGGATAGGCGTGTGGGTGAGGTTACCCATTTGCCTCATTAGGAGCATGATACAACATTGCTTTGTGTTTGCATTAGTGTACAATTGTCCTGCTGTATCTGTGCCACTGTGATGCTATCATGGCTTAGTGGTTCAGTACTGTGACTGTAGTGCACAGTATCCTGGGTTCAAGCCCTGTTACTGCTTTTTATTTTCATGCTGGCCAAAACAGACTGCTTAAGGAATAGTAAAGCAGTTATGAGCATGTTGACTTTGCTCAACTTTGCCCAACCTTGGCCAACATTGCACGAGCAATTTTGTTTACATATACTAGATATTGGTAACAGCTGCTTAGCACTGCTTTATATTGCTTAAAACATGGCAATCATGCCTCAGGTGGTGCTGCAGGACTGTCTATGTCAGATGCACATACGACACTCCCTATACATGTTTGGAAACAGGTAGTGTCAAGTTAGGCATCCCTTTTATTTTATGTGCGAGTCAGAGAGAGGTATCATTTCCAGGGTTCCTACTGACCCAGTGTATGTGCTTTGCGTTGCCTCTTTGCCAAGGCCAAGGCATACTGGGCACGCCTCCTTCTGTCTACTGGGGCAGGCTGAGATTGTTCCTCCTCTGAGTCACGCTGTGCCTGTGCAGGCCTTGACAATGGTGGGGGGCTGTTTGGCCCTGCCCCATGCTGTTCCTGCTGCAGCTGTTTTCAGAGGATCATACTGTGTAGCATGGCACACGTAGTTGGTGAGCACTGCAAGGCTCCACCAGATGTGTCCAGGCACCGGAACCATGACTTGAGTATCCCAAACACACACTCAATTACATTTCGTGTTTGTGCGTGTGCCTCATTATGGAGTTCTTGTTCTGGTGTGTGTGCATTTCTGATGGGTGTCATCAGCCATGGCTCCAGTGCGTATCCAGCATCCCCCACTAGGTGACCATCAGGGATGCCCCCATTGGCAAATGTCTGGTACAGCTGCGTCAGATGCCAGATATGGGAATCATGGTAGCTTCCAGGGCAGCCAGCACACACATTCAGTATTATGCCCTGGGCATTGCACATGACCTGGCAGTTGATGGAGTGGAAGCCCTTGCGGTTGATGTAGGCCCTACCCCGCTCACCGGCTGGTGCTTTGATGTGTATGTGCGTGCAGTCAATTGCACCCACTACCTCAGGGTATTCCGCTATTTGCTGGAAGAGATGCATATTGCTGGCCAATACCTCATGGGAATTGGGGAAATATACATGATCACCAACATGTGCTGACATGGCATTCAGGAACTGGTGCAGTACCATGGATGCTGATGACTGTGAAATCCCCATCATATCACCAGTTGGTCTCTGGAAGGTACCTGTTGCTAGTATTCTTAGGCCAACACATACCTTGGTTTCCACCTGGATGGGTTGCCCTCTGTTGGTTCTGTGTGTGAGGCGTGGCCCTCACAGCTCAACAATTTGCTGCAGGAGCTCTCGGTCCACTCTATAGTGCTCCACTATCACCAGCTCATGTAGCCCCTGGTAGGTTACACTGGGTCTGTACACTCTTCTCCGTCTCCTCACTGTGGATTGCTCAGCAGCATTCACATTGGCACCACCCTCAGCATCTTGTACATGTCGCCTTATAACAGCAATGGCAGCCCCTAACATTTTTATGTCTCAGTTTAAGCTTTTTAAGTTTTCACTTCTCTTTGTTGACTGCAGTGTTGCAGTGTTTCTGAGAAAAACATGGGGGAATGTTGTTTGCAGAGTTTTAAGTGCTAGGCTGGGCTAGTGTACTGCCTGTGTAATTGGCTGATTCTGATATATTTCACCTGGCAGCTCTGCTAGTTCTTCTTGGTTAACTTCCTACCTCTTCTTTTCCTTCCTTTTCCCTTTCTGTTTCCACAGCGCCACGCAAACAAGCGCAAACACGTGCACAAGCGCGCACACAGGCTTACATGAGCTTACACAGGCTTAGGCGGGTGCACATTTATGTATACTGGCTTAGACGGCCGAAAACAGGCTTACACGGGCGCACACCCGTGCATACAGGCTTAGACGGTTTTACACGCGTGCACACGTGCTCACACGTGTGCCCACAGTGTAAGCAGCTTTGCAAGAAAGTTTAATGATAGCCACGGCGTACACCTTCGGTTTCTGGGTTTCAGTTTAGACAACTGTAGACACACCTCTCCTAGTCCTGAGTAACTCACAGCAAACACATGCCACTCTCCTCCACTAAGCTTACAGTCTTTTTGATACATGCCCCCTCATGATGTCACCCATCTTCTACTCTGTTCCTCCCCTTATCCTACTCTTACACTCTAGGAACATGGTTCACATAGCAGGAAATATTGGGATTCACTATCCTTATCCTCATTTGCATAGGATTGCCTACTAATGCTTGGTTACATTTCTCACACTGAGCTTCCCCCCTTAGCAACCACTACTCAGTAACCATGTTGTCTTCAGGCTGCCATTCACTTGCATGGCAGATGAATATTTTGAATTAAATTATAGTTGTGGCTTTTAAATTCTTGATTTTGTGATTTTTTTAGTGTGCCGCACATTTGCGCGGTGCTGCGCTACGCTTAAACATCAGAGATCGAGGAAAAAAAATTATTATTTTTATTATTTTGCAACACATAAAAATGCCACTGGCCATATATTTGCCCATTGGCATGCTTCCTCAACTGGATGCATCCTTTATTTGGAGCTGTCATGGCTCCGTTTTGCTATTTGCAGAACCATACTCAGTTGCCAACTGAGTACATTTCTACAAATAACACTACTCTTACTCGGACAGGTTAGTGTTTCCTGGATCACAAATTTATCTCATTTGCATAGCTTTCAGCAGCAAATGAGGTAATTTGCATAAACTAACCTTGTCCGTGCAAGTGTCGTTTTAGGAGCTCTCTTGCACGCCCTTGCCGGCTGTTCCTGGATCGCTCGGCAGGCATGTTGGCTGCATGGAGTCTTACTCTACTCTTAGACTCTGTGCAAGCCTTTGTGAATCCAGCCCAATGTTTTAAAATCATTGCTAGATACAAAAAAAGGCGTAAAAGAAATACTATTAAATATTCGAGCCAGACATTATTTGTAATTCCTTCTAGTTACATTTTGGATATTCTGGAAATCCTGAATAGGTAAATATTTCTTCTTATTATTAGAATGTAAAATTAGTTTTTCCCATAAAACAGTTTAAAGTCCAACTAGAAAATTGTTGTGATAGCCAAGCTTGAGCACTTGACTGGAGTTTGAGAAAATAGTGATTAACATTTTATTATGTTTTTTTCACTATTGTGAATAATATGATTTGTATAAAAATACTGCAGTTCTGTGTGGTCATTAGTGTGACTGATGTGATTTGTAGAACCAGTCTGAGATTGCTGTATCTCAGAGGATTCTCATTTCTCCAAGGTACAGTGACTGTGGAATTAGGAGTTAGCATGGGAACGTTAGAAGTGACTTTTTTTTTCTTGTTCCAAATTTTCATAGTGAGATTTTATGTTGATTGTTGATCCTGATTTTTTATCTTGTCTCATGAAACCAGATAGGTCAATGACATAATGATGACACATGAGTAACTGATTGAGAAACTATCTATATCTGTCGAAAAAAAGGGCACATACTTGGTTGCACTCCAAGAGGTATCTATTACTGAATCAAATAATAAAGCCTAACAGGTGAAGAATTAATTAGAAAAAACAGATCACTCAAAAGTAACTTGGGTCTCAAAAATTCCATTTTATACATCTATGTATACATTATTTATTATAAACTTTATTAAATCCATACAGTATACCATATTCATGTACGATTCTCATGCGTGGTGCACCATATTCTATCTGCGGTTGGCTACTTCAATTCTCCATGGTATCCCTATACCCATCCGTTGTTTAGTCCTTCATTTGTCCAGCATTTCACTTCTGAGTCACTCAAACCATATGAAGCACCACCCTTCCATCTCCTTTGAGCTGTCCCTTATCTGTCTCTGATTCCAATTCTTTCTGTATTTTTGTGCTTAAATCTCCCTTAGGTGAGGATTCACACTTCTGTCCCTTTCCTATAACTCTTTCACTTGTTTCCTTTCCACTATTTTATCTCTTTCTCATCTTTATGTAGTTCCTTTGTGATTTGTTTATTTCTTCCTCATCCTTTTTACTGACATCTCCCCTGTCCTTCCTAGCATTGTCTTCTCTCCTCTGGGGGTCTCAGCACCTGACATTGCACTTCCTCTTGGGGGAATTGCGTTATCTCTACTATATCTAAAGTTGATCTGCTCGCCCATGTCTTGCAAACAATTAAGAGTTTTGCTGTATGGGTTGTTTAGCTGTCTATGATACTATTGTTCAACCCATTCAAGCCTACAGCATCTTTTTGAATACTTTCAGTTAACACCCATAGTTCCTTATAGTGTCCAGATCTTTTGTGGGAGTAGCATCTTTAATTAAGTGACTTATCAGTTAATAATAAGCTGTATTAGAAAATGCAAGGCTTTAGTAATAAAATGGCAGTAAGACTGTTAATCCTGGATATTCTGCACTGTAGAAATCAATCACTGTTTAACAAATATTATTCATATTTTCATATTTCTGTTCATATTTTCATAACTGAGAGCCATGCTTGCTTTTGAGAGGTATGGTGTGAAATGCCATGATGGGAAAATTCATTGTTAATCCCCATTTATGTTACACTACACTGACAATACTGCTAGTTGTTTTTTAGTAGTTATCAGATAAGCAATATTTCCATATGTACTTAATTCTTCAAAAAACAAGTGACTTACAAGCTATTTTATGGCATCAGGTCAAACTTTAGATTTAGCTGTAAAAAATTGAGGGCAGGATTCACGATGGCTTGCACGGAGTCTAAGAGTTGTGTAAGACTCCATGCAGCCATCGCGATCCAGGAACAGCCCGAAATCCCTGTGTAAGAGACAGCTAAAGCGACTCTTACACAGGCAGGGCGTGGATATGCTAATCACCCCACTTGCAGCCGAAAGGCATGCAAATGAGGTAGATTAGCGATCCACTAAGCTGAAATCAGCCCGTGTAAGATTCGTGTTAGGTGCAGAAATGTACTCAGTTGAAAACTGAGTACGTTACTGCAAATAACACAACGGAGCCATGACAGCTCCAAATAAAGTGTGCAAATGTTGCAGTCAGCATGCCAATGGCCAAATATGTGGCCATTGGCATGTTAACCCGATGCAAACATGAAATAATATAATTTTTTTTTTTCCGGAGATCGGCGATGTTTAAACGCAGCGCAGCCCCGTGCAAATGGGCTGCGCTATATAAAACAGAAAAATAAAGGCTTGAAACCCACAAATGTGGGTTTTATGTAATGCATGGATTTGCAAAGCAGGGACTAGCAGACCAAAAAGAACATGGCCAGCGTCTAGTGGTTGCTAAGGGGGGAAGCTGAGTGTAAGACACGTAACTAAGCATTAGTAGGCAATCCTATGTAAATAAGTGGTAGGATAGTGAATCACACTGTCATATAGCAAATGAGCACATTCCGTGTAGTGTAAGAGTAGGAGATAGGTGACATCACAGGGGGGAATGTCAGGAAGAAATCAAGCTCATTGGAGCAAAGAGGTATGTGAAAGATGTCAATCACACAGCATAAAAAGAGGAGTGTCAACAGATAAGCATGGGAAAGTCAAGAAATGGAAGGTGTACACTGTGGCCAACACCAAAGTTTCTTGCTGTGTGTGCATGCATGCGTGTGCACGCTGGGAGCTGCGAGTAAGACAGAGTGCGCGTGTAAGGCAGAGTAAGCATGTAGGAGCCTGTTTAAAGATCTGTAAACCTGTTTGCACTGATGTGTGTGCATTTTAACCCGAATAAGCAGATTCTAGTCCGTGTAAGCATGTGTGCGCGCGTGGTAGCCACTGTGAGCGTGTTTTTGCTGGTATGCGCACTGCTCCCCCCTGAGGAAACAAAGAGGAAAAAGGAAGCAGAAGAAATAGTAGGAAACTAGCAGGGAATACTTGTAGAGGTAGCAGGTGAAAACAATTAGAAGCAGGCAATTACATAGGCAGAATACAAGCCCAGCCAAGCAGTTAAAACACTGCAAACAGCATTGCAGTATGTTTCTCTCAAGAGACACTGCAAGACAGGAGTAAGCTAGTAGAAGTGAAAACTGAAAAAGCTGCACTCAGACCAAACATGCTAGGGGTTGCCATAACTGTCATAAGGAGACATAGGAGACTTGGTGAGGGTGGTGACAATGGAAATGCTGCCAGACAACCCACAGTGAGGAGACGGAGAAGAGTGTACAGGCCCAGGGTCACCTACCAGGGGTTACATGAGCTGGAGATAGTGGAGTGCTATAGAGTGGACAGAGACCTCCGGCAGCAAATTGTTGAGCTGTGCAGGCCACGCCTCACACACAGAACCAACAGAGGGGAACCCATCCCAGTGGAAACCAAGGTATGTGTTGGCCTAAGAATACTAGCAACAGGTACCTTCCAGAGACCAACTGGTGATATGATGGGGATATCACAGGCATCAGCCTCCAGGGTACTGCACCAGTTCCTGGATGCCATGTCAGCACATGTCGGTGATCATGTATATTTCCCCAATGCCCGTGAGGTATTGGCCAGCAATATCGTCTCTTCCAGCAAATAGCGGAATACCCTGAGGTAGTGGGTGCAATAGACTGCACGCACATATACATCAAAGCACCAGCTGGTGAGGGGGTAGGGCCTATTTTAACTGCAAGGGCTTCCCTCCATCAACTGCCAGGTCGTGTGTGATGCCCAGGGCATAATAATGAATGTGTGTGCTGGCTGCCCTGGGAGCTACCATGATTCCCATATCTGGCATTTGACGCAGCTGTACCAGACATTTGCCAATGGGGACATCCCACATGGTCACCTAGTGGGGGATGCAGGTTATGCACTGGAGCCATGGCTGATGACACCCATCAGAAATGCACACACACCTGAACAGGAATGCCATAATGAGGCACACGCACAAACACGTAATGTAATAGAGCATGTGTTTGGGCTGCTCAAGTCACGGTTCCGGTGCCTGGACACATCTGGTGGAGCCTTGCAGTACACACCAACTACATGTACCCAAATTGTCATGGTATGTGCTATGCTACATAATATGATCCTGCAAAAACAGCTGCAGCAGGACCAGCATAGGGCCGGGACAAACAGCCCCCCACAATTGCCAAGGCCATCACAGGCAGAGCGTGACTCGGAGGAGGAACAACCTGAGCCTGCCCCAGTAGGCAGAAGGAGGCGTGTCCAGTATGCCCTGGCCTTGGCAAAGAGGCAACGCATAGCACATACACTGGCTCAGTAGGAACCCTGGGAATGATACCCCTCTCTGACTAACTCATATAGTAACAGGGATGCCTAACATGACACAACCTGCTCTCAAACATGTACAGGGAGTGTAGTATGTGCATCCGACAGAGGCAGCCCTGCAGCACCACCTGAGGCATGATTGCCATGTGTTAAGCAATGTAACACCATCTAGTATATGCAAACATGTAGACCCAACCTAACATCTCACCCTCACCAAGCATGATGCCACACTATGAAGACAACAAGATCAAGTACAATAATTGACTGAGGTATTGCTGTTAGCAAGGGGGAACACATGGCTGACAGCCTGGGCTGACATGCCGAGCAAGACATGATGCCCCACCTGCTAGGGATGGCACGCACCCAGCACACCTGGCTGTGTAGATACTGGCAAAGGCTGTTGTCACCCCCACTGTGCCTGGAATAGGTAAGTCTGGAAACACAAACCCACCACCATAGATAGCACAAGGGATAATAACCTGGACGTAATGCTACCCAACGGCAGAAGTCTAACCTGCAAGGTGCATGCAGACCAAACCCACCACAGCATGGAGAATGGTAATATGTGTTCTGTAACAGAAACCTGGGCAAGGCCCAGAAGAGCACCCTAATACTACCAGGTTATGCCTCATACCATGCTCTACAGCTCCAAAACATGGAACACATGACAATAGGAGTGTGGCTACCAGTAATTATCAAGAATAACCACACCCCAGGTTGGTACCACAGCAAGAAGCAGCATGGACTATCCACGGGCAAGTAACACTGTCTCAAACTGTGTACCTGTTTGAAGCCTGCTACAGACCACACACACAAACCCAGGTACTCCAGCCAGCCTTCCTGAAGACACTTCAGAGTATGAATGTCTCAACAAATACCAAACAAGGCACACACAAAGTATGACATAGGTGGCAATCCATTATGTATGGAAGAAGTAATCATGGACCTAGGGACACAAGTGGACGGTAACCTGTCATGTGACACTCACATTGCCAAGGTGGGCAGGAAGACCTGCTATATTGCCCACCTTAATATGAAAGGATGCACATGTAGAGCTACAGAGGTCACTGTGCCCCCATACTCTTACCTTATCAGGCCCATACGTGACAACAATGCCCCAGTTCAGATGTACCTTACCTTACACATGCAGCAGTCAGAAAGACCCCAAATGTCCCCCACCAACAGGATAAAGGGTCCAAACATTGGACATCTGCGGCCTGGCTGAAAAAAAACACAGCCCAGTTCAGAAGCATACTACACAGTCAGAGGTGATGTATGCCTGATGTACAAGGCCATGTCCAATCCAGAATGAATGGACATGCTCCACTGCAGAAACCCCAAATCCAGCAGACACACCACAGTGAGATATCTGAACCTCCACACATAGATTAATAGGATGTTCTGGAGGGACAGATCCATAACCCAGAGGCTCCTGACACTCTGGAACAGAATCCCAGTCCATGATAGGCTGAGCTCCACACACAAACTCAACAAGAGAAATCCGGTGAAGTGCATGGGAGATAGTAGCTGTACACTGGGGGCCATCCCTGTGTCACATCTAGGAAAGTAAACCCTACATGGGCATAATATGCACATTGCAAGGGGTGTTGAGACCCACACACAGTCTGTCCGTGCTCAAATAAGGCCAGGGCAGATAGCCTAGTATGACCCTATGAACCTATGATGATACAAATTGTGCAGGACACAAAGGATTATCACACAGCTGTCCTACCTGATGGTAGGAACCATGGTGATAATCCACAGATATGCTCTACAGCACTCCAATATCACAAACAATACACCAAACCCACACACATTGCCAACAGCCTACCGAACAGATTCCTTCCAACCTTCCCACCAGCACCTAACTGCCAAATATCTATCCCAGGAAAGTGCTGGTCCACTGACATTGCAGATGCTGAGGTAACAGGCAGCATCCACAAAGCACAGCACACAGCATCAATGGTACCAGATGGTGTCCTGTGTTGTGTCCAACAAGTACTGTAAGAAGAATGGAACAGCAAATAGCATTACTGTGCACTATCAGTCCTAACACAGGATATGTACCCAAAGAGCAGTGTACAGCAACAGTGGTCCCACACCACAAAGGGGGTGCCTGAATGGATACTGCAAACTATCACCCCTCAACCCCGACTATCTAGGTTGGCAAAGTAATGGAGAGGATGATCATGGATCCCATGAATAATGAGATTGGGTACCTACAGACATTGGACCCTACCCAGTGTGGCTGTCATAGGGCAGATCCTGCCCCTTACACATGTCTGACTCATGTGAAACTTGCACCAAGCCCATTGATGTGGGGAATGTTGATCACACAGCCTATCTGGACTTTGCTAAACCCTTCCATACAATACCCTAGTTGGCGGTACAGATAAGCTCACCAGCCTAAATATAAACCCCTATGCAAGTAGATGGGTTGCAAACCAACTCAAGGACAGAACTGACCTGGCAGACATGCTGTAGCCATGGCAGACTGCAAACCAGGTACAACTGGCATCCCACAAGGCATGGTCCTGGGACGTCTCTTGTATGCTATATATGTCACATAGGTACAGGCCAACATGGACGGACTCTGTCTAAACAGGTTTGCAGAGGACTACAAACTGGCCACCATATCGGACCCTCCAGCTGACACAAGCAACCTACAAAAGGCAAACATAGAAACACACAAGTGGTGCCACAGCCATGTCAACAAGCTAAATGCAGAATAGTGTATAGTCAACCCCTGTGGAAACACAGTACATGGCCAGAAAGTACCACATAGGTGTTAACCCAGTAAGTACATCAGGGGCAATAAGAGACCTGGGGACACAAGGTGATAGATATCCTGCATGTGACAACCATGTGTCTGTAGTGGTTACAGAAACATACCATATACCCACCTAATCATGAAGGTAAGCACAGCTTGGTTAGGGTAGGTCAATGTGCCTCTCCAGTCATCCATCAGCAGCCTCACAATTCTGTACAATGGCCCTTCAGGGATGTACCGTAGCAGACACCTGCAGCAACTGGAAAGATCACACAAATACCCCACCAGGAGGATCGCAGAGCTGTAACACATGCCATGTGTCGCCTGAGTAAAGAAACTGCAGCTCCACACAGTGCCATACTGCCTGGCTGGAGGTGAACTGTGCCTGATGTATAGAGCCATGACCAACCTGGTATCAATGGACATTTGGCACCATGTAAACACTGAATGCTGGTGACCTATGCAGCTGACAGGCCTGAACCCCAGCACAGACATAAACAGGACATGCTGTACCGATAGGTCCATAACCCCCACTACAGGATATCCAGGGAGTCCCTCAGTGACTGTCATCCAGAGGAATCATGATGACTGGATGGGAGATGGTAGGTGTACCCTGGATATCACCTGTATGTCAAGGGTAGACACAGGCACAGCACATTAACCATGACATATGTCATGGCAAATACCAGTAAATGTGTGTTGAAGGACAAACACTCTCTGACTAGCATTACAAATGGATTAGGGCACATGGCCATTGTTTGTCACTGTCCACACAAGTTGTGGAATACATTAACAATGTCGGACAATCATGTACTATGCTGCCCATATCTGAACAAAATGCAGCATGGTCATATCTGCACAACTGGCCCTCAACCAGTCTGGTGTGCTCACTATAAATATTACAAGCAGTGATAGGACTGAAACCGATTATACTGTCCACCACAGTAAAAGTTCTGCACCAGTACACTATACGACAATACAACTATTTGGTCAGCAGGAAAGGATGATGACAACTGTATGCAAACTATCCCATGGCAACCCTGCAGGCACAGCATAATGCCTGTTAGGTTCAGACACAAAGCAGTTGGGCAGTAAGAACACAACCTGATGTCCAACACTCAACTGTACATGTGATATATAGATGGCATCCACACACAAACAGAAATGTGGTGGTCCACAGATCCCAACATAAGGAAAGGTCACACTGGGCATGCTCGCACACTTAGATAAATGAGACGTGGCAGTCAAGAAGCCATACAAACTGCGAACTGGGCATGCTCACACACTTAAGCCATGTCACAGTTCAGCAGTTGCACACACATATCTGGCATTTCTATGTGTTAACACAGGAACCTCCCACAATACAGACATCTGCCCAGTGCACACAGTGAAGTTACAACAGAGACATAAGTAAAGTACTGGATCCCACTCATATGCAAACATCTCCCACAGTACACATGTTGTTTATAGAGATAGGGAAGGCTATGGCAATAAAGACCCACAAACAGTATATGAGCAACAGATACTTGCATCTGACAGGTAAACATATGGCCATAGAGTGCAATGCCTGACTGTTGTCCCTAGGGAATACAGAAGGCTATCCACAGTGTATTTGGCATCTGCCTTCACAGTACAGTAGTCCACTGGGAATGTGCGAAGTTAATGCATAGATATGCTCTCTCCTGTACTGATGGATAGTCACAGATGTACATACCTCTTCATCCATAATGATGTCAGCACAGTATACATATGTCAGGAGCAAAAATTAAACCCAGTAATGTGAATAGCGCGCTCTGCTAATGTGTTTCTCACAAGTGTCATAACATAGTTAAGTAGGGGTTTGAATCCTGCAAGTGCCCAGTGTGTGGGGGAGTAGTATGTGCAATTCCATGTGTATGAGAAATGTCTCTTTTGGCAACTATTACTACACAACACATGCTGCATATTCCACTGTCTAAACACTGATGATGTCAGCACCCTATAAGTACAGCAGGAGAAAGCAATCCCCCCAGTAATGCAAATAGCGCACTCTGCTAATGCGTCTCTCACAAATGTCATAACATAGTTAGATAGGGGTTTGAATTCTACAAATGCCCAGTATGTATGTGGGGGAGTAGTGTGTGCAATTCCATGTGTATGAAAAATGTCCCTTTTGGCAACTATTACTACACAACACATGCTGCATATCCCACTGTCTAAACACTGATGATGTCAGCACCCTATAAGTACAGCAGGAGAAAACAATCCTCCCAGTAATGCAAATAGCACGCTCTGCTAATGCGTCTCTCACAAGTGTCATAATATAGTTAGATAGGGGTTTGAATCCTGCAAGTGCCTAGTGTGTGTGGGGGAGTAGTATGTGCATTTCCATGTGTATGAAAAATGTCACGTTTGGCAACTATTACTACACAGCACATGCTGCATATCCCACTGTCTGAACACTGATGATGTCAGCACCCTATAAGTACAGCAGGAGAAAACAATCTTCCCAGTAATGCAAATAGCACACTCTGCTACTGCGACCCTCACAAGTGATCTAACTTAGTTAGCTAGGGGTTTGTATCCTACAAATGCCATGTGTATTTTTGTCACACAGTTTGTCCATGTGTGTGGGGTGTTGCTCCCAATATTGCACGACATACATTATATCAGTAATGTCAATGCACACATGATGTATGTGTGTGCCACCTACACATACGTACCTGTGAACTGCAAGAGTTCCCATGTCCGAAGCCTGCCTCATGTGAATACATGGAATATGCATCAGACAACTGTATGACTGTGGTGTTCTGTGCAGGGGCTGCATGTGGTATGTGACTATACAGTGTGGGTTGTAGATGGTGTCATCCCACCAGCGAGGGATACATGATTGGTCTGGAGCATATAGTCCGCATGTTGGTGAGGAACAGGTGCAGCATGTTGTCACCACTTGTGGGAGTGGTAACAAGTTGTTCCATAGCAATGCAGGGAATGAATGATAAGAACCCTTCAGATAGGGTCTTGCAGCTAGAATAATGCTCGCACTGTATGTTTGGGTAGTCGCAGTACAACCATGTGTAGAGACCGTCATATTCACAGTGTTGTCAGGAAGGCCAAGTGGGTTTCCTGGGTATGGGAGTGTGGTGTGTGCCAGACTATGACCCTGAAGGCAGTCTAACCCACTGTGTGTTGCACATGGAGAGGCTCTGATGCTTTGTGCAGTGCCACCAACCTGGGGGTGTGTGTATCTGAGGTGCCTTTGGATACATCCCCCCTGTTCTGGTTTGGTGCATGTGTAGGGGATGACAAACATGGTATCAGGAATAACCTGGCACTGATGGTGTGCACCTGGGAGCCTTGTACCAGGAGTCTGTTACTGCACGGATATTGCTGTATCCCATGATAAGGACAGTTTCCACTGCATGCATCTTGAGGTTTACACTGCTGCTGTTGAGTAGCATTGCTATTAGTGTCCTATCCCGTGTGATACCTGTGTAGGTGGCTATGTAATGTCAGCCTTGCATACAAAGGCACTATGTGTGTAGCAACAGCCTCTGCCAATATACAACGGCCCATGGGTGACTGGTGCAAGCTGTCCCAAGCAAAGCAATGTGGCTTGTCCAGCATGTAATCCCACACTGACAGGCATTGGATCCCCTTTGAACGTTACTGAAAGATACATTAATTGCAGAAACTGATGATCCTGTCTACATATTGTGGCAGCATTCTTGGTGAGGGTGAGATGCTACTCAAGGCCAGGGTCATACCAGCCTGTGCCAGAAGCTCAGAGAGCCCCTCTATGTCCCCTAACATGTAGTCCAGGGAGGTGCATCAGAGGTCATACACACTGGCACAGACAATGACTGAGTCATACTTCTACATGCCTTGGAGTGACTGGTATGTTTGTGTTATGTGGTGGATCATAGTGCCCGACGGGCAGCTCAGCGTGTACCGTCACCTTGTTCAGCCTGGGAGCAGGACCTCAGTGTACGTGACGATAGAGGTACCTCATACAACTGTAACAGGTGTGTTGTCAAGCCGTATGGCCTGTGACTGTTTGGCAGACAGGCTTTGTGAGCTATGTGTTGCATGTGCTCTGCTCTGGCTTAACGTTTGCTTGTGTGTCTGCTTTGCAGGTGTTAGCTGCTCAGGCAGGATGCTATTCTGAAAGCCCAATAATGTACCTGTTTGTTTCTGTGTTTGGATTGCGGTTGTGGCAGGTCTATGGGAGAGTGGTACTGTATTCACTGTAGTATCCCACTCCACCTGACAGGGAATGCCAGTGCTGTGTTAACAGAGCTTAGCCCCCAGTTTGGCTATGTGGTTGCATCTCTCACATGTGTTGTACATGCATGGGAAGGGGAGAGCGTTGTCTGTGTACATGAGGCAGCTGTAACATTACCACATGACTCAGATTCTCCAACTGGACCTGGGAGTACATCGGCAGGTGACCTTTGCACATGCTACCATAGCATTGTGACTCCTAAACTAAGTAATGACACATAGGGCCAATGGGGAACAAGGTACTCAAGGTGACTATGTGAGGGTGTAGTGCTCCTGATTTGTTAGTGCTGGCATATATGAATGCTGTCTTGAGCAAATGTGAGGTAAGTCATATGCAATGTGTTACAGCAAGCTACATGCAAACAGGACAAACAGTGACGTTCTGTCAAGTGACACATGGACATCGGTACAGTAAGCAATACAGATGTCACTAGGGATCCACAGAGGCACTGTATATCTGCACTGCAGGTGGAATCAGTGTTTCAGGAACATAACAGGCAAACATGCATACAAACAAAGCTACAGTCAGCAGGCCTGTATGTAGACTATGCTACAACAAACAAGGTGTACGACTTCCAGTAGGTAACAGTGCATATATGCAGGCACTATAAGCCAGTACCCAGACATTCACAGGTCAGACGGCCTGGGTCCAGCCGCACACCACACAAGTGTATAGACCACGTACCTTCGTAATGTTGAATAACAGGCCTGATACCCAAGTGCTCATACCTGTAATAATACACATGTCAAATAACAGACACTGAGCCCTCACTCAGCAGTTCCAGACTTAGTATGATGTATGCTACCTGTCCTGGCACCACAGTATCCTTGATATGTATGGACACTCTCCCTCCTTTCATAGTTAGTTCTGTGTTTTGGTGCTGTCATGCATGGTATGAGGTGTGACCTTGTAGTGCTAGTGTGCTCTTGTGAGCCTTGAACCTGTTGTGTAGTACTGCACAGATCTCAACATCCTGAAACATCTGCATTGCAGAGTCGTGTGTGGACAGCATGCAACTCGCAGTTGACATGGCCATCATTGAGTATCAATATGTACATTGTTGTATCCCCTGTGCTACCTATGTAGGTGGCCATCCCTTCACAGCCTCACCACCAGTATGCAAAGATGTGCAGACAGAACACTGTGGTAATTACTATGGGTGTACAAAACAATACATTGACATTCATACTGTAACTGCATCAGGCATGCTGGTATATACCCACAATGCTATCATTACACTGTACTGTTGTCAACATCATACTATTACAATACGTCTATGTACTCACCCTGTGCATCAGCACCATGTTAACCTGTTCCTGCACCGATTTTACAGATTGCAGGAAGTGGCACAGTTTCATCATATGCACAGGGTGTGTACCTGGTATGCCTGAGTCTGCCACTGATACAATCAATTGACATGTCTGTGTGTGTGTGTGTTGGTGAGGGACAGCAGTACAAGATGGGGCAATGTTGATGCAGTTTGTGCATGTATGCGGTAGCCCTAGGTGTTATCACTTTGCATGTGTGTATGCATGCACACAGTCCCACCTCATGGCTGCCATATACAGGTGTTTGTGGACAGCCACAGACTGTACCTGCCAGGTCATACAGATCACTGTCTGTGGCCACGGACATGGTACCTGTGCCTGGCAGGGGTACTACGGACCATATCAGGTACTAAGCCAGACTGGGTACTGTCATCAGAAGCAGGTGGTTGGTGACTGGAGACAGGTCCCTGTTGGGACTGTCCAGTGCCACGTGCACGTAGTCTCCTGGGGTGGTCTGATGACAGCACAGACCCAGCATTGCTGGGGCTGCTGCTGGCACTATGTGAGCGGCCGCGGGCCTGTTGTCGTCTGCGATGGCTGCCAGCTGCTGCTGTTGCTGGCATACGGCCACGTCAACGCCTCAACTGTCCACCATTGCCCTGGCTCATGAACATGTAGTTGTGGAACAGATCTAATGTGTCCCCCCAATGTCTGTCAATGACCTCGGTGAAGTTGCGGATGGCAGCCGCAACATCACGCATACTGTCACTCATGGCTGTGCAACATGCTCTCAGCTCCCTCAGACCCTGTCTGGTGTACCGTTCCATACGTGACTGTGCCTGCATTACATCCCGAAACATAGCTGAGGTTGAAAGACCTCTGTGGGCACGTCTGACAGGGGCGGTACACCCACGGATGCTCCCACGAGAACCCATGGATGTCTGCCTGTGTGGTACCGTGTCAGGACCCTGGCCATGGCTGCTGTGTGGGGATGCATGTGCCACCAGTACCAAATTACCCTGGTCAGTGCCCACTGTATCCTGTCCATCACCTAGGGATATTGGTGACAAAGGATGTATTGGCAGGATGACTGTGCGCATTGATGGGGTCGACAGCTGTGTAGTGTCAATTGGCTGACCAATGACGGACCCTGGCACACCTACCTGTGCCATTACACAGGTATTATCATTATCACTATCCACAGCAGCTGATTCAGGTTCCCTGCTGCACGACACCAGAGCAGCACCAGAACCTGTGGGTGTAAGACAGGAAACACAGTTTACAATGTGTACACACTGTCACCACTGATGCACACATGCACACATGCACACATGGGCACATGGGCACATGCACACATGCACACATGCATGCATGCACACATGCACACATGCACACACCTCAGTATATGAGATATCAACCCACAGACACAAACATACCTGCAATCAAACACATAGCACTACTGCTTCATCCTATTATTACTATTAGTATCAAGAGTATTGAAGATAATGGTATTGCACACTCACCAGCATGGATAGGCTGCCTTGCTGTTACACCAGAGGGACCTGCAGAAAAGAGACATTTATTGTCAGTGGGCACAACTGTGCCATTGATACTGCGGGCATGATACAGTTCAGTAGTGCAACAGTTAGCTTCCACAGGTGTACTGCAGATATTGAGGATATCACTACTGCACAATAATTACCAAGATTACAGCTACAAAACGAGGACACACCTCACACATGCATAACCTAACAGTGTACAGAATGGTCAACTATACACATGGCATGTTACCTGCACGCTCTGTGTCCTGCTGCTGTGTGGCTCCAGCCTCCATCAATACACATGTATGCTGCTGCTGTTGCTGATGTGCTGGAGCCACAACACTTAGGAGTAGTCCCTCCAGTCTGGTGAGGGGGGGATGTCTAGCCACCCCACCACCTGTGGCAAGCTGCTGCCTGTGGATATCCGACACACGCTGACGGACATTTATAATTAAATCACTGCAGTGATGGCGTACCTGCTCATATGTCCGGTTATGTGTGCCTATGCCATTTACCCGACGGACCAGGTCTTGCCACAGTGCAGCCCTCTCCTGCTGGTTCTGGCTGGTGCGGGAAAAGAGTACAGTGAAAATCTGCACCAGGCTCTGGTGTATCTCCTCCTCCTCTGCAGCGGAGTAGACAGGGTTCCGCTGGTGAAACATAGCCCTGAAAAGGAGAAGGAAAATATGTCAGCAATATCTGTCAGCAAACTATGGCACACATAATACACATAATACTCGACTGCAGTGATATAACTTAAGCACCATATATAGCATCTGTCTGTCTATTGGGGGATACACATGTAAATGACCAGATATCAGTGCTCATCTGACAACTGTGCAACAGTACCTGGCACACTCCATACAACAGACTAGTATACTGCAGCAGTCAACACACTGTTTCAGGTACAATACACAACCTCACACTGGGGGTTCGTATCAAGGTACTGTATGGGGAACATTATCAGCCCATGCACTGCATACAATGCACGTTACATATTTCACTGGCAATGCACACTACTCTTACTTGCCATAACCCTACCTACACCACAGTGACATACAGGGTAACACAGCACAACATGAGTTGATCGCAATATCTCACACACCTGTCTCTGGCCTCACACCAAGGACACACACTACCATGACAGACAGACAGTCATGGTGAGCAATCACACCAGTACACAACATGCACCCAGTCACTAGCACACTCATTCCACCTCACATATTCCATTTGCAATGTGTTCATGGGTGTGCATTGTGTCTTAGGTAGGTAGTGTGCTTTTGGCCCTGGGCCTACAGCAGCATACTGTTATGCTACCCTGCCCCTTGTGACACATGTGTTATGATCGTACCTGCTCCTTACAAACAGTTACACAAGGTGACTCATATGGCATATTACCTATCTACATAACATTCAGCAGGGGTATGTCTGACATCTACTCATGGGGAGCCTTGATTCTTAATTCTGTGTGGTCTACTACAGGGTATGTTGTATCTGTGGGTAGGGTCCTGTACCTCCACCATGTGCTCTATACTGCAGTGACAAGGATGACAGACATGGGTAATTTGTGTTGTGGATGTTGGAGGTGTTACCATGGTTGTTAGACAACTGTCTTTGGTGTGACCGAACTATCTATATCCAGCAGTGGTAACCTCTATGTAGGTAGTCTGTGTGCACTCTGTGGTGTTTGAGTGCATTGAGACAGTTACTTGCATATGTCTGTGTCCTTCTCCATATCTGTAGCTGTCATGGGAGGTACATACCGTGTGGGACATTGTGGGGTGTGGAGGGGTACAGTGACCTACATGTCCATAGCTGACGCACCATGTCCGCTGACACATTCCATGTACAGGTATTACAGGACTAGTGGCCACTGTGTATATCAATGTGGAGCCTATGGTACACTTGTTGCCCCTGTTCCCCCCTGACACATGCAGTGGTGGGCAGGCATGTACATATCTGGTGATTACTGGTGTCAGTGTTTTTGAATGGGGTATGGTACTCCAGTATCCACACTGGTGCTCACTCCATGCCTTTGACACCAGGCACCTGTTGCAAGACATCTGCACACATGCGCCTCACACAGTATATATATATATATATATATATATATATATATATATATATATATATATATGTATATATATATTGATATATTTATATCTGTATATAGATATATATATGTTTGTATATATGTATATAAAATATGTATATATAGATGTAGATATATACATATACATGTGGGGAGAGAGGGGGAGAGAGTGAGAGAGAGACACATGGAGAGTGAGAGTGTGAGGGGGTGGGACAGCGAGAGAGAGATAGTCATATACAGACATATCTGTTGTCAGTCAGATTTATCTGTATATGTATATGTCTCTACAGATATCCATATATGTATGGGTGTATTACATATATCTGTACGTACATATTCTACCAATCTCAATGTCTGTGCAGTAAGTGAGAACCTGGTTCAAGGCTCCTGAGAGCACACCAGCGGTACCAGGCTATACCCCATATCATGCTTTTTGGCCCCAGGACTCGGGACAAAACAAAAAGGGAGGGGGTGTGTCCATATTCATGAAGGACACACACACCTCCAGGTTAGTGGCAACACATGAAGTATCACAGACTATCCAGGTGCAGATAACCGTAGGCAAACCTGCTATACAACTGGTAGCATGTTACAGACCACCCTCCCAATCTCAGGAACCACAGTCAGCCTTCCTGAAGACATTGGAGGATATGAATGTCCCACCACACACCATCATATTGGGAGACTTCAACTACCCTAACATACACTGGGTGCATTATTCTACCCCAAACACACTAGCCCAAAGGTTCCCAGAATTCACTAAGTCAAATGCAATGGAACAGCTAGTCACCTCTCCCACAACAGGAGATAATATACTAGACCTGATCATCACAAACATGGGGACAATGTGTTACATACCGGAAGTATACCCCTCACTAGTCACATCTGACCACAGACTAATCCCCCTGGATATACATATCCCAACTCCCCCACAACACAAATGACTACAGTGGGAAACCTCTCACATGCCGACTTTACACTTCTTATAACTGAGTTGGTATCCTTAATGCCCACTGGGCCAGTGTAAACCACTTCCCACAATGCAGACACCTTCACATATGCTTTCTACGGATATCTCCAAGAATGCATGGATCATGCAATCACAAATAAAACCATGACCCTCTCCACCAAGGGCAGGCATCCTGTCTGGTGGACCCCAGCATTGAACAAATTGTATAACAACAAAAGGTAGCTACTGCATGGCAGAGCATAATTCCATAGAGCTATGGCATCTCTGATCAGCAGTAGTAGAAAGATACGTTTTGTCGTACAAACATGCAAGGCCAACAATGAGAGGGACATCGCTATGGACACTACAGATAAGCACAACGCCTTCTTCTGCTATGTTACACACCTGGGTGGGAACCCTCAGTTATGTTCACAGTTAGTTCACAGTGACAAACGCTACACTGAACACACAGATAATGCCAACATTCTGGCAGACAGGTTCAGTGCAGATTTCTCCCCTCCCTCAGCCACACATGAGGAATTACTTATCCCAGCTGACTGTAACCTCCCTGTCATCTCAGATGTCCAGCTGGGAACCACCCTCAGCAAAGCTGTATACACAGCATCAATGGGACCCGACGGTATTGCAGGTTGCATGCTACGTGAACTGCAAGAGGAGCTACACATGCACATTAAATGCTATTCAGCCGTAGCCTTACTACAGCATATGTACCTGGACACTGGCATACAGCAACAGTAGTCCCACCCCACACAGGAGGCACCTCTACAGACCCTGGTAACTACCGCCCCATAAGCTTAACCAGCCTGGTCTGCAACGCTATGGAAAGGATCATTATGGTACTCATACACAGAGACATTGGGGACTTAGACACTTGATCCCACCCAGTTTGGCTTTGTGGAGGGCAGATCCTGCCTTATGAACCTGGTTGACCTTTTCAAATCAGTCACTAGAGCCATTGACGAGGGCACAGCGGTCCATACAGCCTACCTGGACTTGCCTACGGCTTTCGACACAATACTGCACTCTGGCATCATAGACATGATCAACAGCTGAAATGTATATCCATATGTCACAAGATGGGTTGCAAACCGGCTAACGGACAGAAACCCTACAGTCAAACTCACTGGTGCCATGTCAGACTCAGAGCCAGTCACAAGTGGTGTCCCACACGGCTCTGTCCTGGGACCGCTCATGTTCGGCATATAATTCTCAGATGTGGAAGCAGACATGGGAGGGTAGTGGCTGACAATGTTAAAAGATGACTGCATACTAGGCGCCATAGTCTTTACACCAGCTGACACATACATCCTACTGACAGGCCTCATGGACACTGACAACTGGTGCCGGAGTCATGGCCTTAAACTGCAAGCCACGTAATGTATACTCATACCCTTTTGGACAGACAAGGTACCCACATATTATCACATAGACAGTAACCCATTGAGTACAGACAAAGTAATCGGAGACCTGGTGACACTGATTGATGCGGACCTCTCATTTGACACCCACGTTGCCAAAGTGGTTGGATAGACTTCCTACCTTGCCCACCTTATCATGAAGGGATTCACATCCAGATCAAAAGGGGTCATTGTACCCCTATACTCCTCCCTTATCAGGCCCATGACTGTGTACTATGCCCCATTTGGTAAGTACCTCACCTGGCACTTGCAACAGCTAGGGGGACCCCATAAGTACATCACCAGGAGGATCAAGGGTCTCCAACAACTGTCACATGCTGCCAGACTAACATAACTCATGCTCTATTCCATAGCATACTGCCTACGTAGGGGTGATCTGTGCCTGATGTAGTAGGCCATGTCCAATCAGGTATTGATGGACATGTTCCACCTCATACAATCCAAATCCATCAGAACCACAACAGCTACAGATTTAAACCTCAGCACACATATGAATAGGACATACTGTAGGGACAGATCCATCACTAAGAGGCTTCCCATACTGTGGAACAGGATCCCAGTTCATGTTAGGCAGAGACCCTCACTGACACACTTCATGTGCATTCTTGACGAGTGGATGGGAGATCATAGGTTTACAGCAGGGGTCATCTCTGTGTCACTACTAGACAGAGGCACAGTAAACTAATGCTATTATGTAGGGGGGTCTTCACTGTGTCACTAGTATACGGAGGTACAAGTTTATAAATCTATTCTATACACTGTCTGCAGATAGCCTAGTACTAAACTATGACACTGTGAAACTATATATGTCTATGTATTTCTACATCCCTCTCTATCTATGTATACACATATGCATATTATATATATATATATATATATATATATATATATATATATATATATATACATGCATATCTCGATATACATACGTATACACATGTTTTATATATATATATATATATATATATATATATATATATATATATATATATATATATATATATATCTATATATACTCCTTTTTAGTTCCACATATGTATACACACAGTAACGTACTGCTGAACATCCATTACTGTGCAACCTACTTGTACATTGCACTACAACCTACATTGCTATGTGCACATAGCTACCGTCACATACATATGTATGTGGAGCCTTCAGTGACAGTTGCAGTATGTCCCCAGCCCTATGCACATCTTCATATACATAGATACAGACCAATAACACATCTGGAGGGTTCACAGTATGTAGACTATTATAGTAGTACTTTATATTACCTGTGTTTGTTGCAGCTGTTTGCGTAGGCTTGCAGTTACTTGGAAGCCTGTTGTTGTTACTGTTGTTACAGGTTTTTTTTTTTTTCTCTTTCTTTCTTTTTTTTTTTTTTCTCTCTCTCTCTCTCTACCTCCAGTGGGTGCAATGAAAGTATTGCATGTGTGGACTGGGAGTACAGGATGCTTTTGTAGGTATCTGCACATGTCCATGTGATGGCCTCTGCACCAATTGTTAGCCAGCATTTACTAATTGCATGCAGCCTGTTGTGTAGTGATTGCAGTTCTCACTGTGATTACAGGACTGTGCTATAAAAAGGTATGTTAGGTAGGCGTAGCCCTTTCAGATTATCAGGGTGGGGACCATGCTGGTTTGCTGTGGATACTGTTCTGTGAGTGTAAGGGTTGGTATGTCTCTCATATTTCAGGCTGTGTTGTAGACACTGCAAGGCATGTTGTTCTGTAAGCTGAGCATTCCTTCCTCCAGTGTCCTCTTCTCCGTGTGTATGTAAACTGACAACTACGACTAGTAATACTGTGTATGTGGGTGTGTGTGCTTTCCTGTAGGGATTGTGGTGTAACTGGTATATAGCAGTAGCTCTTGCAATCTGTTGCTATGGCTTCAATATTTGGCCTTTACATTCACTCGTTGTATGCCTGCTAGGTGTCTTTCCTGTAATGTGTTGCTATGGCGTTCCTATTTTCCATTTACATTCACAGCTTGTAATGCTTGCTAAATCTGTTTGGGAAGCAATTCCCTATGTGTTTGTTGTGGTAGGGTATTACTGCATGCAGTGTGGTCAGGCCATGGTGTGGGCCTTGACACTTACAAGGGTATTTGATCATGCTGCTGAGCAGTCCTCATATACTCTCCGGAGCATCTTTTATCAGCCTCATGGAATGGTACATAGCAGTGGGTTACTCCAATGACATATTCTGATATTCTGCAGTTGTGAGTGTGGGTTATTTCAAGCATATGTATTAGTACACCATTTGTGACGTGCAGGTGGTGCATACCTTCAGTCAGTCATAGTTACCATTGCATGTGTAGTTACACCTTTCTGCCTACTGTTAGTACATTTGACAGGGTGTCAGTGGGGCACAGTTTTGTTTTCACATGAGGGACATCCCTGTAACTCAGTCACAGTTGCTATGTCTGATCTCTTAACTATTCAACTATGGCAGGGTTTATCCTGCTCTGAGTATGTGTGTGGCTTGCCAAATGCTACTGTGACATTATTACCTAGTAGCTACCAACTAGCATGACTGTTTCTCAGCACACAGTACTATTTTACAAATCCACTAGATTTGGCAGTAAATATACATGACATGCTTTGTGTACTAGACTTGCTATATTCCCGTTACATTAATTCCTACTATTTCATGATATATTTCTTTCAGCACAATGTTCTTCTATAGCAGTCATGGCTTAGTGATAAGTCATGCAGACTAGTGTTTCTAAGGTCCTGGGTTCGAGACTGATGGAGGTATTTTATTTTGCTGCTGAGAAAACTACAGGCCTAGTCATTCAGAGTGACTAAGGCACTTTTAAGCAGTTGTAAGCAGGTTAGCGCTGGTTTGCATGGAGGTCACGCATGCGCACTGCCGCTTACTACTGCTTAAAAGTGCTTACTCTCGCGCACACCCGCGCTATCTTCTTTTAAAGAAAAGAAAATGGGGAGATAGGAAAGTGGTGAAAAAGGGGGCACAAAGAGAGTAGGACAGTAGGAAAACAAGCTCGGGTTTTGCAGGAGGGATGTAGGAAAGGCCCATAGCTGCCCATTTCTTCGTCAGCAACAGTTGTGCATATGTTTGTAATTTGGTGTGAAATTTGAAACCTTCCACCCCTGAGAGAGGTGTGAGGACAACAATAATATTTGTTGTACAGCCAATTGTAATTGCCAGTTTACATGTCCAGCAGACATGTGTGCAAAATGGGCAGCTATGTATGGGGCGTAATTTTTTGTGGGTACAGAGTGCCCTTTTTTTTTTTTTTTTCAGGTGAGAGTGGTATGTCAGGTACAGGAAGTCAGTATAGCTGGGGAGGTAGGTAGGGGAGGTTAACAGACAAGACAAATAAGACGCATACAGGGGTGGTGTATGACACATGTGGGGGGGGTTACACAATTGACGGGGACGGATGTTTGGATATCTCGAGCCCATGAGCCCACAGATGGCAACAGTGGAACTGAGATCCCCACCCATGGGCAGTTGCCACTGTGCCTTCACTGCCCAGGACAGGGCTGTGCTGGGGGCTGTGTAGGCTGGGCAGCAGGCACGTCCGTGAGTTGTGCCACCCGTGCCTCAAGCTGGCATAGGGGCCCAAGCACAGCGTGCCGGATCTCCCTACGCACCACAGTCCAGACACTGCGGAGGGTGAGTGGATGTTCTCCTCCGACCACACTTGCAGAGGGGGGACGAGCCCCATTCCCTGCAGCGTTTCCACCTGCAGGTGGCACAGGGCCACCGGAGGAGGGTCCGGCCTGGGCACTACTGCCAGGTGCACTCGCCAGCTGAGGTTGGAGAGGTGGGTCCGCTGGAACCCGCCTTCCCTGTCGTCCTATGTTTTGCATTATTTTATGACAGTTTGGGTTAGTAACATACAATACCATTCACAATTAGTTGTAACAGCATGCATTAGCATTCCCATTAACCAAACACCCATAAATTCAAGACATTGAACAGCAAGCATAACACATGCATAATTTGAACATCAATACACAATCCAACAACATGCAGGGTTGATTGATGGCAACAGGCCATCAGGTTTGGATGTATGAACAGGGCACATGCATCAACGTACATGCAAATATGTATGAACCAACAGGACATATATCCAGGGCTGTTAATTGTGAATGCACATACCCATTTCACGTGGAATGGATTATTTGTGGTTATAGGGTAGGGTGAAGAAATATTTCATTAACAACTTCAAATACCTATACATATGCTATACATTTCTACTAGCTGCAGATATATACACACTACAGGTCTGACTACAGTTTCCTATGTAATAACTTATTCAAGTTGGTGATAGGAATGTTACTGCTACATCAATATACATTTCATATTTATTCATACACATTCATGTCTGGCTCTGTTCAGCTACATCATCCTGCTACATTTGCTTTATATGGCTATAGACAACTGTGGATGTTTGGTATTTCATACAACCATACTATCTGCATATTGCAAACTGAGAGCAACATATCCAGATTTTGGGACACACATTCCAGCTTCAGTACTTTTTTCAACACATGTTGCTGTTTGGTTCTGCATGTCACATTCATTTCATTCTGTACTGACTGCAGTATACTTTATTCAGGAGTTATTACTACTTTATTGGTGGATTCATACCTCTTTCTCACACTCTCTCACTTGTTTTATTTTTGCAATTCAGGATGGTACTTAATTCTAGGCTTTATTGACATGTTTTATTTTTAGTTATAACAATCCCTTCCAATAGTCTCACTTGTGTCATGTTTCAGAATTTAAACAGGGATATATTTCACACATGTGTTTTACTCAGCTTGTGTAGCTGTACTTTTCAGCCTGCTGCAGGTTATGTACTATTATATTACAGGTGGGACATCTTTATTTCAGACTTGTTTCATTTTTATTTTTAGATTGCAGGCTGCATCACACTTTTGTAATCAAGCAATACTTGCAAACTCTCTTACACTGTTACTTGCACATTTTATTAATAAGTGACTACACTGCACTCTTTTGCAAGCTGTCATACTTATATTTATCTACAGTTACAGGGAGAGAATTACTGACCTGCCTGGTGGCGCAACCGCACCAGCCTATCGGCATAGGCTCGACGGTTCGCAGAACGGACACCTGCAGCTGCAATATAAATGAAGTAATATTGGAATACACATCTCCATAATATCAGCTAGGTTACTTTCTTACATAAATAATTACATGTAACTTACTCAGTAGTGGGGCGTTGGGCATTTACCGTCCTCCTGGATCCAACGGTTCAGTTGGTCCTGCTTCCATCTCTTCAGGTCTGCATGGTGGTGACGGACCTGTTCACCAGTCCTTGGTATTCCTGTGGCACTGGTGAGATCATGTGCTAACCGGTCCCATGCCTCAGCCCTATATGCTCCCCACAGGACCTGGCCCTGCATGAGTTGGGCCTCATGATCAAACCATATATTTGGACTCCTCAATGCCCCACCTCTGTGCTCGGAAGCAACTACCCTCTCCTACACCTGCCATCCTGGCTGCAAGTCGGTTCCACAATCGGTTATGCTGTGTATTCCCGCCTATACGGCTTATGTATGCCGTTTTTCCCGCACTTATCTGTGATTGGCCATTTTGGAATTGTATCAGCTTCACAAAACCTGCTTTGTCATGCTCCTCTTTCTATTCATTCCTATATATATGCTATTACTGCATTTCTAAGAGCAACTGTCATGGCTTAGTGGTTCAGTACTTTGACTATGGTGCATGGTATCCTGAGTTTGAGCCTGGCCATTGCTTTTTATATTTTATGACTGTCTACACAAGCTAGGAGGTGTGTCTGTGTAAAGGCAGTTTTGATACAGCTTACTCAATGTTGCCCGCCGGTTAGCTTGTTGGCACGGTGCGCAGCTCCACGCAAACGGGTCACGCTGGTTTACGTGTCGTTTGGCTGTCAGCACGCATATTACACTCAGGTCAGCTACGGGCACACAGTTTCAGCGTGTTAAAATGCTGCTCAACCCTGGGCACTCATTTTACACCTGTTAAACCACTGCTCACCTACGGGCACTCATTTTACACCTGTTAAACCACTGCTCACCTACGGGCACTCATTTTAAACCTGTTAAAACACTGCTCACCTACAGGCAGATATACTCAACTTGTTAGACTGTAGCTCAGCTATAGGCACATCTGACATTTTTTTTTATTTTTTATTATCTCACATTTCTTCAAAATACATGGCCCATTTCATTACATTTTACATAAAATATAATTTTATATATGTGCATATATGTCAGGGTATTGTTTTGTGCTTATTTCACTAAGAATAAAAATTGATGCTGTGGGGGCTCAAACCATGACTGCCTCCTCTTCAGTCAACGTCTCTACCGCTACGCTATTGCTTCTTGGCTTACTTTGCATATTTAGTTCTTATATGCTTTTCCACTGACTGCTAACTGTGGCTAAGTGCCGGGCACGCCTGCGCAAACGAGCGCACTCACGGGCAAACATCTTTACAACTTATAAAAAAATATAAGATGTTCATTTATACATTTTATGTTCATAGTCTGTGGGGGCATGTGTTGTGTTGTGTTATTCACATTTACACGGACTCTGTCATGGGGGTTTAATTTTGGGACTTTTACTCTTCTGGGGGCATGTCCGTTTGCAGGGCTCGCCCTACGGACACGCCCCCCTACTGTCTTACATGGACCGTGTTAACCTTAGGTGTGATTCAGCATGCCCTCATGCATATGCATGGCATGCTGACGTCACACCATTTAACTGCAGCCTCCGTGTAAGCCTTGTAACTCTTACACGGAGGCTTCGTGAATCCTGCCCTCTGTGTTATTAAAATTATATAATCAATCATATGTTTTCATATTTCTGTAAATATCTCAAAGAGTGCAATGCACTGAGAGGAATTTCTTGCTTATGTGAAAGCTTATGTCTGGTTAACAAAAATATTTTAACAATATAGCCTAAATTGTACAGTTTCACAAACAAATTGTCATATCTTGGAAAGTTTAGCAAAAAGTTTTTCTGTGTTTGTGTGAATAATTAATATGTTATAATATTTATGGAAGTACTATGAATGCACTTGCTATTACCACTGTAATGAATACTTCTTATTGAAACTATTACTATTTATGCAAGCAATAATGCCTGACAAGGTGTGTGTTAATGTGTAATTAATGCCCACCCAGGGGTGTTATAAGGCCCGATGCTGCAGGTGAGGGGCCTCTACACACCTGGAAGGTGTTAATTACACATTAACACACAACCTGGTGGGTATTATTGTGCTTAGAGAATGCAGTCTCTGTAAAATTGTTGTGTTTTGCTTGCTTATTTATTTTTAAGTACTATATTATTTTTTTTATATATTTTTATTTATTTATTTATTTTATTTAACATTTGTTGACCAGGAAAGTCCGACTAGGTTCCACAGATCCTGTTTTCAGTGGAGGCCTGGGGAGAAATGCTCCAGACGCATGTCTTTAGAATGTGGGAGGAAACCGGAGTACCCGGAGGAAACCCATGCGAATGCAGGGAGAACATGCAAACTCCACACAGAAGGCACCCCGGCTGAGAATCGAACCAGAGAACCTCTTGCTGTGAGGTGACAGCATTAACCACTGCACCACCAATTTTAATGTTAAATAGTTCCTCCGCCTAATATTTCAAACTTGCTGTATTATATGTTAATGGTGTTGGAGGAAGCATTTTACATCAAACATATATAACAATAATATAGTGCTTAAAAAAATAATAAGCAAGTAAAACACAACAATTTTACATAGAGCCCATTCTCTCTCCCATAGACACATACACAGTCTCTTCTGCTTTCACACAAATCCATACACACACACACACACACACACACACACACACACACACACACACACACACACACACACACACACACACACAGACACTGTCTCCTCTGCTTTCATACACGCATTCAGTCACACATCACTCTCACTTTCTCTCTCATTCTTTCTCTCTCTCACACACACACACATGCAAACAGTGTATCTGTCTTTTTTTTGTTTTGTTTTACATTTTATGCTATCTAGATAGCAGAACCACTACTTAGTGAGCATAAAAATAATGGCAGCTGTTCGTTTTTTTTTTTTTTTTTGCAGTCTGAGCACTACAGTAGCTTCATATGCTGCCGTGAAGAGGCGGACTCATTT
Source organism: Protopterus annectens (assembly GCF_019279795.1). Taxonomy (NCBI): domain Eukaryota; kingdom Metazoa; phylum Chordata; order Ceratodontiformes; family Protopteridae; genus Protopterus; species Protopterus annectens. Next base: position 1,064,304,302 of record NC_056728.1, on the reverse strand, counting down.
GTAAGCAAGCATTACTTGTACATTAATACCCTGCTGGAGAAAGTTTGTTCTTCAATCATGGTGTTGATGTACAGTTTTCCTTTTCTCTAAACAGTGTTAATAGATTTTATTGTTTAGAAATGATTTACATTTGTTAGTCTTATCCTTTTAAGTTGATTTTTCAGGAAATGCTCTGGAATGCAAGGATTAATGAGTTGAAACTCTGAACATTCTCCATATTGTGCAACCTAAACCATTTCCCTTCTTGTTGTATTTTAATTGCAGGGTATTTCAACCATGCAAAAATCAGACACTCTTCAGTTATAAACTTATAATAATAATAGTAAAAAAACAACTGGCAATGGTGTTCAGTCATCCTTCTTTAGTAAGCAAATTAACTTAATGCTTTCATGCTAAACAGGGACCTATTCACAACTTAGACACACAGCTGTCCCGTTCATTCTTAGTTCATTGAATACTTCCAGCATAAACTTTTCTTCTCTTGTTTCTATGTAATGTTTGACTATCTTTATGAACATCCCCAGAAATGGAACAATTTTAAATATTTTTGCTTGCCTTATTCTTTCATTTCTACAGCAAAGGAATTGAAACATGCCAACATGTCTGTGTCTGCTTTCTGATTTCTGCTGCCTCTTGCTGACATCCCACTCTCTGTATCCTCTTTATTAGTGTTTCTAGATTTACTGGTAAAATAAATCTCTCATATAATATCTGCTTTACAAATTGCTCTAGTTTCCACTGTGTTGCTCAATTCCAAATACCCTGATGCTAGTCCTTCTTGAGCAATGTTCAAGATCATCCATTTTTTCTCCCTGATTTTTTATTATGTCCCTTAGCTCCTGTATTCTGTGAATCTGTTCTTGCAGCACTGTTTTAATTATTACTTTATCTTCCTCCAGGTCTTGTAACTTCCCTTGTAGCCTCTCCACTTCTGTTTGTTACCATTTTATTGTTTACTTCAAAGAGCTCATATCCTGGCCTACTGTAATTAACTCTTGAAACAAACTGTACAATTGCTCCTTCTTAGTTCCAGCTTTAAAAACAGCTATCTGTTCTCTCTTTTTGTTCTTGTTTATTCATCTTCCCTTGTTTTTTACTCTTTGGGAACAACATTTTTATTCATATGACTGCAGAGCCTGCAAAGGACTTTGGGCAGATTCAGTCACCTTGGCAGAGCCCTTTCCCAGAAGTCCATAATATTATCCATAGTATATACTATAACAGACAATTGCAGAGAGTATCCTACCTAAAAGAGAAGAAGATCAACTGATGAGTATGGAATATGTGTAGCTCTGGTGTGAGTTATAGCATTTCTTGCCTTGTTGACAGTTTGGCAAGAGGTTTAAGATGATGTTCTGATAGAATTAGATACTATTTCAGCTCTGGCTTAATTCTTCACAGCCTCCACTGAAATACGGAACCAGACATCGATTGAGGGTCATTAGTGAAAATGAACAGCATTCCCAGTGGGCTTAACTGGGTAACATTTTATATGTATCTATAGAGTATTATATCCGCAATGAGTTGCAAACAAGCTTCCCAAGTCATTTCATGTCCCACATAATCCACACCCTAGGTACTATATTTGCCCATTTTTTATAATATTACTCTCTCATGTGTCACCTTCTGGTGTGGTAGTTACTGTGACGCCCGTGCCCTGGCCCAGCAATCAAGGATCCTCAATCCTTACCACTGATACCAGAGAGGGCGACTCCTAGTAGAGGAAAGGATAACTAATACACACAGTAAAGTACAATTTCCCTTAAGTGCAAACAGAGATCACAGTCAGTCTGGGGCTGGTTGCTCCTTTGCTCACCAGGTCTCCAGTAAGACTCCCCACTGGCACAGCTATCGGGTCCAGATCTCAGCCTAGCTGGCAAGCTAACCTCCAGTACCCTCTCTGTCCAACCAGTGCTTCGTGTCCCTGCCCAGGTAGCTGACACACACCTACACTTTGAGATAAGTATTCTCAGCTAAGCTAAGCTGCTTGAATTAGAAACTAGAATGATTTTAAAGTTTAAAACTTTAAAGCCCTTTGGTCTGAATCAAGAATTGGGTATTTAACATTTATTATTTAACATCCTATATTTATTTTTGTGTTTATTGTTATGATTAATTAATGTATGTATCTATGATATTTCATATTGACATTCATTTATTAAATTATATAAATGTTGTCACTTTAAATGTTTAATATATCATTAATTGGTTGATTAATGACAGTTGTGTGATTTGGAGTGTATATATACTTGTTTAAACTTTGAATGCATTGTGATCCATGAAGGTGAATTGCCGAGGTACCAGATCGCTTTTTGAATAAAATAACTGCTGGTAAAGTGCTAGTGAAATTGTGTTTTCTAAATTTCTTGCTGCTGCTGGTGTTTTGTGAAGTATTCATACAACTTCACAGACACTCCTGGGAAAGGCTGACACAGATTCTCTAGCTGTGCCCCTTTACCCAGACTATACGGTAGTAATTTCTGCCACCACCAGCTAATATTATCAGCTACTAAAAGGCCCTTAAAAGGGTGTCCAATTATTATTGTGCAATATTATAATCCGGGACTATATTAGATCAGCGAACACTTAAAAAAGTGAATGCTGATTGATTGAACTTATGTAAGCGAAAGCTTATAATCTCAAACTGACAGAACTACGATTTTTTTCCTAGGGAAAAAAATCGCTGATCCAAAACACATACACACAACACAAGCACACAAAACAAACAGCAATCCACACACATACACCTAAAATCTGACACCTAACCCTACACTAAACTATACACACACCACAAACTATCCACTTACCTTAACCCAAACCCTAACTCTAAGGTCCGTCACTATCGCACACTCACCTCACCCGCTCCCTAACCCTAACTCACCTAACCCGCACTAACCCTCACGTCTACACAATCGCACACATACCTAACCCACGCCCTAACCCTAACTCACCTAACCCGCCCTAACACTCACATCCACACAATCGCACACTTACCTGAACCCGACCTGTAACTTTCCACCACAGCACTGAAAATACCAAAGCAACAAAAACGGACAACCAAATTCTTTCCCTAGGAAAAAAAATTTGGGTTTCTGTTGCTTTGATATTTTAATCTTTCGCTCACATAAGTTCGATCAACCAGCGTTCGCTTTTTTAAGCATTCGCTGATCTAATATAGACCCTTATAATCCAATGGTAGTATGACTAACAGTCAAGGCTTAATTTGGAGTGACTTAGACAGTAAAATCTGTAAATATATAATGTACTTTAGAGGTGAAATTATCTCTACATAAACCAGCCACAGGTAAAGGTTTTAAAAATATTTAATAATAAATAATTAAAACACAAGACAATACTACTACAGTACAATAATAATGTTATTATATAATGAGAATAATGTCAGTTATACTAAACCACCATATATGAACAGAAAAATATATAGACAAAATCGACAGGAGAAAAATAATAAACAGAAAAACGACCAGATAATTGGTGGATGGGATGAATATGATTATAATAGAGAATTTCCCCCTTTAGTTAGGGAAAATAGGTTTCCCAACAGACAAGGACAACAAAATGGAAATTTTCAAATGGGGGGGGGGAGAAGAGGGAGGGGGAGATACTAGATATATGTACCCCTGTCCCAAATGAAGAAAATTTTGACCAGGAGATAGAGGTGAAAGGATTTAGAAGTACTTATAATGGTTTTTCTATTTATAATTTTAGTAATGTTCCCTTAGCTAAGGAACATTTTAACCTTTTGGGGAAGGGACTTAAATTTATCCCTTATGTTAAAGGGGATTTAACAAAAACATTTCTGGATATTAAATTGTTTTTGAGGAAAGTAAATTTAGAAATGTTATTTTCAAAAAATAGTACAAAAAATATTGTTAATACTAATCAAGTTTTAACAAGGAAAACTACTTTCAATCCCCCTATGCATCCACAGTTAAAAAACTTGGAGGGTGTTTTGGAAAAAGAAATTAGGGACTCACTAAAGAGAATCAAATATAAGACGAACCTTAGTAGGGAAGAGAATAACATTCTGGATGAATTAAAATCCAATTTCAATGTGAGAATTATGAAACTGGATAAGGGTGGGGGGATTGTAATTATGGATCTTATACAGTATGAGGGGAAAATGAACCAAATACTTAGGGATGAAATCAAATACAATTGTGTCTCTAAGAATGAAGTGAATTTGGCATATAATAGAACAGATATGGAATTAGAAGATATGGTCCATGAAGGTACCATTGACAAAAATATGTATACATATTTGAAGGTTGAAAAACCAAAAATCCCTATAATATTTGGAATCCACAAGATCCATAAAAATTCTGAGGACCCCCCCCCCCCACTCAGACCAGTAGTATCTGCTGATGGCTCGAAAACGTTGCCTTTAGCAAAATATGTAGATACTAAAACAAAACATATTTGGGTAAATAAGAAAGTTATACTGAAGGATTCATGGGACCTACTAAGGGAAATTGCTCCAAATTTGTACACTGAAAATTTATTATTTGTCACTATAGACATAGTTGATTTTATTTTCCTCCATTCCTTATGTGACAGGAATGAAAATGTTTGAGGACATTGTGTTCCAAGATAAAGGTTTAACCCGCAGAGAAAAGGTAGTGAGCACAGGACTAATGGAAATGGTCCTGAAGAATATTTTTTTTGATTTTTAATGGTGAATCTTTCCAACAAATTCAAGGGGTGACCATGGGTGCAGCCTGTGCTCCTACCTTCACAAACTTAGTTTTAGCTAAGTGGGAAGAAACACATATCCTGAATTCAAGCTTTAATTCCTGTTGGACTTTATATCGTAGGTTTTTAGACAATATAGTTATTTTTGGACAGGAGGTAATCAAAAATTTGAAGAATTTATGGATTATATCAGTAAGACTACAGATTTCCTTAAATTTACTTACAAAACATCTTATGAAAATTTACAATATTTAGATCTAGTAATATATAAAGTAAATAATACATTGGAAACTAGGATCTATAGGAAATCTACTTTTTGTAATTCCTTCCTTCACTATAATAGTTCACATCCTGCACATTGTAAGAGGAACATAGTGAAAGGACAATTTGTTAGGGGGTTGCGTATGACTAGTATGAATAGTGACTTTGTCAATGAGTGTAATTTATTGGAGAAAATGTTCATAGAAAGAGGGTACCCTAAGGACTTTGTTAAAAACATTAGGTCTGAGGTGGAGAATGGGAGAATTGATAAATTTAAGCCAATCAAGGGGATTGTGGAATTTAATGAAAATAACAAAAGTGAAAATAAAGATACAAATGATAATGGGGATTTTAAACATGCACTTGTTTTAGAATACAATGCAATAAATTATAACATAAAAACAATTTTCCAGAAAGAATGGGATAGATTTGTCTCCTTCACAGATTTAGAGGATATATCCAGAATAACATCTAAAGTGGTGTTTAAAAATTCAAGTAGTATAAAGGATATTTTAGAAAATAAGAATAAAAACAATAAAAGAAACTTGGGTATAGGAAATGGAAGGAAATTAGGTACCTACAATTGTGGATGGTGCAACCAATGTGAATATATTACAAATGAGGAAAGAATTTTCTTAGAAAGCAGGGAAAGCTGGGTAATAAGTAAAGGGTATTATAATTGTGAGTCTAAGGGGTTAGTATATCTTGCCATTTGTCAGAAATGCAATTCCTTTTACGTGGGTAAAACAGAGAGAACTTTAAAGAGAAGAATATATGAACATACTTATGATATATCAAAAGGGAAATAAACAAATGCATTATTTAAGCATTCTAAAGTGTGTGAGGGTTATAAATTCCTCTTTTTTGTTCTGGAACAAATTAAAAATGATATCGGGGTGGCCCATGGGAAGAGAAAATAGGCTATAAGGAGTTATGGTGGCAAGTAACTTTAGAATCAGGTAGGACCCCAGGCTTAAATGATTACCTGTCTATATTACCACTTTTAAAATTAAGGTCTGCTAAATTGTGAAAGAAAACAAGATATATGTAATATTCTGGTATGACAGAAGGTGGCACTGTTGCTTAAGAAAACGCAAATTTCAAAAGGAAAGAATTAAACATTTTTTTCATAGTAAAATATCTATTCTCCTATGTTTTATAGTATTTTAGATGCATAAACGTTTTTTTTATGTGAATTTGTGTGGAAAAATTGGTGGAAAATACACACATTATTTTTATTTTATAAAGTGTATATGTATATATTTTAAAATATGGTAACATTTACAAGTGGAAAGGAAGTATACACTTTTAATATTTATGAGCCCAAATATGAGATTATTTGTCTGTTCGAATTAAGTGAGGGAATTTTATTGGTTTATTGTTTTTAGAATTAGTATAAATGTAACCAAGGAGTTTGAATGGAGCATCTGATGAAGTCCATTGAATAAGGACGAAAATGCATGGTGTAACATAAAGCATTAATGGTGTATGTGTTTTGGTGGTGGAATAATAATAAAAATTCTTTTAACTGGGCTGAAGCAAGTTCGTATTTACTCTCCAAAGTTATCTACACTCCTGTTTTTATTATTGTTTTTTTTGGAGGGCTTCCGTCTTTTTTGAACTACAGTACAATGCTACTCAAGTTCAGAGATCACACAGAAACTTAAAACAGTATCGTAGTAAAGATCTGATTTCAAAGAAAAATACTCAGTCTAACTTTCTTCTAAGTTTAACTATTCCTAAGAGAAATCACAGTGCTATTATCTTAATTACATACATAAAGAGCAAGCAGTGTTGGGTTAGATGTCCAAGATCAAAATGCTTACAGTCTCTCACTCAACAATAGTTTTTAAACACTAAGCAACAGCTCTCTAAGACTCTCCCAAATTACATAATTTTGACACTTATTCTGGAGTTCCCAGGCGACAAACTGCATTATTTAGCAAGCTAACACCTGCTCAGGAGACTACAACAATAAAAGGCATTTCTCATATACACTCTAGCGGAAACCTGAGCAATAAAACACCTTCCATGAGTAAATGCTGGCCCTTAACTTTAACCTTAAAACAATGGGCCTGAAACCTTCATCCAGACTCACTGGAGCCAACTTGTAAACATCAAAGAGATTCATGATATCTTTTCAGCTTCAAAAGTCACATTTGAAATGCTTGGCTTGGTTTTCCTTACAGCAGATGGCAATGTTGCAACAATCTTAAAGTTCACATTTTACAGTGTTTTCTTTCATTCAAAAACACAAGCCTGTATTTTACATTTATTTATACAATGGATAGAATTATGTATCAAATTCTATTTGACTAGGCTGGCAGCCTTCACCCATCTTCCTCCAATCTTCAGACCCCCCCCCCCCGGGGAACTCAAGCAAGTTTTTCAAGTGCCCCTTGAGAAACATCACTTGAGTGTGTCAGGTCTATCTGGGTGTACCTCACCTCATTCCCTGTCTTTAGAGCCCATCTGCATTGGCATTGCTACTCCCATTGTGGTGCTGCACTGACATATCATATGCTTGTAACCCCAGGCTCCATCTTAGCAACTTGGCATTTTGCTGACTGGCTCTGTTTAACCATGTTAGAGACTTGTGATCTGTCATCACAGTGAATTTTCTTCCATACAGATAAGGCTGAAGTTTTTGTAGTGACCACACTATGGCTAGACATTCCTTTTCTAATGCTGCATAGCATTCCTCCCTGGGTTTGAGCCTATGACTGAGATAAACTACTGGGTGCTCTTCTCCCTCTGAAGAAATCTGGATAAGTACAGCCCCCACCCCATAGTTTGAAGCATCCACCTGCACAACAAATTCTTTGCTATAGTCTGGACAGGCTAACACAAGGGGTCCTCTCACATGCTGGGGTTCATACTACCTTATCTGGCCTGTTTTTCCTTGTCAGGTCTGTGAGGGGAGCAGCTATGGTGCTATAATTGGAAATGAACTTTCTGTAATACCCTGCTGCCCCTATGAATGCCCTCACCTGCTTTTTGGTAACAGGTGCAGGCCATGCCTGAATGGCTTCCACTTTGGCAGGTTCTGGCCTTATCTTACCACTCCCCACTCTATGTCCTAGGTAGGAGACTTGTGCCATCCCCACCTGACATTTGCTTGGCTTAATAGTCAGCCCTGCCCTCTGTAGTCTGCCCAGCATCTCCCTGACATGCTGAAGGTGCTCTTTCCAGGAATGGCGGTAGATAGCAATATCATCCATGTAAGAAAGGGCAAACCCTCCTGCTAAGATATGATCTACCAGCCTCTGGAAAGTCGCTGGGGCATTCTTCATCCCAAAGGGCATCTTTGTGAACTCATACAGGCCAAAAGGAGTCACAAAGGCTGACTTCTCTCTAGCACTGGGAATCAAAGGCACCTGCCAGTAACCCTTGGTAAGATCAATGGTTGTAAGATACTTAGCCCCACCCAGCTGCTTTAGGGCCTCATCTGTCCTAGGCATGGGGTTAGCATCTGACTCTGTGTGACTATTTAATTTCCTGTAATCCACACAGAACCTTGTGCTGCCATCCTTCTTTGGCACCAGTACCACTGGGGAGGCCCAGGGACTGTTGGACTCCTGAATCACCCCTAGTTCCAACATCTCCTGTACCTCTTCCCTCAGAGTCTGTTTGACTCTCTCAGGCACCCTATAAGGGGCCTGCCTGATAGGCCTTTGGTGTCCTGTATCCACATGGTGCTGCACCAGGTGGGTGCTCCCTGGTTTCCCAGTGAGCATGCCCCCAGGCTCCTGCAACACTGCTTGGATTTCTTGAACCTGGGTAGGAGATAGCTGCTAGGACATTGCTACCCCTTCTACCGAGGTGTCAGCCCGAGCCTCACTGAGATCAGTCACAAGATCTCTCTCAGACTCCTCCTGCAATCCACTGCAAATGCTCAGCACAAGGGCCTCCCTAGCATAGTAAGGTTTCATCATGTTAACATGGTATAATTTGTGCCCCTGCCTTCTGCCTTTCAGTTCCACCATGTAGGTAACATCATTAACCTTTCTTACTACCTTGTAGGGTCCCTCCCAAGCTGCTTGCAACTTGTTGTGTCTGACAGGAATGAGAACCATCACCTGCTGCCCTACAGCATATTATCTAGCTCGAGCATTCCTGTCATACCACACCTTTTACTGTTGTTGGGCTTCTGCCAGTTTCTCCTGGGCCAGGCCCATGAGTTCCCTGAGCCTTGTCCTGAGATACAGGACATATGCCATAACAGACTTCTTGTGAGACTCACAGTCATCTTCCAACTCATCTCGAATTAAATCTAGAGGTCCACTCACCCTATGTCCATACAGCAACTCAAATGGTGAAAAACCTGTGGATTCCTGGGAAACCTCTCTGTAAGCAAACAACAGATGGAGCAAATATTTGTCCCACTCCTTCTTAAACTGATCTGCAAATGCTCGTAGCATGGACTTGATTGTAGAGTTTAACCTCTCAACAAGACCATTAGTCTGGGGATGGTAGGGGGTGGTCTTCATGTGTTTCACCCCACAGAACTTCCACAGACAAGCCAGCAGGTCTGACATAAAACTGGCACCTCTATCAGACAGTATTTCCTTTGGGAAACCTACCCTGCTGAAAATCTCTATCAAAGCATTTGCCACCTTCTCTGTCTCAATGGAGGACAAAGCCACTGCCTCAGGGTATTGTGTAGCATAATCTACAATCACTAGGATATATTTTTCCCTGTGGAACTTGGGGTACGCAGAGGACCCACAATATCCATAGCAACCCTCTGAAATGGCTCCTCAATCACAGGCAAAGGCTTCAAAGAAGTTTTCACCTTGTCTCCTGCCTTGCCTACCTTTTGGCACTGCTCACAGGTCCTGCAGTACCCTGTTACATCTCTGGAAATTCCATGCCAATAGAAGTTTTGCATAATATGCCTCTTTGTACATTTTATGCCCATATGACCTGCAAAGGGAATACCATGGGCTATGGCTAGAAGCACCAGACAGTAAGCTCTAGGCACTACCAACTGCTGTACTCTCTCACCTTCTAGCCCTCACTCAAGGTTCCACTCTCTGTATAGTAACCCTTTGTTCCAGTATACAGATTCCTCCTTCCCTTGAGAATCAGGTGTCTTTCTAGCTACCTGCCTCAGTCCTTGCACTGTAGGGTTTGGGAGCTGAGCCTATCTCAGCTCTCTCCTTGTAACCCTTCCCAGCTCCCCTTCCATGGGTAGTCTGGCATCCCCTGACAGCAGTACCTCACTGTCAGCCTGGGTACTACTACTCACCTCTACCTTTGCTGTTACCCTGTCCAAGTGAACATCAGTACCCACAAGCAGATGTGGCTCACATTCAGTCTCACTGCTACAGCATAGCTCACTCCCTGAAGTAACCACCTCAGCAGTCCTGGCTGTAAGTATGCAGTCTGTCTGGGTCTCCCCCAGGCTACCAGACCCACATGCTTGTCTCCTAGCCTCACTGCATGTAACTGCATAAGTACATATTACTGCCTCATCCAAATCCTTCCCTCTCAGGACATCTACAGGATGGTAGTTCCATACCCCTTTTGTCTCAAGACAACCCAGAGTTGGCATTTTGTCTTTCCACTTACTGGCTCCCTCACCTTTGGTTTCCCACCTTGACTCCATGGACACCTGTATGCCACGTGGCCCCACTGGTTGCATTCAAAACATTTGACCCTAGCTCCTGGATGTGTACCTGGATTAGTGGCTTCCCCTGCTACTTGCGGATTCTGATGGGGCAGTCTGTGCTGCCCACCATGGGTTCCTTTAGTCCCATGAGCAGTACTGGGGGTCACTTTCCTGTGCAGGGCTGCCCTGCTTGCTAGGTATAGGTCTCCCTTCTTCCCCAACTCCTCTGAAGTAGCACACTGTCTATCAGCTAACCAGATCCTCATGTCCTCAGGCAAAGTGCAAATGGCTTGTTCCCTTACCAACAGGTCTGCCAGCCCTTTAAAAGTGGTGACCTGACATCCACTCACCCAGCAATGAAAATAATTGCTCAGTTCAGCAACATATTCCAAACATTTTCATCTGCCTTGCGTCTACACTCACGAAACCTTTTCCTATACATTTCAGGTGTTAGCTTAAAACATACCAACAAGTGTCTTTTTACAGCAGTATAATCAAAAAACAGTCAGCGTCATGCATTTTTGCTAAAGAAGTTACAGCTTTACCATGGAGTAAGGGGGTCAAGAACTGTACCCAGAGCCCTTGGTCAACTTCATACTGTTTACATACCCGATCAAACATCAGAATTATCCCCGTCTTTAAACGGGGAAAGAAATTTACTGACCTTTTGTGCTTCTGGGGTCCAGTTACTCCCTTCCCCATTACCTCCATGACTCTGGCGAAGAGTCAGCATTTCCCTCTCATGCCTTCTCTGCCATTCATTTTCCTCAGCTTGTAGATTCCTCATTTTCTCTGCTGCTTCTAATTCCATACACCTGGCCTCCAACTCAAGTCTTTTTAGCTCCAGCTGGATTTTTAAGTCCACTGCAGAAAGGCTGAGCTGTCCATTCTCCGTGGATATTGTATCTCCACTGTCAGTCTGATTGTCCTCTAGGCTGCTGCTTTCTGATGCAGCTGTAATGAAGGCTGCAATCAGGTCTGCCTTAGTCAAGTTCTATGCATCAGTCTCCTAGCCTGGCACATCTCTGCCAGCTGGCTCTTTGTCAGCTTTCCATACTCCTCTGCTGACATGCTGCCTGCTCACCCTGACTAACACTAAGCTAACAAAAGAAATAAAACAATTGTGATCTGAACTCTGAGTATACACTGCATGGCTGTTTTAGAGTTCAAAGCACCTTTAGAGATCACTGTACATAAGCTATAGGAATTCACTCTATCCACACCACTACAAGCCAATTAGTGTTTGCCAACTAAACAATATGTGATGTGGATCCCACCACAGCAAACCAATATGTGATAGGATATCCCACCACTGCCACCAAAATGTGACACCCATGTCCTGGCCCAGCAATCAAGGAGCCTCAATCCTCACCACTGACACCAGAGAGGGTGACTCCTAGAAGAGGAAAGAATAACTAATACACACAGTAAAGAACAATTTCCCTTAAGTGCACACAGAGATCACAATCAGTCTGGGGCTGGTTGCTCCTTTGCTCACCAGGTCCCCAATAAGACTCCCCACTGGCACAGCTATAGGGTGCAGATCTCAGCCTAGCTGGCAAGCTAACTTCCAGTACCCTCTCTGTCCAACCAGTGCTTCGTGTCCCTGCCCAGGTAGCTGACACACACCCACACTTTGAGATAAGTATTCATGCAACTTTACAGACACTCCTGGGAAAGGCTGACACAGATTATCTAGCTGTGCCCCTTTACCCAGACTATACAGTAGTTATTTCTGCCACCACCAGCTAATATTATCAGTTACTAAAAGGCCCTTAAAAGGGTTTCCAATTATTACTGTGCAATATTATAATCCAATGGTAGTATGACTAACAGTCAAGGCTTAATTTGGAGTGACGTAGACAGTAAAATCTGTAAATATGTAATGTACTTTAGATTTTAAATTATCTCTACATAAACTAGCCACAGGTAAAGGTTTTAAAAATATTTAATAATAAATAATTAAGACACAAGACAATACTACTACAGTACAATGCTACTCAAGTTCAGAGATCACACAGAAACTTAAAACAATATCATAGGACAGATCTGATTTCAAAGAAAAATACTTAGTCTAACTTTCTTCTAAGTTTAGCTATTCCTAAGAAAAATCACAGTGCTATTATCTTACTTACATACATAAAGAGCATGCTGTGCTGGGCTAGATGTCCAAGATCAAAATGCTAACAGTCTCTCACTCAACAATAATTTTTAAACACTAACCAACAGCACTTTAATGCCCTCCCAAATTACATCATCTTGACACTTATTCTGGAGTTCCCAGGCCATAAACTGCATTATTTAGCAAGCTAAAACCTGCTCAGGAGACTACAACAATAAAAGGATTTTCACATATACACTCTAGCAGAAACCTGAGCAATAAAGCACCTTCCACATGCAAATTCTGGCCCTTAACTTTAACCCTAAAACAATGGGCCTGAAACCTTCATCCAGACTCACCGGAGCCAACTTGTAAACATCAAAGAGATTCATAAGATCTTTTCAGCTTCAAAAGACACATTTGAAATGCTTGGCTTGGTTTTCCTTATAGCAGATAGCAATGTTGCAACAATCTTGAAGTTCACATTTTACAGTGTTTTTTTTTTCATTTAAAAACACAAGCCTGCATTTTACATTTATTTATACAATTGATAGAATTATGTATCAAATTCTATTTGACTAGACTGGCAGCCCTCACCCATCTTCCTCCGATCTTCACAGTTACATATACACCTTCTTTATCTAACAATGCTTCTTCTTTTTGGCCTGATAATATACCTAGATGTTTAATAAGTATTGTTATGTATTATTTCAGTCAGCCACTTCTCAAAATGTTTAATGTAACTTTAGCTACAGGTTTTTCACCTAAAATCTGGTTCACCATAATGGCAATGCTCCTACATAACAGTAGCCTTACCACAAACCCCAGAAATTATAGACTCATTAGCCCAACCACCCTCATTTGTAAAGCCATGGTATGCATTATATATATAGTCCTAATACATTATGATATCAAAAATCTTGTTAAGGTTGACCTTCAGCAATTTGCCTTTAAGAAGAGAAGATCCTGCTTAATGAATCTGAGTAACTTCTTGGAGAGGGTTACAACGGCTCCTGACATTGGTCCTACTGTCACATGGTGTATTTTGATGAGGCCAATGTGTTTAAAACTATAACCCAGCTGGCATTGTAAGCAAGTTAAATTGTTTAAAAATGGATTCCTGCATGGTAAGCGTACATCTCAACCTCTTTGTGCACAAAATCTGGACAGAGACAAAAATAATGAGAAAGCAAAGGCCCAACATTGAGCACAGATTTTAATTATTGCTCTTATAAACTTAGAAAGTTGCTAGACTAGTTTTGCATTGGCATGCATTTTCTGAAGGATGTAAAGTCTGAGACTGAAATGTCTATAAAATTTTATTGAATCTAATTCTTGGTGATTTGCCAGAAAGCAAAAAAAAAAAAAAAAAAAAAAAAAAACTTTACACTGAAAAGATAAAAAGTATGAGGCAAAAATATAGACATTCTGCAAAAATCTAGACAGCTGAGAGGTATTTAGATAGCAAATTTCTGAAATACCAAACCCACACATCTTGAGTGGCAGGCATCTCATGAGAAAGCATGAAGGTAACTGGTGGTTCCCCCTAGTGTTCAGTGCTGTGACCCTACCTTTTAGTTATTTACTTTTCCAGTCTTGAGACTGAGAACTAGTATCACTGGCCACTCAAGTTTGTGGATGACTGCAAAGTGTGAGTTACTGTTAAGTCACCCTCTGATACCCAAATCCTTCAGCAACAACTCACACTCATAAAGAACTGGTGTACCAAAAATGGGCTAAAATTAAATACACAAAAAATGCAATATAATCACATTTGGTAGGCTACCACCCCCCAGCATATACAGAACCATGGCTGCTCATCTGTTAGTCTATGGTGGGGTGCCCTACCCCTCAGCTCTTAAAATGAAGGGAAAAAAGGTTTTCTGACCCTTCATACCAAAAATTTGTCCCCAACATCTTCGCTCACTGATTTTCAGTTGAACAGCAAAACTGCAGCAAGTGCTGCATTACATTGCTGCATTTTCTGTACTGTTATTCAGAAATGCCAGTATAAAAAGGAATGCAGGAGCTTCCCAATCATGCATCATAACACCTTGGACTCAGGGCAGCTTCCTCTTTCTCCCTACCCTTGCTGATAATTTCATCTCTTTCAATAATTGTGCAACAACAATAATCAGAAATCCTTCTACTTAGGCAGTTAATTTTCTAGGGAATATTTTACATATCTAAGGAGATCATCTTTCTCTTATATTCACCATTGATTTGTCCATTTACTGAGTACAACATGCCATTAGGGATATACCTTACTAGACAAATCAAACAACTAGAAAGACACAAGAGGTTACTAAGAAGATCACATGATTAAAAGTCCTGAGCTTCCAAGAGAAGCGGGAAGCACTGCCCCTCAACTCTGTATCCTATAGATTCTTGAGGGGAGATCTATGCCTTTCCTTCTGTGCTATTAGAGACCCAGTTGCTCTGGATCACCTGTATCTCTTCAAGTCTAACAGCTCTACAAATACCTTAACTAAAGACATAAACCTTAACCAGCAGACAAATAAAATACAATGGAGAGACAGAGTCATTGTGCAGCACCTCCACACCACTGGGACAGACTGCCCCTACAGGTTAAGCAGTGGTATACACTATAATCCTTTAAACAGCACCTGGCTGATTGGAAGGGTACTCACAAAGTCACCACATTGCTGCCTGGTCTAGCCCTCCTGGACATAGGGGATACAGCCTGAAGGTAGGTTTTGGGAAGGCATAAATGCTCACAAAGATGAATTACCTTGAAATTCCTATAAACCCTATGTACATGCAAGAATGTGTCCAAAGAGTCATCTAACAAGTTAGCTGATAAAACTGTTAACAAGTTAAAAGGGACTGCGTCTTCTAACTCATCTTTTAAATGCAGTAAAATAAGAAAAGATTACCAGTTGTAGTGGTGACTGTACGTTAGATATTCCCATGCAAGTCATTAAGGATTTGGGGTGGGGTAGGGCATGCAGCTATGGAATGTGATTGAGTTACACCCAGGCTATTCGAGATTGCACTCAGTTATTGTGCTATTGCAAACTGATGGAATCCCTGGTGTGATTACCTTTGTAAGAGCCCAATATGTTTGTATGACAGAGGGCACATTCTCCAAAATCCACTGAAGTTGTATGCCTTCATGAATAGAAAAGGCACTATCCAATCACCAAGATGGAGTTACAAACCCACTTTGGAAAAGTCCTACACCTGCTAGGCATAGTGGTCTATGTCTCCTGATGTAATCATAGGGAAGACTTTCCTTTTTTTAAAGACCTATGGATACAGTAGGATGAAGATAATGCAAATAAACCAACTACAGCCCCTATTACAGAGACAGAACAAACATTTAATCATGTAGTAGAAACTGGAAGCCAACCACCACGTAAAATCAATTCTTTATTGAAACAAGAGAATAAGCGCTTTCGCGTGCATCCACAAAGGCACGCTTCTTCAGATTCAATAAACATAGTAAAAATCACTCATTATATATAAAAAACTGTGATTAATTAGATGTAATTATCCAATTAAATTCAGTTGTTAATTATTTAGTTGATTAACCCTTTAAGTATAGCTTAAAAAATTTTCTCTTTTAAAACTAGTTGAATGACATCTACTCTGAACAATAAAATAGTATGAAAACTATATGGGACACAGCACAAAACAATCTTCCAAGTTAGCAAAATATACAAAATATTTTTGTGCTGATATATATAAGGGCTGTAAGCATCTGAGACTATGAAACTTATAAAAATATTAAAATAATGTCAGCATTAAAACTCTAATGGCAAGGTTATTTGGATAAACAGCATTAGATATATGGTTCAAAATACAATATATCAATGCATAGGGCTTGCTATTAAAAATGTATATAAATATATACTGATATGCAAGATATAATGTAAAACATACATATAATTTCATCTGAATATGGACTATATTAAGCAAATACTTATGAGAGTTTTTTATTTGTATATAAAAAATACAATAATATGTGTGATATCAGTACCCCAAAGTCAAGAAATTTATATTTATGAACATTACCAACAATAGATTTCATATACCTAAATACCAAATCCATTTGTGATGGAGGACATGTAACAATTTTGATGCATATGTACATATCCTACCATCATCATTCAAGGCTTTTATGCAGCATTAATAGTGTGTTAAAAAACCACATAAGGACAAGCATTCAATATTTTGAATATTTATACATGAGTAACTATTTGGTATGGCCTAATGATATATATGTTTCTGGAATCTTGTTAGAAATGTTGTGAAAAAACAAATCAAGCATACTGACCATTATGTGAATATATAAGTAAATGGAAAATATATGAAAAAATATATATATGTATAAAAAATATATATATATATATATATATATATATATATATATATATATATATATATATCCAAGAATGTATGTAACCCTAAACACCATGTCTAAATATAAAGTCCCAAAGTAAAGGACATATTAGTATTTACGTTTCTTTAAGAATGATCTAATGCTCACATAGGTATTCAGTCCTGGATAATTTTGTGCCCTGAATTTGAATATCCAATCTAGCTCTAAGTTCTCTAGGTCATTAAAGTTATCACCCTTCCTAATGTTTGGTTCTCTCTTTTGTAGGACCCTGAATAAAAATTTGTCTTCAGGAAATTCTACAATGTGTTTAGATAAAGCATTCCTGTGGTCAATTTTCTTGATGGCATATATATGTTCTTGTATTCTGTCTTTAAATCGTCTTGTGGTCATGCCTATGTAAAATGCAGGACATGACTCACAAGTTGCCAGGTAAATAACATTGCTGTCTTCACAGTTTGCTATACATCTGAATTCAAAATTAAACAATAGTTCAGGGTGAAAAAAGCTTTTCTCTTTCGAAATCCATTGACAAGAGCTACACTTTCCACAGGGATAAGTACCAATATTAATGTTGTTATTTAAATTTATTTTTTTAAAAGTTAAATTAGGTCTTTTTTCATTACATAATATCCTTTTTAGATTCTTTGAATTTTTATATGTGAAAGTGGGTCTTCCACCTATCAGTTGTTTGATTTCATCGTTAGTGACTAAAATAGACCAATTTTTTATGATAATGTCAGTTAGGTATTTATTGTCACTAGTATAGTTGATTACACATCTAACATAACATGAATCCATTTTTGAGGGGTTACTATTGCATCCATTAGAAAAATTCAAAGATTTAGAAAAACCAAAAGAATTAGAGGAACCATAATTTCTATGGGAAGTACTTTCCTGTATAAATGAGTCTTTTATCTTAACTACCATATCCGAATTATATCCTCTATCTAAGAAAAGTTGTTCTAATTTATTGAATTCAATATTTCTTTCATCTATTCCTTGACATAATCTATCTATCCTAGTATATTGTCCCTTAACTATGTTTTTAAAAATGAATCTTGGATGCATGCTGTCATATTGCAGTAACGTATTTTTCCAACATTCTTTCCTAAATAACGATGTTTTAAGTCCCCCTTGTCCATCCTTTTGGATTTTGAGATCAAGAAAGTTAATGTCAGAGGTTGAATGTTCAATTGAAAATCTTAAAAAGTCTGTTGTTTTCTCTAGGTCAGATATAAAACTTTGTAGTTCATGTAAAGTTCCATCCCATAACAAAAGTATATCATCTACAAATCTATAATATAGAAGTACCTTTTTATAGTTGGGATGTGGAAATAAGCATGTGGTTTCCCAGCTATATACAACAAGGTTAGCATATGTGTTGGTGCAGGGGGTGCCCATAGCCATCCCCCACTGTTGTATATAGAAAAGCTCATTAAATGTCATAACATTGTTTGTTAGTACTATTTCTAATAAAGTATTAAGTAAAGATTGTTCATTACTAGAATACTTTCGGCTCTTACTCAGTAAGGACCTGACAGCATCCATTCCATACGAATTAGGAATTGCAGTAAACAGACTCTTTACATCTAGTGTAACTAAAAGATGTGCCTCTGATACAGTGAAATTCAAATTTCTGATATTATCTATTAGTTGGTATGAATCTCTTAGGATAGTGGGAATAACAGAAACTAATGGTTTTAACTTCTTTTCTATAAAAATAGAAGCATTTTCTGTAACCGAATTATGCCCCACAACAACGGGACGAAGGGGAGGTGGTGTTACTCCCTTATGCATTTTCGGGAGACCTTTCAAGTAGGGTAAAGTCGGATGTTCAATCAATAAGAATAGATAAAAATCATAACTAATTTGTCTACATAACAAAAGTTCATAAAGATCTTGATGTACCTGAAAAATCAACCTTTGAACAGTTTTCTCATCTATCAATTTATATGTATTGTGATCCATTAAAAGGAGCTCCATATATTTAAAGTAGTCCCTGGTGTTTAACAGAACCAGCCCCCCACCCTTATCCACTGGTCTAATGATAATTTTCGAATTACTTGATAAAGCATTCAATGATGTCCATTCATCTCTTGTCAAATTATGAAATAAAGAAAGTAAACCCTTATTATATAACATATAGTGTTTGTATAAATCATTTTCACATATTTTGATAACGGAATCTATGCATGGATGAAGTACAGGTGTATAAGTACTTTTCCTTTTAAAACATTCAAATTCAGACTGAGCATTAGAATTCATGTTATTAGTTGAGTCCTTTTTAAACAACAATTTCAGGGCTATTTTACGAGTAAAAGCTCTTAAATCAGTTAGTACATCAGAGATATTACTGACTTGTGCTGGTATGTAGCTTAAACCTTTGTTCAATTAAAGATAATCCGTGTCGGTCAACGGTAGGTCGGACAAGTTGTAAACCAAACTGTTCAGTCTCTTTGTCGACCTCTTTTGTTCTGCGGTTCCCCCGATAGCTTCCTTTTGCCTCTTACTTGGCTCTCCGATCTTCCTCTTGAGTCCCTTCTTGGGCGTACCGGTAAAGGTAAAAAAGATTCGATGTTTGTTTGCTGCATTTTAGGTTTTGCTCCCAATTCCACATGTTGCTGCATAGCCAGTTGGTTGGGTGGTGGAGTGTCGTTTAACTCAGGAGAGGCATGTCTAAAACTTCCGGTCGATGCTGCCATGATGTCATTCCGTGTAGCTGCAGTAATTAAAGGGGAAATATTAATGTTGCTGTTGGAGATATCTCTGGATGTATCTGGAACTACCATTTCAGTTCTACGCTGTACATTATCTTGATTATGCCTCGACCATACAAAGACCTGACCATTCATAAAGTCTCTGTGGTCTCTTTGCAATTTCCATAGTTTAATTACTTGCAATCTTTCTCCATAGGCATCTACTTGATTGATCAAGTTGTCAAGCCTGTTACTAAATGTTTCCCCTTTAAATCTTTTTACCATGTCTCTGTATAGATTGTCATTTTTCTCCGTTAAAGCATTTTCTATAGGGAGAAAATAGTCTATGAGTAATTTAATATAATTAAAGCTGAGGTCTAAATTCAGCTTTTGCCAACTTTTGAGTAGTTCTGGATGGCTGTTGCCATAAGAAGGCATGCAAAGAACTCTCATCCCTCTCGGGATTATTTTAAAATGTAAACATGCTTCTAGGTGTCGTCGCTGCCATACTAGCCAAAATTGTCTATACAAGTTGTTTTCAAGTTTATTTTAATCAGTTTACAGTACACTGGTACTCCTACAGACTTAGAGACAAATATGGGTCAGGGCTGTATGAAACCCAGAGTCACATGGAGGGCCCAGAGGCATTATATTGTGGATAAATCTTTCCAAACAGGGCTCTACCTCCACAGATGAAAATTCTGGTAAATGTAGGGAAATATAAGCACATAGGGAACAAATAATTTCACAAGAATCAAAGGTTGGGGGAAATCACAGGAAAATGATAAAGAAAAGTGAGGAACTACCAAAGCTAAAAGCTGGTGTAAAGTTTCAAGAAAAGTCAAATAAATGGAAAGGCTTCAAAGACTGGATAAGATTTTATGTTGAAGAGAAAATGGAGAGAGTCCTTTGGAGCACTGGAGTGAGTTTCCCTTCTTCAGAGAAGAGCAGGAAATAGAGATCCCATACTTAACTTACTGGGGATGAGGAGATCCTTCAACATTTTGGAAGACATGTTTGTCAACTGAATCATCTGAACTTTCAAAGAACCCAGAGATGGGAAAGATACTGCACCAGGTCGCAGAGACTGTATCATGGACAGTGGGTAGGATTACCTTGTCAGATAGCCATTAGCCTATCTGTACTTTGAGATACAAAATGATCTACTGCATAGGGTAGCAAAAGAGATACACAATTACATTACAGTTACAAAACCCTAAACCACTTTGAAAAATAGTCCTGAGTATGCCCTATAGCCTTATACTGGGGTGTGCCACACTGGCATGAACAAGTTTAAGTTGAGGTTCCTAGCCAAGTTCTTCTGGTCAGGTGTAATAAATACGATATGAAAAGTACTATTCCAGCTGCCCCAAAAGTCAGAAAATAGCCCCATACCTGAAATAAAAAAAAAATCCCTTAATTTCTATTCCAGTGAATGAGGTGTCATTTTAAAGAATTGCAGTGTATTTAGTTTGTGCTATGAAATGAACTGTGCAACTTCTATGTAATTTTTGTGTTATATACACCCAGGTTATGGCTGAAAGGGGTCCAAGGACCAGTCTACCTACCCAGTTAACAAATGTAAATAAATAAATAAATAAACAAACAAACACATAAATAAATAAGACAAAATTAAATAAATAGGGCCACTGGTTAGATCCTGCAATGGACAGAGTATTTCTACCCCCCCCCCACACACACACACACGCACGCATACATCTCTCTCTCTCTCTCTCTCTCTCTATATATATATATATATATATATATATATATATATGGGTCTACTTCTAAAGACCGAACCGACGATTCCCCGACACGCGGAAAACGAAGACCAAATGACCGACAGGTAAGTTTACCGACAGGGTGATTTGCCGACAGCAGAAAGACCGACAAGGGTAATGTGCGATCACGACTCGGAAAGTGTGCGACAGTGACGGCGTTAGGAGCGGTGAGGTAAGTGTGCGATATTGTGGGATTTCGGGTTAGGCTGTGGGAAAGGTGAGTGTGTGTAAGTGTCGGAGTTAGGGTTCGTGTAAGGTAAGTGTGTGATAGTGAGGGACTGTAGTTTAGGGACGGGTTACGTGAGTTAGGGTTAGGGTGCAGGTAGGTGAAGTGTGCGATAGTGTCGGACCTTGGGCTAGGGGTGGGTTAAGTGAGTTAGGGTTAGGGTGCAGGTAGGTGAAGTGTGCGATAGTGTCGGACCTTGGGGTTAGGGGTGGGTTAAGTGAGTTAGGGTTAGGGTGCAGGTAGGGTGAGTGTGCAATAGTGTCGGACCTTAGGGTTAGGGTTTGGGTTAGGGCTAGTGGGTATGTTATGTAGTGTGGTGTGTTGTTTACGTTCGGTGTGTCGGTGTTATGGTGTTCGGTGTTTTGCGTTGTCGGTTTTGTGCGTTGTCGGTTATCTGGCGTCGGTGATTTTTGTGTCGGTGAAGTAGCGTTTCGGGCTTTTAAAGTAGACCCATATATATATATATATATATATATATATATATATATATATATATATAGTCATAGATTTAACTACTAGATTTCCTGATGCTATTTCCTTTTGTAAATCTTACTCCCAGGTAGGGATACCTACAGAGATATGATGAGCCATGGCTCCCCATTTATGCCCAAAATCATGATGCACATTTTTCCAGTAGATCAAGGTGAAATGGGTAAGAACCACTGTTTACCACACCCACATGTGGTAGTATAACTAAACAGAAGCCTAAAGTCTACACTAATAAAAGTTATTGAGAAGGATGGGAAAAAAATGGGACCAACATGGAAAGAGGAACATGGACACAGTTTTAAGCTTCTCCCTTCTATATCAAACCAGACATACATTCATAAACAGACTCCGGACTCTGTGGGTAAATCAAGTAAGATCTCCTACTAAATATCTATAAGAGATACTGTACAAGTTCAGATATTTGTGTCTTTCATAATAACTTAAATTTTCACATCCACGGATGCCCTTGATATATTTTCACTCTATTCTTTACAATTTATTCATGCTTGTTTTCTTATAAGGTTTTCATACTGTTATTCCATACTCAAGTTTGGGTTTAATGTAATTTACAAACAATGATTTCATCATTTCTGACTTCCTAGACTTTATAAATCATATACTGTAAGATGGAATGAGAATGGAATGAATGATTTTAGCTATTTATTACCCAGAACTGTGCTGAACAGGTGCCAGTCTTTCCTTTATGGGCCAAATCTTCTTGTACCTTTCAGAATAGAAATCTGCAAATGCTATAGTTCAGTTAAAATGCTTTTATTCTGTACAGTGAAGGTAGACATCAACAATATCTGAATATTGTTTGCAATGGCAGTGCTGATAAACTGAAACAGTCCTCTGCATTCATTCATATTCCTTTGATAAACTGAAATAGTCCTCCTCATTCATAATCATATTTTTTTGATAAACTGAAATAGTCCTCTGCATTATTCCTTTCCTCCTGAATAGTATAATTAATATTCTGAAATGCTGGATATTTGACCTGATGTCTGCATTCATAGCCGAGTGTCTGTACTGCCTTCTGAAGACTGCACTGCCATGACTTTCTGCATATCAGTCCAAATGAAACTAACGAACTTAACTGGATCTGAAGTGTTTCCTAATAATACCAAAAAACACTGTAACGTTCTACATGCCTCTTTAGCCTTGGTTCCCAAGTCTTGTAGAATGCAATCAACATGTGTTTGCACTCAAATGCACAGCACATCCTGTTCTTAACAATAATTTTGACTGAAGGTTATTTATACTGAAACTGTATGCAGACTATGAAGTCTGCTTTAATACGGTTGCATTTCTAGACTTACACAAAGAGAATACTGTATTTTTGCACATTTAAATGACACTTGATTTAACATATAACTAATTGTTCTATAACTGTCATTAAAAAATTGATTGATACGATTAGAAAAACTCACTGCTAAATCTACCCATATATCCAGGTCCTTGAATGAATCTATAGTTTCAATCACTATGTGGTGTATTAAATATCCACCCTTCAGTCTGTATCTCCCAAATTCTATATACTTAGTTTTTGATGTATTTATCAGCATATCATTCTCCTGTGCCCAAATGGTCAATTTGGTCAAGTTCTTTTGCAGACATGCCTTATGTGTAACACATAAACAGTTTACCCAGTTTCAAGTCAACTGCAGACAGACTGCAGAACAACTGAGATGAAAAAGATAGACTGGAAAGATACAAACTAAATGAGTATGGGCCGAGGACAGAACCATGTTGGACACCCTGACTGTAACCTGGAATTTCACCTGTTTGATTGCCATATGATACTTTCCAATTTCTATTTGTAAGCCATGGAGCTATCCATCTTATCAAGAATTCATCAATACCTAAGTGTTCTAATTTATTGATCAGTGGTTTGAATATGACCCTATCAAAGGCTGACATTAAGTGTAAAATAATATTTCATTTATAGATATTGGTATAATTTTATAGAAGCTCATGATACAGGGGATATACATCTGTTTTCAACATATGAATGCTGATGCATGGTTTCAAGTTCCAGCCATTCCAACTCTGACAAGAATTTATCCAAAATGGCCTACTCTATTATTTTTCTATAATAAGAAAGTCAATGTATGTTTGTATGACTCTGGATGTATCCTATTTCACTTTCTTATAGAGAAGGTTTAACAAGTGCATGTCTCCAATCTTGAGGGAACTCCTCATACTTAAACTATCTGGTAAAACAACTGATATAATTGTACTGTAAGTTCATGCTGTTATGTTTTCAGGTCATTATTACTAATTTTGTCACCTCACTGTATATTGTTTGGGTTCTGTTTTTATAGTTCTTTTTCAACAGAATCTAATGTAGTTTCAATATCTGAAGTTACCTGGATGTTAATAGCATAAATTATTGCTCCCTTTGTGGAGACAAACTGTTTCTCATAAACTTTTGTAAATGTATCGATAATCTGTTTTGTTTGATAATAAATTTTAGAATCTGCACACAGTTTACCAATTTGTATGTCTTTACTCCTACCACAACTTATATATATATATATATATATATATATATATATATATATATATATATCTATATATATATATATCTATATATATATATATATATATATATATATATATCTATATATCTATATATATATATATATATATATATATATATATGTATTATATATATATATATATATATATATATATACACACACACACACACACACACACACACACACACACACACACACACACACACACACACACACACACACACACACACATAATGGTTTCTGATTATGCTCATTATCTTTATAAATTTGCTTCACTTTTTTATCTTATTTCACACTGTTTAATTTGTCTGTTCAGCTTGTTTATTTGAGTTTTGAAAGTTGTAATTCAGCCTTGTTTCCATTTCTTATATTTTTGTCTCTCATCTTAATTAAGTATCTCATTCTTAATGGAAATATATCCTCCTGACCTTGTGTGCTTAGATTCTTATATTAAACATTTTTATTTTTTTTTTATTTTTGCAGTCCGACAATTTCCCTTTCAAAGTTTGTCACATTCTTTCCGCGTTTTTCTCTGAATGCATCACTCTGATTATTTTACATAGTGACTGTTTTGCTTCCATATAGTCTGTTATTAATCTTTTGTGCACTGGTTTAAATTTCATTTTGGCAGAATTATCTAGCAGCAATTTCGTTTTTATAACTCCATGATTATTGTACACCAAAGGTAGTAAAACTTGACATGAAATAAATGGTCATTTTCTTAGGAACACAACCAATGTTCATGTTCCATTCCTTAGTAGTCTTTCTACAATTTAAAGATATTGTTGTTCCTGAACATACATTGTAAATAATTTCTAAAGTCATTAAGTCAATATTATTTCAGTCTGATTCTGGTAAATTTAAGTCCCCAGCCACTATTACTTTCCCTCCTGTAGGAAGTGTATGAATTCCTCTAAGTCATCTGCTCTCAACTTTGGTGGATTTTACAATCCAAAAATTAGCTGTACTATTGCAGTCTTTATCATTATAGTCACACACTCTATAGTGTTGGTGTCAACATTGAACATGTAATAATCAGCGATCTCAAAATAATCTTTAATCTTTATCATAACAACCCCACCTGAGTTTTTGTTAGCATGTCTGTTACAGTTAAAACATTTATACCCTGACAGAACTGGTTGACAAGTGCATGCCAGCCTGTCTAAATGCATCTTTGAAAGAAATATGCTGGGATGATGTACACATTTCCACTTTTTAAACAGATTATTTTTTCATGTAGATATTTCCCCTAAAAGATTTTTTTCACACTGACCTGATTTCTCGTTTCTAAACATTATTTGTGAAGAATATGTCCTAACACTTGTACAAGTTGTGGTAAGAGGGCTGTAAGTTCCCTACTAACATACAGATACTGAAGATGCGACCATTTGCAATAACATGGATAAAACCTGCTCCATTCTTTCTTACAATAAGGCATTCTGAGGCTCTAATCAAATCTTTTATTTTTGATCCTGACAAGCATAAGTCTATTTGATGGTCATTTTCCTCTCTGAAAATGTAAGCATCAGTTCTAATAATTAACTCTCCAATTACTAATTTATAATTTCTGTCTAGATCTGAAGAATCTCCATCTTTAAGTTCAATAATGTTTGCTCTATCAAGTGTTACAAAGGAGTGAACTTCCTGTTTTCATTGGTTATTTTCTTTTGCAAGCATACAATTCTCATCATCTGCCTTTGTACTTTCATATCCTGAGCCGTGTTATCAACTCCTGCCCCTCCCCTCTTTTTCCTTACAGCAATGCTGTTCAATCCTTCCAAGTTCAATTTGGATTTCTTTTTTCTTTTTTACTCAGACCCTTGCCTATTTGTTAAGCCTTCTCTGTTGGAAAATTAAGGGACAGATTCAATAAAGCCTACATGGTCTGCTAAGGCCATGTGCACATCATGGTGTGACAATCACATAATAGCTCACCGATTTGGATTTAATAAGCAGCTCTATATGACGTATAGGGCTACACACAAACACAATAAATGCTAATTAAGTATATGCAGCTGAAATGTATGCCAATCAACCAATCCAAGATGGAGGACCTATTCAATAAGCCATAAAGCAAGCATGTAGACTTAGTGCTGTTTTTTCTGCAAATTCAAAAACCTATTGGAATACAGCCACAGAAAGGAGTCTACACATAAACAACGTTAGGTGCTGATGTTGCTTTAATTCATGTGTATGTGCAACAGGCTGAAGTCTAAGTATTTGCTGCTGTTAATAGACCATGGCCAAGAAACAGAAGAGTTTTTAGACCCCATTTAACTTATTACAATTTGCAAGAGTGGAAACTGCAGAGCACTAAAGGGTGGATAGAGTCACACTACAGGAACTCTGCAACCTCTGCCATCCTCAACTCTGACCAAGGGAAAACCAAGCGGAGCCAATATCAGTGGAGAAAAAAGTATGTGTAGCACTTAGAATTTTAGCTACAGGAACCTTTTGGAGACTAACTGGGGAAATGCTGGGGGTATCACAAGCATCAGCATCCAGGATACTTCATCAATTCCTGAATGCTATGCTCCAACATACCAGTAAGTACATATATTTTCCCTGTACACCTGAGGACAGGGCCAGAAATATGCAGGAGTTCTACCCTGTAGCACATTACCCTGAAGTACTGGGTGTCTTAGACTGTACACCTATAAGAATCAAAGCACCACCCAGGGAACAGGAAAGGGTCTTCCACTCCATTAACTGCCAAGTCATGTGTAACACTATGGAATCATCTTGAATGAGTGTGCTGGCAACCCAAGCAGTTACCATGACTCACATATCTGGCACAACTCCCAAAAGTATGAAATGTTTACTAGGGGTGATATCCCACAGGGTCATTTACTGGGGGATGCAGGTTTTGCACTGGAACTGTGGCTGATGACACCCATTAGAAAGGCACACACATCAAGTGAAGAATGCTATAATGAGGCAAGTGCTTAAACCAGAAATGTCACAGAGCATGTGTTTGGGTTGCTGAAATCATGGTTCTGGTGCCTAGATATATCTGAGGGAGTCCCTCAGTACAGTCCATGTACATGAACTGAAATCATCACCGTCTGTACCATGCTTCACAACATAATCCTGAGAAAACAGCTTCAGCAGGATCAACAAAGAGAAGGGGCACACATTCCACCACCACAGGCAAAGTCACCACAACCACGTGCAGGTGAGGAGTCAGAGGGGTGACCAGCAGCTGCTTTGGGTGTAGGTAGATGTATGCATGCTCAATATGCCAAGAGCCAACGTATAGCACACTGACTTACCACCTAAGGGGCTAAAACCTTCATCTTAAGTACATACATACTGTCAGAAAAATATGTATTAATGTGTGTGTGCTTAATGCTAATTAGAAACTAAATAAGTTAACATGTTTTTTCATTCTATTTTATATGCACTGTTCTATATACAGTTGAGTTTCATATGAGACTGAAAATATGCTTTTTGAAACTGCAGTGTGCTTTCTTAAACTTGCAAGATGCCCTCTGACCTAATAATTGCTAGCACAGCAATATTCATGTTTATGCCTTTTGGAAATGTACTTGAGAAACAGGTGATTATCTGCTAGGTCAGGAAGAAATGAATGAACAATGCTATATTCTGTAAATGTAATGATTTTAAACAATCAGCTCTGTTCGAAGTATGAGAACATACACAGCTGCAGAAGTTAGAGATAACATAGACAAAGGACTGTTAGAGAAATGAACTGCAATCTATACTTGCTTTGTGCTCGAATTAGCCATAGTACCTTGAATGGTAACATTGCATATATCTAACCAGTGGTAGCCAAGGCCATGTTGTTTTTCTTAGGAAGTTTCTCATAAAAATTGATAGTACCAGCAGAATATTGTAAAAACAATCACTACAAAATGATGATGACAAAACTTGTGATTCACTACGTCAGCTTGGTAGGCGATGTCTTATTAGAAAGTGTATAAAAATGTCTGCATTTCCTGATTCTAGTTAGACAAACTCTGTATTAGCACGTTTTTGTCTCCTTGCTGCAAGATTAAAGTGCGTTAATCTGAACCTACCGCGTTTTGATCATTTTTAAACTATATTTTTCTTTTGACAATTTTGGTCCTTCGGACCGGAAAGTATCTGTCACTCTAGGCTCAGGTCAGAATTGGGCCCGGTGGCATGTACCCATATGGAGAACTAGCCACATCAGCTCTTCTGTCTTGAAAGACCTCCAACTGAATTGTCTTTCGAAAGAGGCCAGCCACTGTTTCTGATCTGGGATTGGAGGACGGGTCAACGTTCTGGTGGATCAACACACGGAGGGTCAGGTAAGGAGGAATTTACCCTTTTTTCTGTTTTGGATCAGGGACTTGTTACAGTATTGTTTTGTCATGGAGATTTGCATGTGCAGATCAGGGACAAAAAGATTGCTGTCTTGTCATAGATCAGGGAAACAGAATAGTTAGGCAGTTATTTTAGATAAACTGTGAAAAGGTGTAAAATGGTGGTACCATGTGATAAGATGGGTTACGTAACAATTTCCAACTTAGCTAAGGCAACATGGGAAACCAGTGCACGAAAAGTTCCCGAGACCCGCACCTAACCGAAGACGCGAAATATATGCAATTACAGCGTGCCGATAATGTTAAGTATTATACAAAATGGGTTGATAAATACAAATTTGATGGTAATTTAGATAAACCTTCACTTATTAAACTTGTTATACAACTTAAAACAGACGCGAAAGGTCAGCTAAAAAAGCAACGACAATTAAGAGTCCCTCAGGCATACAGGTGGCTTGAGGAAGCAAACCGCAGGGAACAACAGATTAAAAATTCAAAAGCAATGTTCTTAGATAAAGAAGATAATAACTTGGTAATAGCAACAGCTCCTCCTCCGCCCCCTCCACTTCCCTTACCAGAATATAAAGCGAGTGGACAAGCTGATCCACCTCCATTATACCCAGCTGCTCCTGCAAAATCAAAACCGTTTGTCAGAGATCCTATCGAGACCAGGTCTCAAACATGCAACTTGAGAGGGGATATTGAATTATATGAAGTAAATAAAAATTCACAAGCTATGAATGAGGAAGAGATATGTCCGCTCATAGAAGTACCAAATCCGCAGGCAGGACAGGCAGGACAGGATCCAACTCTTCTAGTATATAGACCGTGGACACCGGAAGACATCCGGAAAGCCACAGAGGGAATTCCCCATCCAAAAGTTAATTTTAGAAAATTCTTAGAAGACTTACAAGGCATGAGGTTAAGTTATCATTTGAATGGAGAAGAAGTAGAGAAAGTAGTTAGATAAATTGTAGGTCCAGATTGGCACATGATCAGTGGCAACTGGAATCCCCGTGATGCAGAGCTTAGACCACTCCCACATAGTAACGCAGAACTGGACAACAGAGTGAAAGGTCTGACAGACCGAATCTCTGAAAAATGGAAGCCTAGGGCTGATTGAACTTGCATTAATCAATGTATACAACAAGAAGGTGAAACTGTTGATAGATATTATGCCAAATTATTAGAATGTTTTAATAACCATTGTGGAATGCAGGTACCTGAAGATCAAACACATGATTCCCCATATGAGCAACAGCTAAACAATACATTTTTAAAGGGCAGTATTGCACCCATTTGCAGCTTTATTACAAAGCACATGGTAGATTATCGTACACGTAGATTACAGTCATTACTTGAATATGCAAGACATGCCGAAAGGCATTTTAATAGCAAAAAGAAAAAGAAAACTCAAGTATTTGCAGTAGAAGATGGATCAGAAGTCTTTGTAGTACAAACTGGGAAGAAGGATAAGAAAAATACCCAGGGAAACAAACAATCTGATAAGCGATCAGAAGACTTTGAAGAAAGAAAGAAAAGGGGTGAATGTTTCAAATGCGGGAAAAAGGGACATTTAGCAAGGGATTGCAGGCAAAATAAAAAGGTAACCACAGAAGACAAGGAGGGTGAGGAATGACTATATGACAGTTAAGAATCACTGGAAAGGAATAAACAAGAAAAGACAAATGCAAATGTGATAGAAAGGGTAGAGGATGTGACAGAAGAAATAGAGAATGTACATAAATTCATAGATAATGAAGAAAATGAAATTTTGGACTTAGCATTATTGAGCTTAGAGCTCTACTTGGCAGACACAAAACCGGAAGTTACACTTCTGGTAGAGGGGAGGGAAGTCAAATTCCTGTGTGACTCAGGGGCTTCACGGACCCTGATAAATCCTTCCAAACTACCAGAAAATTCAGAATCACTGGACTACATATTAGTGAAAGCAGCTAATGGACAGCTGTATCGGGAGCCACTCTCCCACAACATAGCGATAACTGACCCAGTTTCAGGGATGACCCAGAAAAGTAAAATTGTTGTTTCTGCAAAATGCCCAGTGAATCTCTTGGGCAGAGACCTAATGCAGGTATTTGGCATAGCCGTAGTTCCAACTATGCAAGGTATGGAAGCACAGCAACAAATGGATACTTTTGTAGTGCGACCGGAGGGTGAAACATTTTATTGGTACAGCCAGGACTTAGTTACAACTGGTCCAGGGGCAGTAACTGAAAAACTGATGAACGTAACCATCAGTAAATCCCCCCTCCCTTGACACTGATAAACAGCATTTGTTGCATTGCACTCCATATTACTGTAACAGACCAGGACCTGATAAAGAATATGAGCAAGAACTGTTTAGAAACCATGCTAATAGGTTATTATTACGAAATTTGTACTGGGACACAGAAGGAAACAATGTAGTAAGCTGTTCATTGCCCCAGGAATTCCTAGCACTTTACAAATCTAATAGATTACCACATGTAAGTTTAACTAAAGATAGAAATTTGAAGTGGGCAGACCTAGGAGAAAAAGTCACAAGGTGGGAAAAACAGACAGAGTTAGAACTCTCTGAACAAGGAGTACAAAAGCAGAAATTAAATTGGATAACACAGACACACCCAGCTGTGCACTCACAGGCAAGTGAGGATAGCTGAGTAGCACTCTTACTAGAGGAAGAGGAAAAAGCCTTACGAGACATACCAGAAACTCTCTGGTCAACAGGGAAATCAAATGTAGGACTTATTCGTACAGCAGGACCAGTTACTATCATGCCAAAATCAGCATTTAGACCTCAAAAGAGACAGTATCCCTTAAGAAAGGATGCAGAAATAGGAATCAAACCTATAATAGCAGCCTTACTTAAGGAAGGAGTCTTAATAGAATCTCCTGATTCACCATGTAATACACCCTTATTTCCTGTTAGGAAAGCAAACGGAGAATGGCGTACGGTCCATGATTTATAAGCTGTAAATGACGCAGTTATACCCAGGGCACCTACGGTGCCAGATCCACGCACTTTATTGAATGATTTGAAACCTCAACAAAAGTATTTTTCTGTGGTAGATATAAGCAATGCATTTTTCTCAATACCGATACACCCAGACAGCCAACATTGGTTTGCATTTACATTTCAGGGGAAACGGTATACATATACGAGACTACCACAGGGATATTGTGAAAGTCCAACAATATTCGCACAAGAAATGGCAAGTAACCTGGCGAGATTTATCCCACCCGAAAGGCAGTCAGATTTTACTTTATGTAGATGACATTCTGCTGGCAGCCCCCACCCAGCAAGAATGCAAAGAGGATACCATAGCATTATTACAATTTTTAGCCACTCAAGGACACAAGGTAAACAAAAACAAACTGCAACTTTGGAAAAAACAGGTCAAATACCTGGGATATGTAATATCCAATGAAGGCAGAATATTAGATGAAGACAGAAAAACAGCAATATTGCAAGCACCTAAACCAACTACCAAGAAGGAGATGATGTCCTTCCTGGGTACTACTAACTTTTGTCGGAGTTGGATTCCAAACTATGCCTTAGAATCTGCTCCACTGACTAACTTGATATTCAAAAAGCCGATGGCAGCACAAGATTTATTACAGTGGACACCATAAGCAGAATCAGCTTTCTGCAAACTGAAACAACTGATAGCTTCTTCCTTAGTTTTAGGATTACCAAACTATCATAAGTGATTTTTCCAAACTGTAGACTGTAAGCAAGGTTATATGACATCAGTGTTAACACAACAGCATGGGGACAAACAACGCCCCATAGCTTACTATTCATCACAGCTAGACCCAGTGGTGAGATCCTTGCCCCACTGTGTACAAGCAGTAGTCGCAGCTGCAATGGCAGTTCAGGCTTCAGCCTCAGTAGTATTGTTCCACCCTCTCACATTGAGAGTGCCTCATGCAGTCACGATTATTTTACTGCAAGAAAAAGTAGCATATCTTTCTCCTGCTAGACATCTTTCCTGTATGACTATACTGTTGAGCCAACCTCATATGACAATTGAACGATGCACAACTTTGAATCTGTCAACCTTGCTTCCAACCCCTGCAGATGGCAAACCACACTGCTGCCTGCAGGAGATTGAGCAAAAGACACTACCTAGAAAAGAACTTACAGATGTTCCCTTGGATGATGCCGAGGTGACATACTATGTGGACGGCTCGTGCAGGAGGGGTCCTACAGGGCAGAATCTAGTGGGGTATGCAGTAGTTTCTGATACCGAGATTTTAGAAGCAAAGTCTTTACCACACAACTTATCTGCACAAGCAGCAGAGTTGATTGCCTTGACAAGGGCATGTACCTTAGCAAAAGGTAAGAAAGTAAACATTTTTACTGACAGTCAGTATGCTTTTTCTACTGTACATGTTTTTGTGCAGCAGTGGAAAAATAGAGGAATGATAACATCTACTGGTAAACCAATTAACCATGCGCAATTTATTTTAGACTTGTTAGACTCTATTCAGTTATCTCAGAAAGTAGCTATTTGCAAATGCGTAGCTCATACCAAGCAACAGGATAGAATTTCAAAAGGTAATGCAAGGGCTGATACAGCTGCAAAACAAGCAGCTTCAGCTTCAGAAGTTTTTCTTTTGAGTGAGGAATTACAACCATCTGAGATTTTAGACTTAGAAATGTTAAAAACAATGCAGGCACTTACTACAAATGTAGAAAAACAGAAGTGGATAAAATGAAGAGCAATCCTTGAGAAGGGACTGTACATCTCCAAAGAAAACAAACCGATTTTACCATCTAACTTGTTTAGATATGCAGCTTTGTTGAGCCATGGGCAGTGCCATGTCTCAACAGGGGGGATGGTACAGTTAGTGAATCGAGTGTTGGATTTACAAACTACACAAAAAATGTTTGTGCAGCATGCCATATTTGTAACAAGCATCATGCACAAGGGGCATTGAAACCCAAGCAAGGGAGTTCCCCTATACCACCATATCCATTCCATACTATTTGTATGGATTTTATAGAACTGAACAAATGCGAAAATAAGAAGTACTACCTTGTCATTATAGATATGTTTTCCAAATGGGGGGAAGCTTTTCCAACTAAAAATCCAGATGCAGCTACTGCTGCAAAAGTCCTCGTTAAAGAAATTATTCCTAGATTTGGCATCCAGAAAAGATTTATAGTGACAATGGCACACACTTTGTAAATCAAACTATACAACAATGTAGCCATTATTTCGGGATTTCTCTGAAAAATCATTGTGCATACCACCCCCAATCTGCAGGATTAGTAGAGAGGCATAATGGGGTTTTGAAAAACAAGCTTAGAAAATTGATTAGTGAGACACAAAAGAACTGGGTGCACTGTTTACCTCTGGCACTGTTGAGCATGAGAACTGTTCCAAATGCAAAAGGGTTAACTCCTTCTGAAGTTCTGTTTGGGAGGGCATATTATACATCTCAATGGAACCTCTCATGCCTGCAGAGCAGGAGGCTGACAGTTCACTTGCAGGGTATATGAGGCGATTTTTGAATAACAAACTTTTGCAGTTAAATTCTGTTTCAGATAAAGAGCAAGCAAGACCATCGGAAGCAGCAGTAGCCCCAGGCGCATGGGTCTGGGTGAAGGTGGTGAAGAGAAAAAACTGGAGTTCTCCGAAGTGGGAAGGGCCGTACCAGGTACTACTGTCGACACCCACTGCAGTCAAGATTGTGGAGCGAGTGTCCTGGATTCATTTGACACACTGTAAACTGGGTAAGAACTTTGAACTGGACAAAAACCTTGTTACTGTTGTACAACGAGAACAAAATGACCAGGTATAGAGTAAACAGAGATGCAGAACAACCTCAGAAAACTTGCATGATTATTCTGGTAGCTATACTGATAACATTGTTCTTTTTGTTGTGGCCTTTTCTTTTTCCTGCCACAAAAGTTGAACTGATTAAACGTGATGAGCTGACCATAGACTGGCACCCAAACTTTAACACTTATCAGGCAATTACACATGTGTATGCTGAGACTTTTAATGTTTTGAACTGCTGGATTTGCACAGCCATACCAACAGCATACGGGGGGGGGGGGTATTAATGACTGCAGTCCCCCTAGGGGTCAATGAGACCTGGGAAAATTTGATTTATGACACCGTAGCTATTAAAGCATATGATAAGGTAGCACTATATTTGCCTGTGACACAAAAGGGAATTGTATGTTTTTATAAGAATGACACAATTCAAGTGGGTTGGAGCAGGTGCAATGTGACTGTACATTACAAATGTTATACCAAAGCAAACAAAATGGGCACAGCTTGTAATTCAAATTATGACTCATTTCTTGAGTCCATGCATAAGACTATTGAACAAGTGCAACGTAATCCTGTACTTTTTAAACAACTATCTGTAATAGATAGGAAAATATTTCATGCAGGGCAGCCATTTCATAACAAAGTAACTACTAAGGTAGAGGATTGTTATTTTGTGTGTGGTAAGAAAGCATATAAATGGTTACCTGAGAATTGGTCCGGCATTTGTTTTTTGGGGTACTTGGTCCCGGCCATACGACACACTGCAGTTTTGCCTCAGGGAAATATTCGAAATACCCGAGATGTGGCCAAGAAAGCTGTCAGGAAGCCTGAAAATCCAGTGGGACAGATCGAGGTAGGCTGGAAAGACCATCATACTGTGGGTACCAAACTGACGCACATGGACTTGAATGATGCTGTCATATCGTGGGCAGGCATATTACCTGCATATGGCACAGTGAAATCGATTTGGGAGCTGCAAAAACTGTCTAAACTTCTCGAAGTAATGAGTAATGCAACTTTTTCTGCTCTTGAATTGATAACTGATGAACTGAATGCTATGATAACTGTAGTGCTCCAAAACCGAATGGCTCTTGACTTCACCCTAGCGGCGAGAGGTGTTACGTGTGCTTTAATCAAAGAAGAGTGCTGTGCGTATATACCTGATCATCAACATGAGATAAACGACCACCTTGAGGTGATACAGCAAGTGTCGGCCATGACCAAACCAGGCCCAAACCCTCTGACAAACTTTTTCCAGAATTTGTTTGGGGGGTGGGGTTCCATCCTAATGAACATCCTGATTGCCATTTGTGTGGGATTACTCCCATTAGGAGCATGTATTTGTTGTGGTATTCCATGCATGAAAAAGTTAATCAAAGAATTTATAGATATATCAGTTTCTGAGACTTTGTATCAAAGTACTGAAATTGAAGAATTGTTAGAATGTGAAACACTTTCATAAGTTTAAACTGAATGACTTTCTTAACTGCAAATCCTGAATGGAAGAGGTTAGGAGAAGAAGCATACTGTTTATTCTTTTAAAAATAGAATTAAAAAGTATTAACAGGGGGTAAATGTCAGAAAAATATGTATTAATGTGTGTATGCTTAATGCTAATTAGAAACTAAATAAGTTAACACGTTTTTCATTCTATTTTATATGCACTGTTCAATATACAGTTGAGTTTCATATGAGACTGAAAAGATGCTTTTTGAAACTGCAGTGTGCTTTCTGAAACTTGCAAGATGCCCTCTCTGACCAGAGCAGAGCCTGATTTCCTTCAAGTGTTTGGTTCGTTTTGGAAGTTAATTTTTCAACACTTGTTTCCTAGCATATCTAGTGCCCTCTGACCTAGTAATTGCTAGCACAGCAATATTCATGTTTATGCCTTTTGGAAATGTACTTGAGAAGCAGATGATTATCTGCTAGGTCAGGAAGAAATGAATGAACAATGCTATATTCTGTAAATGTAATGATTTTAAACAATCAGCTCTGTTCGAAGTATGAGAACATACACAGCTGCAGAAGTTAGAAATAACATAGACAAAGGACTGTTAGAGAAATGAACTGCAATCTATACTTGCTTTGTGCTCGAATTAGCCATAGTACCTTGAATGGTAACATTGCATATATCTAACCGGTGGTAGCCAAGGCCACGTTGTTTTTCTTAGGAGGGTTCTCATAAAATTTGATAGTACCAGCAGAATATTGTAAAAACAATCACTACAAAATGATGATGACAAAACTTGTGATTCACTACGTCAGCTTGGTAGGCAATGTCTTATTAGAAAGTGTATAAAAATGTCTGCATTTTCTGATTCTAGTTAGACAAACTCTGTATTAGCATGTTTTTGTCTCCTTGCTGCAAGATTAAAGTGCCTTAACCTGAACCTACCGTGTTTTGATCATTTTTAAAGTACATTTTTCCTTTGACACATATAGTAACATTGATGCCAGACAATGCTCATAACCTTTACCTACCCAAGTAATGGCTGTGTACTCCTAGCATCAGACAGAGTCAGTCCTGAACTTAAACTGTAGCAACTGCCAGATTTACAAGGTAAGTACTGAACCTGGAATAGAACACAAATGTGCAATGATACAAATGAATGGTATAGCCTTGAATACTGTTACTTGGTAATGTAAGTAAGTAAAAGGTGATTTATTTTTACAGCAATGACTTCAACATGTGATATCAGTGGCTTATGTGAATACCTGTGTCCTCTATCAAGTAATAGGTCTCAGGCATCAAAGATTCTTACATTCATACCTCTCAATAGTATTGGTCGTCACCAGATGTCTTCAGTTTGGCCTCATACATTTTTACTGGCAAATTATTAAAGAGAGAAGTTAGAAATTACTGACACACATTTCAGTTTCAGACTTCATATCTCTCAGAAAAATCTTAAAAAATAGTAATGCAGGAAACTGTTTGATTCTATCACCTGTCCAACTTTGTAAGATCAAAACATTTAGAAATGTCCCTATTGTTCAGCCTTTGTCCCACTTTTATTTATGGCCAGCTTTGTTGCTGTAAGAGTGTGGGAGGCATGCACACATCAGAAAACCTGTAAGAAAGCAATGCAATTAGCAAAATAGCATCACAATCACATATATACTAAGCACTAAGTCAGCTACGCACCATGAGCATCAGACACAAAGCTTGTGTATCCCTGAATTCAAAAGATAGAAAACAAGGATATGGCACAGTTATCATCACTTGCTGAATGTTTTGGTTGGGGGATGTGGGGAAGTGGTGCAGGAAGCCTAGGCTAACACAAAAGGTAAGTGAGTGCATGTCAGTAAGTAAGAGGAACAGGCAGACATTTGCATAAAGTAACAAATGGCCAATGAGATAGAATAAGCTTTAAGCCTTATGGCTGAACCATGAAACTGTTGTCTGTGTGTGTCTGTATGGGCCCTCTTGGTGAAACTGGTGTGTGAGTGTCTGCATTAACACAGCCAAGCGCTGTACTAGCTCTACATCTTGGTATGTTGAACAGGTGTGAGCTGTGCATGGTATAAACAAGTAGGTAGTAATGGAGAAGTTAAAGAAATAGAAACTGAGGTTATGGAGTACCTGCAAAGTGAAGGATTCAGTGTAGAAAATCTAATTCAGAAAGCACCACAACAGGATAGAGCAATGGATATCCAAATTAAGGGGAAACCAGTGGAATGGGAAGCAATTGGTCAGGTGCCATATGAAGATATTTTGGAGCCGTCCACAGGAAACCAGTATAAACATCCACTTGAAGCTGGACAGCAAGGGAAGGAATAGGAATCTGTGGAAAATCTGATGCAGTCAATATTGAAGAGTGATAGGCCAGTGAGTTCCCATATGACAGAGCAATGGATGGCACAGGATGAAATTGAAGACAATGTGCCACAGGAAGATGCTACAGAACTTTCTATAGTAGGCATGGGCAAACTACAGCCCAGGGGGCTACATGCTGCCCGTTAAACGTTTTGATTCGGCCCACCAAACTTGAATAAATTTAATAATTTAACCTTGTTAATGTTTTATTTCCCCTGTAATTCTGATGTTTCCTCACTAGATGGCGCACTCTAGATATATTGGCTTTGTTGAGGTGAAGCGTAGGCCTATTACTCCACGTTTGCACTTTACCCTTTGACCCACCGCCCCTCTATGAAGATGAGCGGACCCAAGAAAAGGAAAGTGGACAGAGAATGTCGAGTGTTCAATAAGGAGTGGACAACTAAATATTTTTTCACTGAACCGATCATCTGCTGTTTGCCTGATATGCCAAGAAACTGTGGCGGTTTTTAAAGAGTATAATATTAGCCGTCACTTTGCCACAAAGCACGCTAATTATGCTAGCAAGCTCTCAACAAAAGAACGGGAAGCTGGTGCTGAGAAGGTGGCAGCTAATTTGAAGGCTCAGCAAAGTTTTTTTTACCGTCAAACTGCCATTCAAGAGTCAAGTACCAAGGCCAGTTTTATGCTTTCATTCAAAATAGCAAAGGCCAGCAAACCATTGTCTGAGGGCGAGTTTTTAAAAGAATGTATGGTAGAGACAGCAGGTATTTTGTGCTCGGAGACCAAAGACAAATTTGAGAAAATCAGTTTATCACGGCGGACAGTGACTCGCCGTGTGGAACTAATAGATGAAGATATCACCCGCAGATTAAACAAAAAGGCGAAGTCATTCACTTTTTATTCTTTAGCACTGGATGAAAGCAACAATGTCAAAGACACTGCTCAGCTCCTCATTTTTATCCGAGGAATCAACGAAACTTTTGAAATAACGGAGGAGTTTTTGACAATGGAGTCTCTGAAAGGACAAACACGGGGAGAGGACTTGTTTGAACGGGTGTCTGCTGCCATCGAAAACATGAAGCTTCCCTGGAGTAAGCTTGTTAACGTCACCACAGAAGGATCTCCGAATTTAATGGGAAAAAACGTTGGCCTGCTGAGGAGAATCCAGAATAAAGTGAAAGATGAAAACCCTGACCAGGATGTCATTTTCCTCCACTGCATCATCCACCAGGAATCTCTATGTAAATCGGTGTTAGAGCTGAATCATGTTGTGAATCCTGTGGTGAAACTCGTCAACTTCATACGCGCATGGGGACTTCAGCACTGTCAGTTCATTGCGTTCCTGGAGAAAACTGATGCGGATTCACCAGGACCTGCTTTATCACTCCAGTGTCCGCTGGTTGAGTTTGGGCAAAGTGTTTCAACGAGTGTGGGAGCTCAAAGAGGAGATTGGTGTGTTTTTGGAGCAGCAGGGGAAGACTAATGAATTTCCTGAGCTGAGCAACAAGAGCTGGATGTGTGACTTTGCGTTTGCTACGGACGTATTTTCACACTTGAATGAGCTCAACGTGAAACTGCAGGGGAAGGAGCAGTTTGTGCATGACATGTACACAAATGTGAAAGCCTTCAAATCCAAGCTGGCTTTATTCTCCAGGCAAATTTTGAACAAGTCATTCACTCATTTTCCTAGACTAGCCATGCTGAAAGAGGCCGGAGCAAAAGTAAAGAAATACAGTGAGTCACTGGATGCACTGCACGGAGAATTCTGCCGTCGGTTTTTGGATTTTGACAACATTGACAAGTCACTTCAATTGGTGGCCTTTCCTCTGTCACAAGACCCCGAAACAGCTCCAGAGGAGCTTCAGCTCAAACTGATCGACCTTCAGTCCGACCCTGCCTTAAAAGAGAAGTTCAGCTCTCTGAAACTAAATGACTTCTATGCTTCACTCAATTATGCCACGTTTCCAAATCTAAGGCGAAAAGCGCAGATGATGTTGGCTTTGTTCGGCTCTACCTTCGTGTGTGAACAGACCTTCAGCGTCATGAACATCAACAAAGCCAGCCACAGATCCAAGTTAACAGACCTACACCTCAGATCCATCCTGAGAATCGCCACAACAAAACTAACTCCAGACTTTGATGCGCTGGCTAAAAAAGGAGACCAACAACACTGCTCCCATTAAAATGTGTGTGTCTCCGTGATACGCACATTGTTAAAATAAACAGTGCGCAGATCAAATATAACGCTTCACAGACTGACTTGCTGCAACTGTTTCATCCTTGCACTGGTCGTTGTTGACTTTTGGCACCGGGGAAACAAATTGAATAAAAGGAACTGGACAAGTACATCTGCATCTCCTACCGTTTTTGAAAAAAAAGACATTCAGGAGGAGAGTGATGGTGATATCCTGAAGGATAACAGAACTTTC
Organism: Protopterus annectens; assembly: GCF_019279795.1. Lineage (NCBI taxonomy): Eukaryota > Metazoa > Chordata > Ceratodontiformes > Protopteridae > Protopterus > Protopterus annectens. The sequence goes on along the minus strand of NC_056728.1, from coordinate 1,064,263,209 downwards.
AGTGCTTTAAAATAAAATGGTCATTTATTTGATTTTCAGTGTTTAAAGACTCATTTCGAAGTCAGAGATTTTATTGTAATGCTTTTCTTCATTTTCATTGGAAATTAAAGCACATGTTTTCTCCATATCCCAAGATGTGTATTTTTCCCCCAATGAGGTGATGTTTTCAAAGCATGCCATCTATCTGCTCCTGTTCCGGCCCCTTTGTCAAATGTTAGAACTCAATGTGGCCCACGAATCAAAAAGTTTGCCCACCCCTGTTCTATAGAATGCCCGCAGGAAATGGAAAACAAAAAAATGCGCCCTCAGTTTAGAAGAAAATCAGTTAAAAGAAGAGCTGCTTGATTTAATAGACATAGATGGACATATTAAGATCAATTAAAGTAATAGACTGAAGAAGGCCAATAAAAATCAAAAAGTAAGAAGTCTGATAAACCAAATGAATGCAGTAATTAGGACTGTCCACAGAGATCCATGCGATGTAACAGAAGTAAACAGGATATATTACTGTACAGCTAAATTAATAACTCATAAAGTTCTACCACAAGAATACAGGGCAGTGAGGGAAAGGAAGGGGAGAAATTGAATAACATCATGGAAGTATCGAACAGAGAAAATTATAAAGCAATTAAGACAAAAAGTGTCACTGTTAGAGTAATATAGAAGAGGGAACATATCAACAAAATAATAAGAAAGATAGATGTGATAAAAGCAATGCACAGTATTAGAACAGATCAGGATCGATCATGCGCTATTGCAAATAACAAAATAAAAATCTCAGCACAGGCAAAAAAACTTAGAATATATTGCAGAAAAATATAAAGGAAAAATACAAAATAAGCAATTTAATGATGACCCAAAAAAGTTTTATAGAGAATTGCAACAAAAGGTAAAAGGAATTTAAAGACCTCCAAAAAAAGAATAGAAATATTTTGGACAGGTATCTATGAAGATCCTGTGGAACATAACAAAGGTGCTAACTGGATAGAAGTAAAAGAAAGAATAAGAAGTTTCAAGGTGCATGATATGAAATGGGATGAAGCAACAGCTAAAGAGATTGAAACAAAGTTAAGAAAAGCCTCTAACTGGAAAACCCCAGGCCCAGATGCAATACCTAACTTCTGGTTAAAAGTATTAACATATTTGCACAAAGATTTAGCCATGAGTAAGAACTATTTATATGCACACCCAGAACAGACACCAACCTGGCTAACAACAGGAAAGAAAATGCTCCTACTTAAGAGTGAACCTGCAAGCTACCCTAAAAATTATAGACCAAAAACTTGGCTTCAGACAACGTATAAACTATACATGGGAATTGATGCCAACAGAGTTTATAGTCATTCAGAAGAAAACCCAATTATGGCAGTAGAACAAAAGGGTAATAAAAGAAAGTCATATGGAACAAAGGAACATTTGTCGCTAAATAAAGTCATAGTGGAAAACTATAAAAAGGGGAACAATCTATGTATGGGATGGACTGACAATAAACAAGCATTTGATAGTATCCCATATTCATGAATAAAAGAGTGCTTAAAAATGTATAAGAGGGTCTATGTCAAATAAACGATAGCTTGAAATGTAGATCGTCATATGGTCGAGACCATATGATCGACATTTCAAGTGTTCGAAGGTTGATTTTAATGGCGACATGCGGTGCAGAATGGGAGAATGTCCCTTTTCTGCACTGAAGTGCTGTCTCAGAGTTGGTATATTTAAGTAGGGTGGTGTGGGGGGGTGAAGGGGGGCTTGTTCCCCTGCTTGCACTGTTAAGGTATGTTTTTCTTTCTTTTTTTTTTTTTATTATATATTCGAACTTTCAACTATCGACCATATAGTCTCGAACATATGGTAGTTGACATTTTGACAGTTTGAATATATAACATAGACTCATATAAGATATGCCCTACACTGATCAACTACATTGCAGTGACCATGAAACAGTGGCAGACCAGTTAGCTATGATAAAAGACAAAATACTATTCCAGGAATAAAAATTCAAAGGGGGATATTCCAGGGTGACTCTCTGTCACCACTGTTATTCTGTCTTGCCCTTCACCCATTAAGCTGTCTACTTAGGACATGGCTGTAACTTGGCTCCTAGAAAACAACAAAATGTAAAGACCTCTCTTTTCTTTGTCAGTGATTTAAAACTGTATAGCTCATCAGATGAGGAACTGAAAGCACAACTGCAAGTTGTCAAAACTTTTTCAGATGATAGAATGTCATTTGGTCTTGAAAAATCTGCAAAAGCAACCTTTAAAGCAAGAAAACTGCAGCACCAAGAAATCATCAGTTTGGGACAAGAATGTGGTATAAAACAACTTGAGCAAGAGGGCATGTATAAATATTTGGGAACTGATGAATCATCAACAATAAAACATGAACAAATGTGAATAAAACTTAGTAAGGAATACTTTAGAAGACGTACATTAATCCTGAAAACAGCATTGACATCTAGGAACAGAATTCAAGCTATAAAACCAATTTGTTCTTCCTATCCTAACTTACAGTTTTGGAATGATTGACTAGCCCCAAAACATGTTGGATAGATTAGATAGGAAAACAAAAAGGATGCTTCATATCACCAAATGATTTACAAAAATCAGTGCATACCAATATTATATATTCCCCGTTCTAAAGGGCCTCTTTGAAATTGATTGCATGTATAGATCTGCATTTCTGGACTTCACACATATCTGCTGATCTCACAAGATGCAAACGTAGCGAAAGTTTTGAAACATGAGGAGAATAAATCTAAGATGACTTCCCTGCTTAATCTAGCAGACCCATAACAGTGTCAAGCAGAAATGGAAATTAAACCAGAATTAGATAAAAATCAGACACCAACTGAATGTGCCAAAAAAACAAAAGAAAGAATATAAGGTGAAGGACCAGATGAGAAGGCAAGAAATGTGAAAAATGCATAAATATAGTTGCAAGTATAGAAAACCTCTGGAAGAACCTCATGTTGATCAGGAATGAATATAGGAATGGTTGAGGAGAGAAAAATTCAAACCAAGAGAAGAAAGGTTAATACTGGCAGCCCAGGATAGTGGGCTACATACATACTGGTTTACAAAGTCCATTGAACATGTGGGAGAAATAGACAAATGCAGGTTTTGTAAAACTGAATTGGAAACAGTTGCACACCTCATTGCTGGTTGTGACATACTAATGCCAGAAGGAATGTATACAGAAAGGCATAATAACATGGCAAGACTGTTGCACTGGGGATTGTGCAAACATTATGATATTGAAGTGGCTGAAAAACACTGGAAACATGAGCCACAAAGCATCATAGAAAATGATGAAGTCTACATCACACGGAATCACCCATTACCAACAGTTCAAAAAATAGATGCTAGAAAACCAGTTATAGTGGTCCATGAAAAGAAGACAAAAGTAGCATTCTTCACTGAAATCGCTACACCCAGTGACTACAGTGTCTTGCATACAGACAGATACAAAATCAGAAAATATCAGGATTTGCAGGCAGAAACAAGAACAAGGTGAAGGAAAGATACCCAGACATGTCCAATAGTAGTAGGAGCAACGGGTCTTCTAATACTAATTTCATAAACTTTAATCATACTTTGATTTAGGAATGGGGTCCATTCCTGTCATGGTATTAAAAACCAAAAATACTTGGAGAAATTTAAAAAAATGGAGGCAGTCACACATATCAGCCTTTACCACATCTACAACCCTAAGAATTTCCTTGGAGGCCCTATTGGAATGTGCCAGTGTCTCTACAATGGCCCTAAATATACATCAAGTGGCACAGAAAGACACACCTGGATCAGGTGGAGGATGGACAACAGGCCTCTTCCTAGCACCCTTAACAACACTTCTGCGTGGCACCTCACCCACATTTTGACTATGGCCAGAGTTAGCAGGCATTGAAGCCGCTGAAACATGCTGCCTTGATTGAGTCTCATCATCCACCTGTCCAATATCTGAGGGCTCACTGGAATGAGTCACCATAGGCCTACTGGCTGTGTCCGATGGAATTACAGGGGATAACTGAATGTCAAATTCAGTGTTGATTCAACCTCTGTACCCCCACAACTGTGCCTCTGTTTACCCACCATCATCATCAGAATCTGCTGACACTCTGACATCAGGTGTTAAGGGTCCTACACTTCCACTGTCAGGATCTCCTGTGATAATAAGCAACAAACACAGGAAATAAATTAATAGCTACACTACTACAGTTCAATATATGCTAAGAAACTACACCTAGTGCCACTATTACAGATGGTACAGCAATACACACACACAATCATGACACCCACATCACACATACAGATAAAATAAATATTTCTTTGAGCTGCTCATCAATACTGAAATAAAAATGTTTGGCTTACCATGTGCAGATGACTCCACACTTCCTAGGGAGGATGGTCCTGGAAGAAGTTAAGCAAAAGGTAAGGACACCATCATCACAATTAGGTTCATAGGTTCATAGGTTCATACTAGGCTATCTGCCCGAGGGCATTTACAAGCCTAGCCCATAGTTTTGTGGCTTACGCCACCCCTTTAGTATGGGGAACTATACCCATTATTTTGCTGTGCCTCTGTTGAGCAGTGACACTGAGGTAATCCCTGGGGTATATCTGCGATCTCCCATCCATTGGTCAAGATTTCTCTTGAACAAGGCCAGTGAGGTGCTCTGCCTCACATATACCGGGATTTTATTCCACAGCATAGGGAGTCTTTGGGTGATGAATCTATCCCTCCAGCGTGTCCTATTAATAGCCGTGTCGAGGTTTAAGTCTCCCGCCCTTGTGGCTCTGACGGATCTAGATTTTTGAGGTGAAGCATATTCATCAAATCTGGGTTTGACATGGCCTTGTATGTTAGGCAAAGGTCACCTCTGAGCAAGCGGTGGCGACTGAATAGAGCTGGAGTTCTTTCAGTCGGGCAGCATAGGACAGATGTTTGAGACCCTTTATCCTTTTGGTGAGGAACTTTTGTGGCCTCTCCAGCTGCTGCAAGTGTCGGGTCAGATACATTCTGAATGGGGCATTGTACTCAATCATTGGTCTGATGAGTGATGAGTATAGGAGACTATGACCTCCCTTGATCTAGATGAGAATCCCTTCATGATAAGGTGGGCAATGTAGAAGGTCTTCCTAACTACTTTAGCTACATGGGTGTCGAATGACAGGCTACTATCAACCTGGGTCCCCAGGTCCCTGATAACTTCTTCTATGCTCAGTGGATTGCCACCTATTTGGTAGCTAGGGGTAACCTTGTTTTTCCCGAAGGGTATGACTATGCATTCTTTGGCATTTAACTTTAGGCCATGGCTCTGGCACCAGTTATCCGTTTCTGTGAGACCCTTCTGAAGGATATCTGTGTCAGATGTGTTTTCTACTATGGCCCAGTTTGCAGTCATCTGCAAACTTTGTCAGCCATAACCCTCCTGTGTTTGCTTGTACTTCGGAAAAGTAGATGCCAAACAAGAGTGGGCCCAGGACTGAGCCCTGTGGTACACCACTTGTGACAGGCTTTGAGTCTGACATGGCGCCAGCAACTCTGACCCTGTGGGTTCTGTCACTCAGCCAGTTTGCAACCCATCTTGTGATGTATGGTTTAACATTTAAGCTGATGAGTTTTTCAATGATACCCGAGTGGGGTATTGTATCGAAGGCCTTCGCCAGATCGAGGTAGGCTGTATGGACTGCCTTTCCCTCATCAATGGCTTTGGTGACTGTTTCGAAAAAGTCAACCAAGTTTAGAAGGCATGATCTGCCTTTGACAAAGCCAAACTGGGATGGATCCAAAGTCTGCAAATTCCCTATGTCTTTATTTAAGAGGTCCATTATGATCCTCTCCATGGCTTTGCAGATAAGGCTTGTCAAGCTAATGGGCCGGTAATTTCCAGGGTCGGTGGAGGCACCGCCTTTGTGAAGTGGGACCACAGTTGCAGTGCCACTCCTGGGTGCGTATCCAGAGGTAAGACTATGATTAAACAGCTGTCCTAGCTGTGGGTTTAATTCCTCGTTGAGTTCGTGGAGCACACAGCTGGGGACACCATCAGGTCCCATGGATGCTGTGTTTTTTGCTTTGGAGAGAGCAGTTCTCACTTGGGCGTTGGAGATGTTTGGGGGGCTGCAATCGCTTGGTATAGATATCTCTCCTTTTGGGGGGGGGGGGGGAGAAGTTTGCACTGAACCTGTCAGCCAGTATGTTGGCAATGTCTGTAGGATCAGTAATCTTCACATCATTTTGAACTAGTTCTGAGCATATCTGGGAGGTTCCCAATTAACAGTGACACAGGGGTGAAAAATGTTTGGCCCTTTATATGTCCATTAACAATATATTTAATAGAAACTTGGATGACATGTCCACTGCAAGTCCATGTGTAATGAACCAGAATGAGCTGTTAACTGTATCAATCTATAACTAGCTCCCTCCAAAAAAAAAAGTTAAACAAACTTAAGTATCATTATCAATATTTTACTATACAAGCCATATTTAACACTTGCATAGGTAAGCCTACCTGTAAGTTCCTCCTGGGACATACTTATCATCCCTGGAACAGCATTACCAACATGAATGACATGCTGTTGTGCACTTTCCACTGACCTCTCTGGATCCCTTTCAGTGGACAGGAGCTCTTCATTTGGTGTCAGCAGTTGCTCTATAGCAGGTCTCCCCCTGGTAGTCATCTGTCCATGGACCACTGGAGCTATTCTCTTACAGGCTGATGAAGTCATGTCAGTGGTCATATGATGCACCTGTCATATGTGCTGCAGCATCCCCCAACAGTATTTTCATCAGCCACTATTTGCTGCCAAATTTGCATTTTTCCAGACATACCTCCATGGGCTCTCTCAAGCAGAAAACCACCATATCTCTTAAATGCTTGGACAATGACATCATTCTCAGGGTCACTGAAGAAGGTTTGTGATAATTTGGGATGCTTTTGTGCCAGAGTCCTAGGTGATATAAAACACAAAAGAAGGATACTACACATAAATGTCATAGGTTCATAGGTGTGTACTAGGCTAATGGCGCTGGAGCCTTTAAAAGCCTAGCCCATAGAAGTGTCCTGGTATCATGCCACCTGACGTTAGTTCCCAGTGCCTCTATCATGCAGCACCACTGGAGTGATCCCCAGGGTGAAATTTCTATTACCCATCCACTCATCAAGATTTCTCTTGAAGAGGGACAGTGAAGTGCTCTACTTGACATGTATGGAAAATCTACTCCAGAGCATGGGTAGTCTCTGGGTGAGGAACCTGTCCCTCCAGCATGTTCTGTTGATTGTGGTAATGAAGCAATCCAACTCCAATAAAACACTTTTATTCAGCTACATGAAGTAAAAAGACATCCACATTCTTACCAGTACTCCTTCATTATGGATACTCTCCTCAAAACTATTCCTAACTAGTGTCAACTGTCTTCCCTGTACCCCCTCCCCGTCTGGGATAATTGTATTTTACTAGTGTCTTGTTCATTCATCTCTCTGATCTTCGGAGAGGGGGGTATTCTAATGGGTCATTGTAGTTATTATTATAACTTTGTCCTACATATTCATCTTGCCTCTCTTCATTCTCAAATATGATGTACTAAGTGTTGCATTTTTATTTCTTTGTTGAGGTCTTATATGTTCTCTGGGTTTGGGATAAGCCCTATGTTCCCTATATTCAGTAGTGTCTCTTTCTATCTTTCTATTTTTTTCTTTTAAAAACATCGGGCAGGATTTACGAAGGCTTGCATGGAGTGTAAGAGATGTGTAACACTACATGCAAGCCTCGCGATCCAGGAACAGCCCGAAACTCCGTGTAAGAGACCAGGTAAAACATCTCTTACATGGACTGGGCATGGATATGCTAAATACCTCACTTGCAGCTGAAAGGTATGCAAATGAGGCATATTAGCAATCCACAAAGCAGAAACCAGCCTGTGTAAGAGACGTTTTAGCTGCAGAAATGTACTCAGTTGACAACTGAGTACGTTTCTGCAAAAATCACAACGGAGCCATGTCAGCTCCAAATAAAGGGTGTATATGTGTCAGGCAGCATGCCAATGGCCAAATATGTGGCCATTGGCAAGGTAACCTGATGCAAAAATTAAAAAAATATAATTTTTTTTTGGCGATCGCCGATGTTTAAACGCAGCGCAGCCCCGCGCAAACGGGCTGCGCTGTACAAAACATAAAAATGAAGGTTATAAAACCACAAATGTGGGTTTTATGCAATACATGGAATGACAATGCAGGGACCAGCAGACCAAAAACAACATGGCCACCATGTAGTGGTTGCTAAGGGGGGAAGCTGAGTCTAAGACATGTAACTAATCATTAGTAGGTAATCTCATGTAAATGAGGGTTAGGATACTGAATCCCACAGTCACATAGCAAATGAGCACAGTCTGAGTAGTTTAAGAGATACATAAGGGGGAGGAATAGAGTAAGAGATAGGTGACATCACAGGGGGGAATGGTAGAAAGAAATGCAGTTCATTGGAGGTCAGTGTAACATGACAGACGACAGACACAGATCAGGGAAAGAGGAGTGCCACAAGATAAGCATGGGAAAGTCAAGAAATGGAAGGTGTACACTGTTACTTACACCAAAGTTTCTTGCTGGGCATGCATGCGCACGTGTGCGCACCATAAAGCACAAGTAGGGCAGTGTGCGCGCGTGTAAGGCAGACTGAGCATGTGGGAGCATGTTGGTAGATGTTTAACACTGTTTGCGCTAGTGTGCACGCGTGTAGGGCAGACTGAGCATGTGAGAGCCTGTTGGCAGACTTGTAAGACTGTTTGCGCTGGTGTGCGCGTGTTTTAACCCGAATAGGCAGATGTTGAACAGTGTAAGCATGTGTGCACGCGTGTAAGCGTGTGAGCTGGTATGCATGCTGCTCCCCCCTGAGGAAACAGAAAGAAAAAGGAAGCAACAGAATTAGTAGGAAGCTAGCAGGGAATACTGCTGGAGCTAGCAGGTGAAAACAATTAGAAGCAGGCAATTACACAGGCAGAATAGTAGCCCAGCCCAGCACTTAAAACTCTGCAAACAGCAGTGCAGGATGTTTGAGACACTGCAAGACAGGAGTAAGCTATTAGAAGTGAAAACTGAAAAAGCTGAACTCAGAGCAGAAATGTTAGGGGCTGCCATAGCTGTCATAATGAGACATAGGCGACTTGCTGAGGGTGGTGACAATGCAGATGGTGCCAGACAACCCACAGTGAGGAGACGGAGAAGAGTGTACAGGCCCAGGGTCACCTACCACGGGTTACATGAGCTGGAGATAGTAGAGTGCTATAGAGTGGACAGAGAGCTCCTGCAGCAAATAGTTGAGCTGTGCAGGACACGCCTCACACACAGAACCAACAGAGGGGAACCCATCCCAGTGGAAACCAAGGTATGTGTTGGTCTAAGAATACTAGCAACAGGTACCTTCCAAAGACCAACTGGTGATATTATGGGGATATCACAGGCATCAGCCTCCAGGGTACTGCACCAGTTTCTGGTTGCCATGTCAGCACATGTCGGTGATCATGTATATTTCCCCAATGCACGTGAGGTATTGGCCAGCAATATGCGTCTCTTCCAGCAAATAGCGGAATACCCTGAGGTAGTGGGTGCAATAGACTTCACGCACATACGCATCAAAGCACCAGCCGGTGAGCGGGGTAGGGCCTACATTAACCGCAAGGGCTTCCCCTCCATCAACTGCCAGATCGTGTGTGATGCCCAGGTCGTAATAATGAATGTGTGTGCTGGCTGCCCTGGGAGCTACCATGATTCCCACATTTGGCATTTCACGCAGCTGTACCAGACATTTGCCAATGGGGACATCCCACATGGACACTTAGTGGGGGAAGCAGGTTATGCACTGGAGCCACGGCTGATGACACCCATCAGAAATGCACACACACCTGAACAGGAAAGCCATAATGAGGCACACGCACAAACACATAATGTAATAGAGTGTGTGTTTGGGCTGCTCAAGTCACGGTTCCGGTGTCTGGACACATCTGGTGGAGCCTTGCAGTACTCACCAACTACATGTACCCAAATTGTCATGGTATGTGCTATGCTACATAATATGATCTTGCGAAAACAGCTGCAGCAGGACCAGCGTAGAGCTGGGCCAAACAGCCCCCCATCATTGCCAAGGCCATCACAGGCAGAGCATGACTCGGAGGAGGAACAACCTGAGCCTGCCCCAGTAGGCAGAAGGAGGCCTGCCCAGTATGCCCTGGCCTTGGCAAAGAGGCAACACATAGCACATACACTGGCTCAGTAGGAACCCTGGGAATGATACCCCCTCTGACTCACTCAAATAATAACAGGGATGCCTAAAATGACATGACCTGCTCACAAACATGTACAGGGAGTGTAATATGTGCATCCGACAGAGGCAGCCCTGCAGCACCACCTGAGGCATGAATGCCATGTGTTTAGTAATGTAACACCATGTACTATATGCACACCTGAGGACCCTGACTAACATCCACCCTCACCAAGCATGAAGCCAGAAAATGATGATGGGATGATCAATTGCAATAACTGACTGAAGTAATGCAGTTAGTCAAAGGGGAGCCAATGTGTTTCAGCCTGGGAAGACATGTGGAGCATGACATGATGCACCACCTGCTAGAGGTGGTGTGCACCTATCAGTCCAGGCCCCATGGATACTGGCAAAGGCTGTCAGTACCCACAGCATGCCCTGAATAGGTAAGTCTCAAAACACAAACCCACCTTCATAGGTACCACAAGGGATAGGAACCTAGATGTAATGCTACCCAATGCCAGACGTCTAAACAGCAAGATACGTGCAGTGTAAATGCAGACAGTATGGAGAATGTTGGTATCAGTCCTGTAATAGAAAACTGGGTCAAGGCTCACATCAGCACCCTAACACTACCAGGTTACACTTCACACTGTGCTGTACAGCTGCAAAACATGGAACAAGATACAAAAGGAGAGTGACTAGCAATAAATGTCAAGGATAACCACACCCCCATGTTGGTACCACAACAAGAAGCAGCATGGATTAGCCATGGTCAAATACCAATGGCTAAAACTGCCTCCCAGTATATAGCCTGCTGCAAACTACTGTCCTAATACCAGGAACTGCACCTGGCCTATGTTGGAATACATGAATATATCATGCCCCCCAAACCACATTATATTGCCTGACTGAAAATACCCAGACATACACTGGGAGCATTATGCTAGCACCAACACAGTAGGAGAAAAGTTCCCAGAATCCATAAACCAAAATGCCCAGGAACAACGTACCACTCCCACAAGAGGGGTAAGCATACTGGATGTGATAATCAGCAACATGTGTACTGGATGGCAAGATGAGAAGTGTATCCCTCACTGGTAAGACCAGACCATAGAGTAATCACACTGGATATACACATCCTGACCACAGTCCCTGGCCAGAAAACCACAGTGAAAAACATGTGTAAAGCATAGGTTGCACCCCTCCAAACTGATGTGGAATCCACGAAAGGCCCTGTGCAAGTGCAGAATATGGGACACACTGCAGAACATGTTATACAGGCATTCCATGAACACAGCCAGGAATGCTTGGAGTATGCAATCACAAATAACAACAAGACACAATGCCATACACGCAGGCATCTGGCATGCTGGACTCCAGCCATTACCAAACCATGCAAGAGAATGAGGAAGCTACTACATGATAGAGCAAACATAAAAAGGGAAGTAATCGCTGATCAGTAGTATGGTAATAACATATGTCCACACATACAATCCAGTAAAGCCAGCCACAACAAGTAGAATCTATGAATCCAGAGGCAATGTGTCACCTGCCCCAAGTACACAGACAACCCACAACTCCCCCCAATAAATACAAATATATGTGAGAGATGCAACCATTTATCCAAACTGGAGGCTGAGCTCCCCCAACTCAGTACTGTCAAAACTAGTCAGGAGGAGAAGGTAACCACATACACCACAAACCCAGTCCCACATAGACCTATCAGAACTGTAAACCAAACACATAAACACAGAAAAAAATTCCCGGAGGCCCTAATTACAAACACACCACACCAACAGAAGCCTCCAAAGCAGATCCCAAGCAACCACAACCTCCAAACATAGCACATGCAACACATAGTACACAAAGCTGGTGTGTCAAACAGTTACAGGCCAGAAGGAGAAACAACATGCCTGATACAGTTGCAATAGGTGTCTGTATAGGCAGACACACTGCTGTCCCACACACCAGACTGAACAAGGGAAAGGGTACAGTAAGCTGCCTGTAGGCTGCCACAATATGCCACATAACACAAGTACGCAGGTCACCCCAAAGCAAGCAGAAATATGATGCACTCATTGTCCATGCTGGTGTGAATGACCTGAGATGTACCTCCCTGGGCTACATGAAAAGAGACATGGATGAGCTCTCTGATTATGTACTCCAGGCCGGTATGACCCTGGCCATTTGCAGCATCCAACCCTCACCAAGAATGATGCCACAGTACAAACAAGGAATGATCAGCTTTAACAGGTGGCACAGTTACAGCTGTCAGTCCAAGAGGGTCTAATATCTGTCTGCTTGAGATGTCATTCATGACAAGCCATGCTGCTGTTCCAGGGATGGCTTGCACCTGTTACCCCTGGGCGTCTGGATACTGGATAAGGCCTTTGCCACCTCCATAGAGCCTAACGTAGGAAAGGCCAAAAAGACTAAACCACCACCCTAGAAAACATAAGTGGTAAGAAACATAAGGGTAATGCTGACCAATGTCAGATGTGTAAACTGCAATATGCATGCCCCTGAGGCACTTCCCAGTATGGAGAACATCGATGTCTGTGCAGTGACAGAAGCCTGCTGTAAGCCTACTGATAGCACACCAGCGCTACCAGGTTATACCACATATCATGCATTATGGCCCCAACACCTGGACCAAAACATCAAAGGAGGGGGAATATCCATATGCAGCACAGACACCCATATGGCCAGGTAACTGACAATGCAAGAAGCAGCGGAGACCACCCATGTGCACCTAAGTGTAGTCAAAACTGCTGTACAGTCTGTAGCATGCGACAGACCACACTCTCACACACAAGAACCCCACCCAGACATCCTGAAGACACTGGACAGTATGAATGTCCCACCAAATACCAGATAAGGTATTCACAAATTACCACATAGGTGGTAAACCATTATGTATGCAATGAGTAATCAGGGACATAGGGACACAGGTCGACAGTAACCTGTCATGTGACACTCACAATGCCAATGTGGCTAGGAAGACTGTCTATATTGGACACCGTATCATGAAAGGATTCACATCTACATCAACATAGGTCACTGTGCCCCTGTACTGTTCCCTTATCAGACCCATAATCTAGTACAATGACTCATATGGGATGTACCGTACCTGACACCTGCAGCGGTTAGGAAGACCTCAAAAGTACCCCACCAAGAGGATAAAGGGTGTCAAATATATGGCATATGCTGCCTGGCTGTAGACACCACAGCTGAATGCAGTCACAGACTGCCTACACAGAGGCATTGTATGTCTGTTGTTCAAGGCCATGTCCAACACAGGAGTAATGGACATGCTCCACCAAAGGAAATCAAAGCCATTGGAGCTGTGAGAGTGACAGATGTCATCCTCAACACATAATGAAATAGGATGTGCTGGAGGGACAGATACATAACCCAGAGGCTCCCCACACCCAGAAACAGGATCCCAGTCCATGCTAGGCAGAGCCCCTCACTGACACCCCTCAACAGGAATATTGCCAAGTGGATGGATGATTGTAGATGTACACTGGGGGTCTTCACTGTGTCACGTCCAGACAGAGGCACAGTAAAGAAAATCATAAATGGCCATAATAGTCACATAGCAAGGGGTGGCAAAAGACACACACACTCTGGCTTGGCTTACTAATGCCCTAGGGTGGATAGCCTAGTATGAACCCATGAACCTATGAAGATACAAATTGTACAGGACACTAAAAATAATCACAAGGCTTACTTAACTGATGGTAGGAACCATGTTGGGAATTCACAGATATGCTCCGAATGACACAGATATTACAAACAACATACCAAACACACACACATATTGCCAACATACAACCTGACAGGTTCAGTGCAACCCCCCCCCCCCAGAATGCAAAATATCTATCCCAGCAGACTGCTGGTCCCCTGACATTGCAGATGCTGAGGTAACAGCCATCATCTGCAAAGCAAAACACACAGCAGCAAAGGTATGTGATGGTGTCCTGGGCTGAGGCCAACATGAATAATGGAATGCCAAATCACACTACTGCCAAGTGTCAGCCTTACCACAGGATATGTACCCAAAGAGCAGTGTACAACAACAGTCATCCTTCACAACAAAGGTGTTGCCTGAATGGATACTGCAAACTACCACCCCAGGATCCTGACAAGCTTGGTCTGCACAGCTATGGAAAGGATCAGTATGTACCGCAGACATAAAGCTATTGTGGACCTACTGACACCGGACCCTACACAGTGTGGCTGTCGTAACTGCAGATCCTGCCCCTAAACATGTTTGACCCATGTGAAACAGTCATTAAGGTCATTGATGAGGGCAATGTGGTCCACAAAGCGTAGCTGGACCATGCATATGCTTCCAGACAATACCCTACAAGTTCAGTATGGATATGTTCACCAGCTTAAATATAAACCCCTATGTCAGTAGAGGGGTTGCAAACCAGACCAAGGACAGAACTGACATGGTCAGACATGCTGCATCCATGTCAGACTACAAAGCAGATATGAGTGGCATCCCACAAGGCTTGGTCCTATCCCCCCCGTTCCGTATATATGTCCCATAGGTACAGGTCAACATGGAAGGACTGTCACTGAACATGTATGCAGAGGAATGCAAACAGCCCACCATATCCAACCCCCAGCTGACACAAGCAACCCACAAAAGGGCCACCTAGAAACAGACAACTGGAGCCATAGCCATGTCAGCAAGCTAATTGCAGAACTGTGTATAGACAACCACCGTGGATATACAGTAAGTGCCAACAAATTACCACACAGGTGTTAACCCATTACGTACCTAACATGTAATGAGAGACCTGGGGACACAAGGTGATAGATATCCTGCATTGGACAAACATGTGGCTGTAGTGTTCGCAGACACATACCATATACCCACCCAATCATGAAGGTTGTCAGATGTAGATAAGGGGAGGGTACTGTGGCTCTGCAGTCATCCTTCATCAGCGTCACAATTGACTACAATAGCCCTTGTGGGATATACCTCAGCAGACACCTCATTCAACTGTAAAGTCCACAACAGTACCCCACCAGGAGTAGCAAAGAGCATGAATAAATGCCATGTGTTGCCTGAGTAAACAAACTGCAGCTCCACACACTGCCATACTGCCCACCCAGAGGCAAGCTGTGCCTGATGTATGAAGCCATGTCCAAGCTGGAATCAATGAACATGCTGCACCTTGTACAATCTGAATGGCAGTGAGCTATACACATGAGAGACATGAACCCCAGCACTGACATACATAGGACAAGCTGTACAGAATGATCCATAACACAGAAGGCACCCCCACTCTTGAGTAAACTCCCAGTACAGGTTAGCCAGAGAGTCACCTATTGACACCCCTCAAGAGGAATCCCGATGAGTGGATGGGAGATGGTAGGTTAACCCTGGGTATCACTGTTATGTCAGAGGTAGATGGAGGCACAGTATATTAACCATGACATATGTCATGGCAAACTCCAGTTACAATGTGTGCTGAAGGACAAACACACTCTGTGACTAGCATCAGAAATGGCCTAGGGAACATTGCTAGTGTTTGCCAATGTCCGCCTATGTTTTGGAATACACTACCAATGTTGGACAAGCCTGGTGTAGGTAGTCCATATCTGAACATAATGCAACATGGTCATATGTGCACAACTGGCCCCTACACAGTCTGTTGTGCTCACTATGAAGATGTCAAGCAGTGATAGGACTAAAGCCCAGGATACTGTCCACAACAGTGAAAGTACTGAACCAGTACACTATACGGTACTACAGTGTTAGGTCATTATGAAAGGATGTTGACAACTGTATGCAAAGTATCCCATGCAATCACTGCAGACACAGTATAATCCCTGTTGTGGCAGACACGAAGCAGTTGGCCAGTTAGTACACAACATGACACCCAACACACAACTATAAACGTGAGATATTGTTGAAGTTCACACACATCCAAATATGTGGTGGACTTCAGAGTTCAACATATGGAAAGCTCACACTGGGCATGTTCGTACACTTTGATAAATGAGGCATATGTCAGACAACATGCCATGGAAAGGCTGAACTGGGCATGCTCACACACTTAGGCCATATCTCCGTTTACCAGTTGGCCACACATATATGGTATTTGTACGTGTCATTCCAGGAACCAACCACAACACAGCAATCTGCCCAGTGCACACAGTAAATGACTACAGAGACATAAGTGATATAGTGGATCGTCCTCATATTCAAACATCTTCCACAGATACACAAGTTGTTCATAGGAACAGGGAATGCTATGGCAATAAAGACCTGCAAACAGTCTAACAGCACAACAAATATTGTGCACCTGACAATTGAACATATGGGTGTAGAGGTCAATACTAGGCTTGTTGCCCTAGGGAATGATAGCTTAGCCAGAGTGTGCTTGGCATCTGCATCCCCAGTACAGTAGGCTACTGTGCCACTGTAAAGTAGGTCACATAAGGCAACGTGTGAGGCTAGTGAGCTGTGCCTCTGTCAAGCAGGGGCACAGTGGAGATCCCAGGGTTTGAATGTGCTAAGCCGCAGCCATATTGTTGGTGTGTGCTGGAAGAGGGTTGCTGAGGACCTCTAACAGTAAGTGGGCATCAATAACAGACTGAGGGGAGCCCTATCTGCATTGTCTGGACAATTCCACTGTCAACACTGTGTTGTGATGATTATGTGGGAATGAAGTGTCATGCCGGTACTGTTCACAGATGTCCTCCCTCTGTGGGCTACAGCTCTGCAATGTATTAGTTCACTCTGTCTGTTGGACGGCTCATATATGGCTGGTGTACACCTGACAGGTGTCTATTTGTGGAGCAGTCATGGGTATATGTGGGATAGCATGATCAATGCAAACCTTACACATGCTCATAGAATGCAATTGTCAAGGATTATGCAGAGTGGCCAGTATAGTCCCCCAACATGGGTTCTTTGAAGTCGTCCATCCCAGTCTTCACAAGTGTAGAGTCTGCTTGTGCTAACTACAGTTTGTTTGCAGTGACAACCTTGCCTGGGGGTGGGGATGGGATATGGATGTCCAGGGAAAGGTGGGTATGGTCAGATATCAACAATGGTGGTCTACCTCTGGTGTGGAACAGTGAGTACCCATGTTGCAGATGGACAGGTGCAATATGTATTCCCCCATGTGGCTGTGGTGAGTGGTTCTGCCATAGCACATGGACCCACAAATTGTAGTGGCTGTAGGGTAAAGGGGTAGAGGCCTGAGTAGTTCCCACACACAATATGCCTGTACCTGATGTTAACAACTGGAATGGTGTATGTGAACTTCTGCATATCCCAGCACTGTTCCCAGGGAAGCATAGTGTGTGTCCTGGATGTGGCAGCGGTGTTCTGGACTGGCTGTGTTGTGTGTTACAGGTACTGTGGTCATGAAGCATGGTATAGAACATAACCTGCCAGTGCGATGTGCATATCTGACCCTGACGTAGGTGGCTGCAAATGCATATATATGCTATCCCCCACCTGACAGGTAGTACTAGATGTACATACCTCTGTAGAAATAAAGATGTCAGCACCCTATAAATACTGCAGGTGCAGACCAGATGCCCAGTAATTTGGTTAGCGTGCTCCGCTAACGCGTCTCCCACAAGTGTCATAATATAGGTAGGTAGGAATTTGAACCATGCAAATGCTCAGTGTGTGTGTGTGGGTGAGCGGGGTTGATGTGTGTGCAAGTCTGTGTGATATGTCCCTTTTGGCAACTGTGAAAGCACTCTACAGGATGCACATTCCCCTATCTAAGCACGGATGATGTCAGCACCCTATAAGTACAGCAGGAGAAGGGAACCTTCCCAGTAATTCGAATAGTGCTCTCTGCTAATGCGTCTATCATGAGTGTCAAAACATAGTTAGGTAGGGGTTTGAATCCTGCAACTGCCCAGTGTGTGTGGAGGGGGTTTAGTGTGTGTGCAAGTCTGTGTGAGGGAGATGTCCCTTTTGGCAACTGTGAAAGCACTCTACAGGATGCACATTCCCCTATCTAAGCACGAATGATGTCAGCACCCTATAAGTACAGCAGGAGAAGGGAAACCTCCCAGTTATTCAAATAGTGCACTCTGTTAATGTGTCTCTCTCAAGTGTCATAACAGTTAGGTAGGAGTTTGAAACCTGCAAATGGCAAGTGTGTGTGTTTGGATGTGGGGAGTTTGGGTGTTTGCAATTCTGTATGAAAGACATGTGCAATCAGGAGATCACACTACATGATGCACATTACCCTTTCCAAACACTGATGATGTCAGCACCCTATACATACAGCTGGAGAAGGGCAACCTCCCAGTAATCCGAATAGCGCACTTTGCTAAAGCGTCTCTCTCAAGTGTCATAACATAGTTAGATAGGAGTTTGAAACCTGCAAGTGTGTATGTGTTTGGATGTGGGAAGTTTGTGTGTGTGCATTTCTGTATGAAAAACATGTGCTTTTTGGCTATCAGGAGATCATACTACATGATGCACATTACCCTTTCCAAACACTGATGATATCAGCACCCTATACATACAGCTGGAGAAGGGACACCTCCCAGTAATCCGAATAGTGCACTCTGCTAAAACGTTTTTCTCAAGTGTCATAACATAGTTAGGTAGGAGTTTAAAATCTGCAAGTGTGTGTGTGTTTGGATGTTGGGAGTTTGTGTGTGTGCAATTCTGTATGAAAAACATGTGCTTTTTGGCTATCAGGAGATCACACTACATGATGCACATTACCCTTTCCAAACACTGATTATGTCAGCACCCTATAAGTACAGCCGGAAAAGAGGAACCTCCTAGTAATCCGAATAGTGCGCTTTGCTAATGCGTCTCTCTCCCAACTGACATAGTTAGGTAGGGGTATGAATCCTGCAAGTGGCAAGTGTGTGTGTGGGAGTAGTAGGGGGTGTGTGTAATTGCAAGTGTGAGAGAACAGATCCTTTTGGCAAATACTACAATACACCAGATGCTGCATATTCCCCCAGTAAACACAGGGGATGTCACCACACTATCAGCACAGCCAAACAGGGCTACTTGGCCAGTAATGCCAATAGTGTGCTCTGCTACTGGGTCTATTACCATTGTCAGAGTACAGATAGGTATGTTTTGGAAACCCACAACTGCCACGTGTGGTTGTGTCACACATTATGACCTTGTGTGGGTCTTTGTGCATAACAATGCATGCCATTGCCTAAACCAGCAATGGCAATGCACACATGATGTATGTGTGTGACACATACACATAAATACCTGTGACCTGCAGTAGTTACCATGTCTGACACGTGCCTTGAGTGGATAAATGGTATTCGCAATGCATAACAATATGACTGTGTCTTACTGTGCAGGGGCCGCACGCGGTATGTGTCTATACAGTGTGGGTTGTATATGGTAAAATACCTACAGCAGGGGATACAAATCTGGTCTGGGCCATATAGTCTACATGTAGTCGATGAACAGGTGCTGCATGTTCCCACCTGTTGTGGTAGTGCTAACATGTTATTCCACTGCAATTCAGTGACCACATGCTGGGAACCTTTCAGCTAGTGTGTTGTAGCTACAGTAATGCTCACGCACAATGTTTGGCTGGATGCAGTCCAGCCATATAAAGACATTTCTTGAGACTGTCATATTGCCAGTGTTGTCATGGAGGATAGGTGGGTTTCCTGTGTATGGGAGGGTTGTGTGTGCCAGGCTATGAACTAGAAGTCAGTCCAACACACTGTTAGCTGCACATGAATAGGCCCTGATGCTTTGTGCTGTGCCAACAACCTGGAGGTGTGTGTATCTGTGGTGCCTTGGGATACCACCCCCTGTCCATGTGTGTTACATGTGTAGGGGACGACAGGCATGGTATGAGGTATAACCTGGCAGTGATGGGTTGCACCTGTGAGCCGTGAATCAGGACTCTGGTACGGCACAGACATTGCAGTTCACCGTGCTGAGGACAGTGTCCAGTGCATGCATCTTGCGGTGTACACTGCTGGTATTGTGTAGCATCACTGTTAGTGTCCTATCCTGTGTGATACCCATGGAGGTGACTATGTAATCCGTGTCCTGCATCAAAAGGCACTATGTGTGTATCAAGGGGCTTCGCCAATATACAATGGCCCATGGGTGTCACGTGCAAGCTGCCCCTCGCAAATCATTGTGGCTTCCCTAGCATGTAAGCACACGTTGACAGCCAGTGGATACCCTATGAATGACACTGGAGATTGAGCAGAATGTAGACATAGAACACCCTTCCTACATATAGTGGTGGCATACCTGGTGAGGGTATGATGGTAACCACGATTAGGCTCATACTGGCCCGTGCCACATGCTGAGAGATCCCTTCTATGTTCCCTATCATGTAATCCAGGGAGGTATGTCTCAGGTCATCCATAGTGGCATGGTCAATGACTGAGTCATATGTGTCCATGCCTCTGACTGACCTGTATGCTTGTGTTTTGTGGTGGACCATAATGCCCCACAGGCATATCACTGTGACCTTCACCATGTACAGCCTGTTGAGCGGGACCCCACTGCAGCGGCCAAGAGAGGTACCTGACACATCTGTAGCAGGTGTGTTGTGTAGCCCTACAGGCTGTGAGTGTGTGGCACACAGGATGTGTGTGCCATGTGTGGCATGTGCTCTGTACCAACGTAACGTATGCCTGTGTGCCAGCTGCGGAGGTGTGTGATGCTCAGGCAGGATGTTATTCTGAGTCTCCAAGTATGCCCCAGTGTGTTCAGATTGCTGTCAGTGTGGGTCTATGTCAGACTGGTATTGTAGTCACTGTAGTATGTCATGCCACCTGACAGGGTATGGCATTACTGGGTTCAGAGTGCTCAGTCCCCAGATTGGCTATGTGGTGGCATCCCACACATGTGTTGTACGTTCCTGGCCAGGGGTGAGGGTTGACTGCATACATGTGGCAGCTGTGACATTGCCACATGACTCACATAAACCACAACTGGACCATAGAGGTGATTCACAGGTTACCTTTGCACATGCTACCATAGTAGTGTGACTGCCATGGTGATTACCAACACATAGGGCCAATAGGGAACAACATACTGAAAGTGTGTATGTGTGGGTGTACTGCTACTGATTTCATAGCACTGGCATATATGACTGCACACGTGGGTAAATGCCAAGTAAGACATGTGCAATGTGTCACAGGCAACGTACATGCGAACAGGACAGACAGTGATGTTCTGTCATGTGTAAACTTGACATATGTATAGTACGCTATGCAGATGTCACTAGGAGTCCACAGAAGCACTGTAACTCTGCATTGCAGGTGGAAGCAGTGTTCCAGGGAACCCCAAGTGAACATGCATGCAAACAAAGCTACAGTAAGCAGGGCTGGAAGTAGTCCATTGTACAACAAAGAAGGGGTAACACTAACAGTAGGTAACAGTGCAAATATGTAGGCACTATCAACATGTACCCAGGAATGCACAGCTCAGATGCCCATGGTAGAACTGATATTATGTCATAGTTAATTGTGATTTGGATTACATTGGTACTTCACACATTTCAACATGCGCAAACATCCACATTGCATAGTTGTTGTGGGCAGCTTGCCACCATTACTGTACATGTCCATCATTGCGTATCACTACTTGCATTAGCTTCCCCCCTGTGCTACCCATGTATGTGGCTATCTGTTGACATCCTTACCACCGGTATGCAATAATGTGCAGCTGTTACACTTTGGCACGTACTATGGGTGTAGATAACAATTCAGGACAGTCATATGGTTACTGCATCAGGCATGCTGGGATATACACACAGTCATATCAGCACACTGTACTGTTACCAACATGATACTACTAATACACTTCTATGTAGTCACCCTGTGCATCAGCAACGTGTTTACCTGTTCCTGCACTGATGTTGGAGATTGCAGTAGGTGGCACAGTTTCATCATATGCACAGGGTGTGAATTAGATATGCCTGAGTCTGCCACTGATACAACCAATTGACATGTGTGTGTATGTGTGTTGGTGAGGGACAGCAGTACAGGGTGGGGCACTGTTGTTGCAGTGTGTGCGTGTATGTGGTAGCCCTAGGTGTTAACATTTCGCATGTGTGTATGCACACACACAGTTCCACCTCATGGCTGCCATATACAGGAGTTTGTGGACAGCCACAGACTGCACCTGGCAGGTCATACAGATCAGTGTCTGTGGGCACAGACACGGTACATGTGCCTGTCAGGGGTGCTACGGACCGTATCCGGTACTAAGCTAGACTGGGTACTGTCATCAGAAGCGGGAGTGTGAATGGACACAGGTCCGTGATGGGACTGTCCAGAGCCACATGCACGTGGTCTCCTGGGGCGTTCCGATGACAGCACAGACCCAGCATTGCTGGGGCTGCTGCTGGCACTATGGGGGTGTCCGCGGGCCTGTTGTCATCCGCGCCGACTGCCAGCTGCTGCTGTTGCTGGCATACGGCCACGTCGACACTGCAACCGCCTACCATTGCCCTGGCTCATGGACATGTGGTTGCGGAACTGCTGTAATATGTCCCCACAACGTCTGTCTATGACATTGGGGAAGCATGTGCCACAGATACCACATTACCCTGGTCAATGCCCACTGTATCCTGTCCATCACCTAGGGACAATGGTGACATAGGATGTACTGGCAGGATGACTGTGCGCAATGATGGGGTTGACAGCTGTGTACTGTCAAATGGCTGACCAATGATGGACCCTGACACACCTTCCTGTGCCATTACACAGATATCATCATTATCAGTACCTGTGGCACCAGATTCAGGTTCCCTGCTGCAGGACACCAGAGCAGCACCAAAACCTGTGGGAGGAAGACAGGAAACACAGTTTACAGTGTCTACACAATGTTACCAGTGATGCACTTATGCAGACATGCACACGTGGACACATGCACACATGCACACATGGACACAGGCACACATGCACACGTGGACACAGGCACACATGCACACATACACACGTAGACACGTGCACACGTGGGCACATGTACACATGCACACATGCACACATGCACACTTGCACACGTGCACACATGCACACATGCACAAGTAGACACAGGCACACATGCACACATGCACACATGGACACAGGCACACATGCACAGATGCACACGTGGACACAGGGACACATGCACATATGCACACCCTGCAGTATACACACAGAGCACTACTGAGTTACACTAGTATTACTAGCACTATCAGGACTATTATAGGTATTGTTAAAACACACTCACCAGCATGGATGGCCTGCCTTGCTGTAACACCGGAGGGACCTGCAGAAATGAGGAGATTAATGTCAGTGGGCACAACTGTGCCATTGATACTGCATATGATGCAGTGCAGTAGTACACCAGTTGCCTTTCACATGTCAACTGCTGATATTGCCAATATCACACCTGCACAATAACATACTATGTTGACAGCTACATACCACGGACACACCTTACACATGAATAAACTAACAGTGTACAGAACAGTCAAGTGTACATATGGCATATTACCTGCACGCTCCATGTTGTGCTGCTGTGTGGATCCAGCCTCCATCATGATGCAGGTGTATTGCTGTTGCTGTTCTGGGGCTGGAGCCACAACACTTAGGAATAGCCCCTCCAGTCTGGTGAGGGGGGGGATGTGTGGCCACCCCACCTCCTGTGGCAACCTGTTGCCTGTGGATATCTGACGCACGCTGACGGACATTTCTGATTAAATCACTGCAGTGATGTCATACCTGCTCATATGTCCTATTATGCGTGCCAATGTCATTTACCCTACGGACAAGGTCTTGCCACAGTGCAGCCCTCTCCTGCTGATTCTGGCTGGTGCAGGAAAATAGTATGTCATAATCCCACACCAGGCTCTGGTGTATCTCCTCATCTTCTGCTGCAGAGTAGGCGGGTTTACGCTGACGCGCCAAGTCCCTGGAAGAGAACACAAACAGGATATCAGCAGACTATGTCAGCAATATATGGCACACATACTATACATGATACTCAACTGTAGTAATATACTACTACTCCCATATGTAGCATGTGTGTGTCTCTTGGTGGATACACAAGTACATGGCTAGATATCAGTGCTCAGCCAACACCTGTGCAACAATACCTGCCACATTCCATACAACATAGTAGCATGCCCCATCGGTCAGCACATTGTGACGGGTCCAATGCACAACCTCACTCTGAGGGTTCATACCAAGGTACTGTATGTGGAACGCCATCCACTAGTGTGATCTGGACACAAGTTACTCGGCCTGGATATACATATCCCACCACCACCACCACCAGCACAGTAGACTACTTTGATATGTATGTGATTAGACAGTTATTCACTTGTTAGGACTGAGATGGTATCCATGCAGCCCACTGGGCCAGTGGAAGCCACAACCCACACTGCTGACCCCTTTGCGAATGCTTCCCACGGACATCCCAAAGATTGCATGGAACATGCACACACATTTCTAACCCAGACCCTATGCACAAAGGTTAGGCATCCTGTCCAGTGGACCCCAGCCAAAGGCAGATTGTATAACGATAGAAGGAGGCTACTGCAGGACAGAGCAGATTCACATTAACGGAAGGCATCTGTGGTCAGCACTGGTAATAAGCTACGGTCTCTCATAACAACATCCACGGCCTACTCTGGGAGGGAAATGGCCACGAACACTATAGATAACGACAAGGCCTTCTTCAGTTATGTTACACATATGGACCAAACGCCTCAGATATGCTCTGAGTTAATACACACCTACTTAACATTCACCGAACACACAGATATTGGCAACATTCTTGCAGACAGGTTCGGTGCACGTATCCCCCCCTCCTTCTCCCCCACACTTAGAAATACTTATCACAGCTGAATGTAACCTCCCTATCATCTCACATGTCCAGGTGAGGGCCGCCCTTAGCAAGGCAGAAGACACAGCATCAATGTGACCTGATGGTATCCCTGGATGTGTGCTACGTGAACTCCAAGAGGACATACAACCGCATATAAGACTGATATGTAACCTTGGCCATACTACAGGATATGTACCTGAACACTGGCATACAGCAACAGTGGTCCCACTCCATTAAGGAGGCACCTCTACTGACCCTGGGAACTACCGCACCATAAGCTTAACCAGCCTGGTCTGCAAAGCTATGGAATGATTCAGTATGGGACGCATATACAGCGATATTGGGTACCTGCAGACACTTGTTCCCAGCCAGTTTGCCTTTGTGATGGGCTGATCCTGCCTTTTGAACCTGGTTGACCTTTCAAAACAGTCACTACAGCCATTGATGAGGGCAACGCAATCCATACAGCCTACCTGGACTTGCCTAAGACCTTCAACACAGTACTCCACTCAGGCATCATAGACAAGCTCATTAGCTTACATGTTACTACATATGTCACATGATGGGTTGCACACTGGTTGACATACAGAATCCATAATATCGATATTGTAGGAGCCATGTCAGACTCAATGCCAGTCACATGTGGTATCCCACAGGCCTCTGTCCTAGGACCCCTCTTGTTTGGCATTTATTTCTCAGATGTAAAAGCAAACATGTGCGGGTTGTGGATGACAAAGTTCCCAGATGACTGCTAACTAAGCGCCATAGTCGTTACACCAGCTGACACACACATCCTACAGACAGGCCTCACTGCAATGGAAAACTGCTGCCAGGATCATGGCCTAACACTGAATGACATGTAATATATAGTCATCCCCTTTTGGTGGAACTACGTGCACACAACATATCCCATGGACATACCTATAGATACAGACCTACGACACATATGGAGGGTTCACAGTATGCACACTATTAACCTGTTACTTTACATTACCTGTGTTTGTTGCAGCTGGTTGCGTTACCACTACTACTGATTCCTGCTGCTGCTGGCACGGCTTGGTACTGTCACTGCTGACAGCTTCAACTCAGTTTGTGTACCGTGTGTTGTTGTTTGTGTTGTTATTTTTCTTTCTCTCTCTCTCTCTCTCTCTCTCTCTCTCTCTCTGTCTCTCTCTCTCTCTGTCTGCCTCCAGACAGTGCAATGAACGTATTGCATATGTGGAGTGTGAGTACAGGATGCTTTTGTAGGTATTTGCATAAGTCCATGTGATGGCCTCTGCACCAATTGTAACCCAGCATTTGCTAATTGCCTGCAGCCAGTTGTGTACTGATTGCAGTTCTCACTGTGATTTCAGGACAGTGCTATAAAAGCGTATGTGAGATAGGCATTGCCCTTTCAGATTGTAAGGGCGGGGACCATGCTGGTATGCTGTGGACACTGTTCTGTGAGTGTAAAGGTTAGTATCTCTCTCATGATTCAGGCTGTGTTGTAGATTCACATTTCTCCATTCCTCTCTCCTGTTTCCTGTAGTAAGTGTGTATGCACACTGACACCTACAACTATATATATATATATATATATATATATATATATATATATATATATATGTAAATATACATACATTTATATATGTACATTAACTGACATTATTACCTACTAGCTACCAACTAGCATGGCTGTTTCTGTTCACACACTACTATTATGGAAATCCACTAGTTCTGACAGTAAGTATGAATGACATGCTTTGTGTACTACACATCCTATATTCCCTTTACACTCATTCCTACTATTACATGATATATTTATTTTAGCACAAGGTTCTTGTATAAGAGTCATGGCTTAGTGGTAGGGCATGTAGACTTCTGTTTCTAAGGTCCTGGGTTCGGGACTGACAGTGGGATTTTATTTTGCTTTTGAACTGACTACAGGACCTGTCAATCAGAGTGACTAAGGCACTTTTAAACAGTTGTAACAGGGTTAGCACTGGTTTGTGCAGAGCTCCCGCATATGCACTGGCGTTCAGCTCCGCACACACCCGCTTACAACCGCTTAACAGTGCTTACTCTGGCGCACACCCATGCTATTTTCTTTGAAAGAAATGAAAATGGGGAGACAGGAAAGTGTTGAAAAAGGGGTCACGGTAAGACAGTAGGGAAACAAGCTTGGGTTTTGCAGGAGGGATGCAGGTAAGGCCCATAGCTGCCCATTTCTTCATCAGCAACAGCTGTGCATATGTATGTAATTTGGTGTGACATTTGAAACCTTCCACCCCTGAGAGAGGTATCAGGACAACAATAATACTTGTTGTACAGCCAATTGTAATTGATAGTTTCCATGTCCAGCAGACATGTGTACAGAATGGGCAGCTATGTATGGGGCATAATTTTTTTGTGGGTACAGAGTGCCCTTTTTTTTTCAGGAGAGAGTGGTATGTCAGGTGAAGGAAGTCGGTATAGCTGGGGAGGTAGGTTGGGTAGGTCAACAGACAAGACAAACAAGAGGCATACAGGGGCGGTGTATGACACGTGTGGGGGGGTTACACAATTGACAGGGACGGATGTTTGGATATCCAGAGCCCATGAGCCCACAGATGGCAACAGTGGAACTGATATCCCCACCTATGGGCAGTTGCCACTCTTCCTTCACTGCCCGGGACGGGGCTGTGCTGGGGGCTGTGTAGGTCGGGCAACAGGCATGCCCGTAAGTTGTGCCACCTGTGCCTCAAGCTGGCATAGGGGCCCAAGAACAGAATCCCGGATCTCCCTATGCACCACAGTCCGGACGCTATGGAGGGTGAGTGGTGGTTCTCCTCCGGCCACACTTGCAGAGGGGGGACGGGCCCCATCCCCTGCAGTGCTTCCACTCACTGGTGGCACAGGGCCACCGGAGGAGGGTCCAGACTGGGCACTAGTGCCAGGTGCACTCGCCAGCTGAGGTGGGAGAGGTGGGTCCACTGGAACCTGCCTTCCCTGTCGTCCTATGTTTTGCATTATGTCATGACAGTTTGGGTTAGTAACATACAATACCATTCGCAATTAGTTGTAACAGCATGCATTAGTATTCCCATTAACCAAACACCCAGATATTCACACCATTGAACAGCGAGCATAACACATGCATAATTTGAACAGCAATACACAGTCCAACAACATGCAGGGTTGATTGATGGCAACAGGCCATCAGGTTTAGATGTATGAACAGGGCAGATGCATCAACGTACATGCAAATATTTATGACCCAACAGGACAAATGTCCAGGGGTGTTAATTGTGATTGCACATACCAATTTCACGTGGAATGGGTTATATGTGGTTATAGGGTGGGGTGAAGAAAATAATATTACCACCTTCGAATACCAATACATATGCTGTACATTTCTAATAGCTGCAGATATATACACACTACTGTTCTAACTACAGTTTCCTATATGATAACTACTTCAATTTGGTGATAGGACTGTTACTGCTACATCAATATACATTTTATTGTTCTTCATACACGTTCATATCTGGCTTTGTTCAGCTACATCATCCTGCTACATTTGCTTTATATAGCTATAGACAACTGTGGATGTTTGGTATTTCAGACAATCATACTATCTGCATATTGCAGACTGAGAGCAACATATCCAGATTTTGGGATACACATTCCAGCTACAGCAACACTTTGAACACATTTCAGAGTTTGGTTCTACTTGTCACATTCATTTCAGTCTGTACTGCCTGCAGTATATTTTATTCAGGGGTTATTACTACTTTATTGGTGGATTCATAACTCTTTCTCACACTCTCTCACTTGTTTTCATTTTACTATTCAAGATGGTACTTACTTCTAGGCTTTATTGACATGTTTTACCTGTAGTTATTACAATCCTTTCCAGCAGTCTCACTTCTGTCATGTTTCAGTATTTCAACAGGGATTTATTTCACACATGTGATTTGCTCATCTTCTGCAGCTGTACTTTTCAGCCTGCTGCAGGTAGTGTACTATTATATTACAGGTGGGACATCTTTATTTCAGACTTTATTTCAGATATTTTCATTTTTATGTTTGGATTACAGACTGCAACACACTTTTGTAATCAAGCAATACTTGCAAACACTCTTACACTGTTACTTGCACATTTTATTACTTAGTGACTACACTGCACTCTTTTGCTAACTGTCATACTTTTATATTTCTTTACAGTTACTGGGAGTGGATTACTGACCTGCCTGGTGGCGCAACCGCAGCAGCCTATCGCCATAGGCTCTGTGGTTCGCAGAACGGACACCTGCAGCTGTAATATAAATGAAGTAATATTGGAATACACATCTCCATAATATCAGCTAGTTTAATTTCTTACATACATAATTAAATGTAACTTACTCAGTAGTGGGGCATTGGGCATTTGCCGGGCCTCCTGGATATAAAGGTTCAATTGGTCCTGCTTACGTCTCTTCAGGTCCGCATGGTGGTGACGGACCTGCTCACCAGTCCTTGGAATCCCTGTGGCACTGGTGAGATCATGAGCCAACCGGTCCCACACCTCAACCCTATATGATCCCCACAGGACCTGGCCCTACATGAGTTGGGCCTCATGATTGTAGACTAGGAGCCAGACCATGTATCTGGACTCCTCAATGCCCCACCTCTGTGCTCAAAAGCAACTACCCTCACCTACTCCTGACATTCTGGCTGCAAGTTAGTTCTACAATCATTTATGCTGTGTATTCCCACCTATGGGGCTTATATATGCCGTTTTTCATGCACATATCTGTGAATGGCCATTTTGGAATTGCATCAACTTCACAAAACCTGCTTTGTCATGCTCCACTTTGTATTCATTCCTATATATTTACTATTACTGCATTTCTAGGTACTGCTGTCATGGCTTAGTGGTTCAGTACCTTGACTATGGTGCATAGTATCCTGTGTTCAAACCTGGCCACTGCTTTTTATTTTTTATGACTATCTAGACAGGCTAGGGGGTGTGTCTGTGTAAAGGCAGTTTTGATACAGCTTGCTCAACGTTGCCCGTCGGTTAGCTTGTTGGCGCGGTGCGCAGCTCCGCGCAAATGGAGTACGCTGGTTTACGCTTCATTTGGCTGTTAGCACGCATATTATGCTCAGCTAGGGGCACACAGTTTCAGCGTGTTAAACCACTGCTCACCTACGGGCATTCATTTTACACCTGTTAAACCACTGCTCAGCTACGGGCAGATGCACTCACCTTGTTAAACTGCAGCTCAGCTATAGGCACATCTCGCATTTTTTATTGTTTTGTTATCTCACATTTCTTCAAAATAAATGGACTATTTCATTACATTTTACATAAAATATAATTTTATATATGTACATATTTGTCAGGGACTTGTTTCGTGCTTATTTTACTAAAAATAAAAATTGATGTTGTGGGGCCTCGAACCATGACTGCCTGCTCTTCAGCCGACGTCTCTACTGCTCCTCTATTGCTTCTTAGCTTACTTTGCATATTTAGTTCTTATATGCTTTTCCACTGATTGCTAACTGTGGCTAAGCTACGGGCATGCCCACGCAAATGAACGCACTCACGGGCAAACATCTTTACGATTTAAAAAAATATATAACATCTTCATTTATATAATTTTATGTTCATAGTCTGTGGGGGCATGTGTTGTGTTGTGTTTATTCACATTTCCATGGACTCTGTCGTGGGTGTTTACTTTGGGCACTTTTACTCTTCTGGGGCCGTGTCCGCTTGCAGGGCTCGGCCTACGGACACACCCCCTACTGTCTTCCATGGACCGTGTTAGCCTTAGGTGTGATTCAGCATGCCCTCATGCATATGCATGACATGCTGACGTCACACTGTTTAACTGCAGCCTCCGTGTAAGCCATGTATCTCTTACACAGAGGCTTCGTGACTCCTGCCCATCCTTACACCTTTATCTACCTTTTCTAACATGTACTCCTACTTCTCCATCTCCTTATGCACTGTATGTAATACACCATTTAAAATGCATTGGTTGATAGACAAGAGACACTACTGAATATCGGGAACATAGGGCATATCCCAAACCTAGAGAACATATAAGACCTCAACAAAGAAATAAAAATACAACACTTAGTACATCATATTTTGAAAATGAAGGGAGGCAAGATGAATATGTAGGACAAAGTTATAATAACTACAATGTCCCTTTAGAATACCCCCCTCTCCGAAGGTCAGAGAGATTAATGAACAATACACCAGTAAAATACAATTATCCCAGATGGGGAGGGGGTACAGGGAAGACAGAAGACACTAGTTAGTAACAGTTTTGAGGATAGTATCCATAATGAAGGAGTACTGGTAAGAATGCGGATGTCTTTTTATTTCGTGTAGCTGAATAAAAGTGTTTTATTGGAGTTGGATTGCTTCCTAAGTGCCTATTCTGTGAAGTGTTTATGTATTTGGGCACTATTTTGTTTTTTGAACAGTGTTTGATTGTGGTAATGAGATTGAGGTCTCTGGACCATGTGGTGTGGAGGGATTGGGATTCCTTTAGATGTAGCATTTCTAACAGAGCTGGGTCAGACATGGCTTTGTAAGTCAAGCAAAGATTGCCTCTAAGTAAACGATATGAGACAGAGAATAGCTGGAGTCTTTTGTGTCTGTCCATGTAGGACATGTGTTTAATGCCTAGGATCCTCTTTGTGAGGTACTTCTGTGGCCTCTCCAGCTGCTGCAGGTGCCTAGTGAGGTACATGCCAAATGGGGCATTATACTCAATGATTGGTCTAATGATGGAAGAGTAGAGAGAGAGATGATGACCTCTTTTTTCCTGGATGCAAAACCCTTGGTAATGAGATGTGCCACATAGAAGGATTTTCTGACCACAGTGGGAATGTGGTGGTCGAAGGAAAGGTTGCTGTCAACCTGCAACCCCAGATCTCTTATATTGCCTTTAGTGTTCAGTGGACTCCCATCAATGTGGTAATTAGTGGGAACTGAGTTTTTACCAAAAGGGATGATGCCACATTTTTTGGAATTAAGCTTAAGGCCATGGTTTCAACAACAGTCATTGGTCTTAATGAGGCCTTTCTGTAGGATGTCTGCATCACTTGGGGAGTTAATAATGGCTCCTGGCTTGCAATCATCTGTGAACCTGGTAAGCCAGAGTCTCTTTGTGTTGGCCTGGACTTCTGAGAAATAGATGCCGAACAGGAGAGGGTCCAGGATTGATCCCTGTGGGATCACATAAATAAAAGTCCTGCTTAGATATAACACATAAGCAGTTTTTCAATATTACTCATTGGAGAAACAAAAACATTTCAATATATTCAAATATAAAAAAAGGTTTATGTCGTTATAACATATCACAGTCACACACAACGCATGGTTGCATTCAAAACAAGGGGAGTAACAATAGCAAGGCAGACCACTATAAAAACAATTTGATTTTTGCCAACACATAAATGGAACTTGGCTCTCCCATCTCCAAAACAACATGCACATGACATTTTTCTACCAAACAATGGAATAAAACATCAGCAAAATTGTTATAAGTGCTATGAAAGAAATTGTCCCCAAAACATGTACACATTTACCACAGAACATACATTTTTAAGCAATTGCCAGTCACCTCTACCTGTGGCCAGTACTCCCCTAGAGGTGCCTATGGGCCATCCTAGAAGGCAAACACCTCTGTAACATTGATTCTATAGGACATTTACATTTCACTGAAATAACAGTAGGAGTGTAAAGAGAAACAGTTGTAACATTAACACCTGGGATGAAAGATAACAAGGCTGTGTATCTGAGAAAGTAAAATGCCTTGACAAAATAATTGTAACATTAACACCTGTGATGAAAGATAAGAAGGCTGTGTATCTGAGAAAGTAAAATGTCTTGACAAAAATGCCTATGCCATCAGTAAAATTCTAATAGGTGTATACAGATAAAAGTTGCATTTGCTAATGAATATATAAACATATTTTTTCAAGTGACATCTCTGTATATCCAGTATATAACTGAAAAAAGCAATCATACCTTATCAAGATCAGTAGTCTTCTGTACAGATACATCCAACATAATAGCAATCTTCTTCTGTGTTATCCACATAAAAAAATCTCCTCACTTACAGGTTACCTAGCTATACGGTACTCATTTTATAGTATAGATTCAGGCCTGTGAACATGGTGAAGATGGAAATGAGGTGTGAACTCCTTAGAATTGCTGAATACTGAATACTTATCTCAGTATATCTGATGTAAACATAATGCGAGCACTCCCTCAGTGTTTGTTACTAATGGATTGCAACTGTGAATGATTACTGGTAGGGAGAAGGAAAACAAAACAGCAATTCAGACACTCTTACCTCCAGTGGGTGTATCAGTCAGGTTAGACTTACAAAATGCCGATGTAGTTGTATCAAGGTTTTAAATGTAAGTAAGCACCACACATTTCATATTTAATGTTCTGTAATATTCAACCTCCTCAGCATCTGTTAAAAACTGTATATTATTGCCATTTGATATTCTCAGACATTTTAAGGACAATAATATAAAATGCTTTACAGTCTGCATGTCTCAGATTAATGCACAGATAAGAGAAGAAAGAACATCATATACAGAAATAAGACCGAACTGCATTTCTGCAAACAATAGTCATAAATAGTTGTGTGATCACTCATTGCACTAAATCTGAAATTAATACATGTACAAACAAATTAGAAGTGCACAAGTGCTATAAGTCTTGTTGATATTATGGATGATTTTGGACTTGCTTGTATGCACAATGATTTTCATTTTCTGTTGCAAAGCTGTTTCTGTGGCAAAGAGAGATAAGATACCAATACTGTATTTTGAAGGTTCATTGGTGTGACAGTTCAAATCCAGACATGTGTAAAAATCTTTTATGTGTACTAACATATATTTTCTAGTGTTATTTATTTTATAGATTTCATTTCTTTTCTTTTTTAATGCCAGTATTTGCAAGGAGCGTGGCTTACAGCAAGCGCAGGAAATGGATACACACAATAAATATCAGGTAAATACTTCTTTGATAACCAATACATCAACTAGACCTGTGAATTAGTTCTGTGTGTATCACATCTGCTAAACATGTTAATCTACACAGCACAGAATATCTGTAGATCAGTGCTGAAGTCCCACCTTTGTCCTTTAAGGATGAAACGTAATAAGCACTACTTCACAACATTAAAACAAGTGTAGCTTTGTTTGACTTGTTTGTGCAATGCTTGCCATCACACTAATTTGGAGAAATGCCCCCCCACACACACACACAAACACAGCAGACAGGATGCAGACATTCTTAATTTCAAAAATGATACATTTTTGCATTTTTTGCTTTCTATTGCTCAACACCACTTATAGACATTGCATGACATTTAGTAGTCTTCCACAGCACCTGTAGGTCTACAACACTTACAGAGAGGAAGCAGACAGCCAGTAATTTCAAAATGGGTACACTCTATCAAGTATGCTGGACACTGCACAAACTCGGTAAGTGGCGTTGCATGGTGGTTAACGCACAGAAGTTAACAATGAATAGGGAAATATCTAACCATTTTTTAACTATTCCTGTGGCAGCAGGTGTAAGTGTAGGGCTATGATACAAATGGTTCTGAGTTCAAATACAAGACATTTTAAACATTTGTACTATTGTTCCATTTTGCTTTATATTAAATGTCACATAGAAAAGTTAAACATAATTATAAATAAGTATGTATAGCAGTGGAAATGAATTATATTTATGACTGAGGGTATACAAACTACTATGTTTCTGTAATTATAATTGTGCTATCTGGACTTGCATGGCCTTAAGACTTGAATAAGACTCACACACACATGAATGTATAATCCAGGACCTTGTCAGGTGAAACACATACATGGTTAACCCCTCATTCTGTCATGTGTATTTATATATAATTCTTGACTATGTCTAAGAAGCACTTCTTTTGTGGCAAAGATGGAAAATCACCATTATGAAAGAAAATGTTTTGTCTCTCATGCATAGGTTTGAATCCCACATTGCAAAAATCAATTTTAGCATGGTATAAGCCAAATGAAAAATGTGTCAGGTCATAAAATGTATGCCCCCAGTACATGTCTGCAAAGTGAAATCACCTAGCAGTTCCAGCAGCAAGCAATCCTCAAACCCTCAAACTATTGCCAACAGTCCCATTTGAAAAATTGCTTTCCTCTCTGTTTGGCACTGTTGCTCTCTGCTCAACATCACACAAACAGGTTTGCATATTACAGTGCAAAGTAAGCATGCATATCTTAACTGTCAAAGCAATCACACATGCTTCAATCTGTAGCACAAACCAACTGTAGGAGTCAAGCTCCACTGGCTTGAACCACCCAACCTCCTAACCTACAATCAGCTCTGCCTCTGTCACTCTATTACCTCCCCAATAAGTGTCCTGCCCTTAAACACCTAGTACAACATCACTCAGCAAAAAGGCCTCTTAGATCATCAAGAAAACTACTACTATAAGTCACCAACAGCTATAATAGCTTTGGAGACACACTATATAGTAGTTCAGTGGCTAAAAAATGGAACTCTCTCCCCACTAGCATATAAAATACATTGTCCAATGCCTCCTTTAAAAAACTCATTAGGCAACACCTCAAGCAAAGGTGGCAGTGCCCTGACTGCTCCCCAGGCTAGTGAAAGTGGATAAAGTACACATACTAAGCCTAGAGTACTTGATAATAGCTTTCACTCTTACTCACAAACACTGGCTAATGTACAATGTATGTATTGTACCTATGTAATATGTATGTATTCTACCTATGTACCAAATTTCAGCTGTATACCACAAATCTATTAATTACATTTATTTTTAAATTAATGTTTTCTTGTTTCTTCTCTCCACTGTAACTGCTGATGTGCTGCATACCACTGTAAAAACACGTCTATTATAATTTGTGTGCATACTGATCATGTCTAAATATCTAAATGTATATGTAATTATTTTTCTGTGTGGACCTTCTCTCCCCAGGCCTCTGCTGAAAAAGTGCTTTTTTTAGCTCAGTCAGAAACCCTTGGTTAACAAATGTAAAATAAAATAAATAAGTGTAAGTCTGTAGTCAGGTATTGCTGGAAAATTATTATTAGCTATTGCTGTTCTCTCTGGTCAGACATGTCTAATGGTAGAAAGGAAGATGCCCAATTTATGGCACAGAGGTAGAGTTTTGATAAGTTCAGAATTTTTATTGGACTTCCCTGGGACCCAGCCTAGCAGTACTACCTCTGATGCCTCTGCACTAACTTCACCCTCAGGTAGCACTACCCTGGCATCTGGTGCTGTGGCATCCTCCTGGAGTACTGGCGGAGGTATCACCCACCAGGAGATGCCAGAGATGGTGCATAGGGTTGTATACTGCACCATTAATATACATATATGCTCAATGGAGAGGTTGCTCTCTTTTTTGGTCCATAGGATGAGTCTGTCCTAATGTTTGACAGGCATGGATTTCTGTTGTCCCCTCCCTAACCCCAGTCATGGTGTCACCTAACATTTTGTGTCCCTCACTGTCCTTGTGTCTTGTCTTGTTTGCCCTGTTTTTTGCATCTGCTTCCTCATCTAACCTACCTACTCCTTATACAACATTCCTCTCTTACTGAACTTAACAAAAAAAAAACGGACACCTGTCCCACATAAAAATATCATCCCATATATAGCTCTGTACTTCGAACACATGTCTTCTTGACACACTTGATTTGGTCCAGTTGGCTATATAACATGATTGCATTGTTGTCACCCCTCTTTGTTGAGGTGATGGTCCAAATTCAGCTAATATTCTGTACATATTTTCATTTTACACTGCTGAAGAAGTGGACAGCTGTGGTTATTTCCTACTTCCTGTCTGCACATTGTTATACTGCTTTCCCTTTATTCTGCCCCTGCTTATCCATCATTTCACTACTTTCCTATCCATTTCATTTTAACATCTTATTTTATTTATTTTATTTTCCATTTTAACACCTTTAATCTGGACAAAAAAATAGAATTATACAAAAAACACATAAGTAAATAAAAAAAATGGAGCCTTTCACTTTTTGGCCTCTATCTTTGACCAGAGTTTGGCATCACTCACCAATGCCAAGTGATGGTGAATGGCTCTTCAGTGGTACAGTTACCTCCCCACAATACCACCTAAACATACTGTGCTAAGGTAACACAAAATAACGCCCAGTGAATGTAGTATAAAGAAGTATATCATTGCATTGTCAACACTTATGTCAAACTATTACATACACCTGGATTCAAACATTATATCATCTGGACTCCAAAAGAAATATGTCAGTGCATTTACACCTGCTGCCACAGAGTAACCTAAGCAGCAATTGTGTTGGGTCGATATTAAATAAAACGCTGATTAATCAACCCTAGTTCAGCGAATGTTGAAAATGCCAAGCACTCGGAGCAGCGCTTATTTTCCCAGGGAAAAAATTTGCTGTTCCACAAAAAAAAATTAAAACAGTATTTAATGTGGGGGGCTGTGCCCCCCACACCCCCTATTTTAATATACCAACTCCAAGATTGCACCATAGTGGAGGAAATGGCAAACTCATGAAACTAGCCCAGCAATTTTTTTTCCTGAGAAAAAATTCACTGTTGCGAGTGTTTGGCATTTTCAGCGTTTGCTGAACTAGGGTCGATGAAGCAGCGTTCACTTTTTTAAGCATTCACTGATTCAATATAGACCCATTGTGTTTTATATACTCAGTAATCAGAACTCTCATAATTGTAGCAATTTAGCTCACATTTGTTTGCTGCATAACTATGCACAAACAGGGAAAGAAGTAGAAATGTGTATCTTCCATATGCAAACACTTTGCCATCGATCGTGCAAACCCATTGCTCGGTGATACGCAATGCAATGGACAATAGCATGTATTACTTATGTTTACTGTCCATTTATTCTTCATCCCATGAAAGTACATTTAAAAATGCAAACAAAATGAAGGCACGTTTTAAGAAAATAACACATATTTACACTGCAGCAATCTGTTACTCCCACCCATGCATTTCTAACTTATCTCAGTAGTTGTTCACAAATATATCAACTACACTACAGAAATACATAACAAATGCTTTCTTATATAACATGCACATCTTTATAATGACAATACACATTCAGATTTTCCAGTACTTTTAGTAATGTGTACAGCTTTTTGCATATAGTTTGTAAAGCTGTCTCTTAAAGTATACCTGTACATTCAAAACACAACAGCAAATACATTGCACACTTATCAATTTGGTAACATGCAAAACTTTAATAACTTGACAGTTGGACATGGCTAGCTGTCCATTTAATGTAGGCCTCCCAACATCTTATTTCCAACATTCAATGCTCATGTCATCCACAATAAATTCTCCTGCACCTTTGCACTGGCAGACTTGTGCCATGGTGTTTGTGTAAAGTACTGAGTTCTTTAACCTGTGTACCTTAAGTATGGGTTATAATCTCATCATAGTCAACTGGTGTGTGTGTGTGTGTGTGTGTGTGTGTGTGTGTGTGTGTGTGTGTGTGTGTGTGTGTGCATGCGCGCGTGCACGTGCGTGTGTGTGTTTGTGTGTGTGCATGCGTGTGTGAGTGTGTGTGCATGTGTGTGTGTGTGTGTGTGTGTGTGTGTGTGTGTGTGTGTGTGTGTGTGTGTGTGTGTGTGTTTGTGTGTGTGTGTGTGTGTGTGTGTCTAGTCAGACGAGCATCACTGTCTATCTTGCAGTCACCACTACAATCTCATGGAATACTAATATTTTGACAGTTTGGCATGCCTACATATCCATTTTATGCAAGTCTCACAACATCTTCTCTCCAACATTCAATGCTGATGTCATCCATTACATATTCTTCTGCAGCCATGTAATAGTCAGACTTGTGCCATGGCATTTGTGTAATGTACTGAGTTCTCTAATCAATATACTTAGTTAGGTAAGAGTTCTAATCTCACTGCATTTAACTGAGGTGAGTGTGTTTGTGCACTTTCTTGACATTAGAAATAGCATTTTATACCAGCATGTGGGACACTGCTATTACCATCTTCTACGCACCAGGCACTGTTGATGTCATTACCTATAAATTGTTGTCCAACATTTTCCAAGTCAGAATTGTACTGTGGTGCTTGTGTTAAATACTGAGGTCTGTAGTCAGTTTACTTACATAGGGAGGGGTTCTACTCTCACTGCAGTTGACTGGTGTGTGTATTTGTGCATTTGCTTGACATTGGATAGAGCATTTTACACCAGCATGTCATGCACTGCTATTGCCATCATCCTCTCACAAGGCACTGCTGTCATCACTTATCAAGTGTTGTCCAAAACTCTCCAAGTCAGACTTCTGCTGTGATATTAGTATAATACAGACAGTATCAACACACCATAGATTGCTGCAACAGCCATAAAGACACATGAGATGAAAAAAAACATGGGTGAGTTTTTTTCATTATAAAACGAATGCACAACCCAGTTATAATGTAGACATTACACCCCTATGAGCAGATCAAGTGGTATGCGCCCTGTGTACTGAGGTAGATGGATGCGGAACATCTACCAGCATGTGCCCACAGTGGTAACTACTCCCTTGTATGTAGCACACTCCTTAGTATGTGTAGGACATCCACATGAAATGCCATAATACTTCCATACTTCACAGCTTTCATCACACCAATAACTGTGTACAATGCACTCTTCTTCACGTACCTCACTACACATCTTCCAGGGATGTGTAACTCAAGTAGGCTTTCACACATCTTATTGGCCATACCTAGGTACTCTTTTTGTGGCATAAACATTACTGTCTGATGATGCGGGACCCCCATCAAGATGATATACCAGATGCATGTGTGATGCCTGTTGTAGTGATACACACAGTACATACATAGCTGTTTGACAACATTGATGGTATGGGTTACATTTGCAACAGTGTTTATTGTGCCATATATATGCCATGCACACCTGTCAACTAGCCTGGGTTGATCAGAATTTCACATACAAGTATAGCAGTGTCCCTTTTAACACCTCCAGCAGATGTTACAATGTCAGGACGGTGTGTTTCATTACCCTAATAGATTGCTGACATTTCAAAATAGTTGTAAAAGTGTGTTTGTGCAGAACCATCTATGATCACTCACAATCACATATGTTATATCATAGACATGGGATTACTGGTGATATTATTCTGCTATTGACCATGATTGTTCATGGATCTGTTTATTATTGTCCGCGAGTCTGTAGCTAGCTATGTGTCCCACTTGGTGGAGACTTATGTTGACATTACAGTCATATTCAGACAACTCATTTTAAACAGCTTCACAATAAGCACCTGACCCCTATTGTATGTATCATCCCTGATACATGTCCTCTCTATTGTTCATATCAGGATGCTTATATCACAAAGACATCTTCTCCATTGTTATGTCACCTTGTGAAACAGTCCATTTTCACTGTGCAGTCTGTACTGTACCACGTTGATATGTAATAAGTGTTCCTTCTACAGCTGTCTTCATTTACATGTCTTCATCTGCTCTACGTTGAAATATTTGACCTGTCCTCTTGCTCACTGTGCAAACATGTAAACTATGTGTTGGCTTCATGTGAAGTTCATTGAATCCCCAGGTATGTCTTTTTCTGTATACTGGATGTTTTGTAATTGAACAATGTTATCATTCCCTGTAATCTGTGTGTTAGATAACAAAACAGAGTCATTTTTAGTCTATATTCTCTTGGTATTATAGACCTTACTCTATTTATTTTTCATCCTAGTTATTTGTTGTGACCTTCTTGCTTTTTTTTAGGTTCTTCTACATAATCTGAATGTTAAGATTGCTGAATACTTGCTTTTTGAATTCTATAGTTCTCGGAGGTATTATCATGCTTAATCCAAATTGACTGCTCTTTACTGACATTGTGCACTTCCATTCCTAATCTTATTTATCTCAACAGCCCAGTCATTTATATATAAAATCATCATCACTCTGTCTAGATCTACTATTTATAATGTAAGGAAATCATCCAAATTTTCTCATGAGGAAGACAGTCTCCAATGTTATCAGGCATTACCTTTATATATACACAGCATTTAGTACATTGAGAGAGATACCTCTCTTTTATC
The DNA here is from genome assembly GCF_019279795.1 of Protopterus annectens. NCBI lineage: Eukaryota > Metazoa > Chordata > Ceratodontiformes > Protopteridae > Protopterus > Protopterus annectens. Next base: position 1,064,222,025 of record NC_056728.1, on the reverse strand, counting down.
AAATCATTACATTCATACTCATTTAAGGATTCCAGTTTCAGCTACAAACACAGAATTTTCAAAAATAATATTCCAAAACAGCTCCCATGGAATGCAAATAAATAAATAAATAAATAAATTAATTAATTAATTAATTAATTAAATAATTAGTCATTTAGAAAAAATACTAATTTAAATCAGATTGTATGAGGAAATCATGAAGTCAATATGCAAATACATTTTAAATTAAGTACACAGACCTAAGCCTGTAGAAAGGAAAGTAGTTCATAAAGTTGTCACTCTGACACACCACACCAGTTGTGCTGATCACAGTAGAATTCAAGATGTCACTCACAGCCACACCTCATTATAATAGTAAAAATCAGAGGTAGAAAATTAACTATAAATCAAATAAATAGTCTCTTACAAAGCAATTGCATATTAAATCACAGATCAACACTGGATTGTTTTAGATAAGCTCTGGATTGTCTTATCGAATGTCTGTGTCAATTTATAGCTGAGTAGCCCCCTTGGGATGGCTAGAGTGTGGCTGTCTGCAAACTATCCTCTTCTTCCGCAAACAGTAAAAATCAGAGGTAAACAAGGCAAAATATAAATCAAAATAAATCTCCCTGTCTGTAAGTTATCCCTTTCTTCCTACAGACATTGAAAATCTGAAGTAAAAAATAAAGCACAAGTAAAAACAAACTATCTCTTAGCAAGCAGTGGCACAATAAATCACAAACCAGCACTTTATTGTTTCATATAAGCTCTGGATTGTCCTGTCTACAGTCAGTATGAATTTATAATTTTATACGCTCCTTGGGATGGCTAGGGTTTGCCTGTGCACAATCTGTCCCTTTCTAATAATAAAGACTGGAAATTGGAGATAAAAATATAGTTTTAATATAAATATATATATATATATATATATATATATATATATATATATATATATATATATATATATATATATATATACACCAAAATAAATCTTTTGGCCTACCCTATAAGTTATCCTTTACTCCCAGCAAACACTGAACATCTGAGGTAAAAAAAATAATAATAAAATATCTGTCAAAATATATCTTCTCCTACTTATCAGTTGCATAATAAATCACAATCCGACACTGAGTTGTGTTGATAAGCTCTTCTTCAAGAAACTTAATTTATGGGCTGAGTTACCACAGTGAAAAACAAAATTCAGTGAAGCACTCAGAAATTGGAATGAAAGAATAAAAGAGACAAAATGTATACAACACTGAGGTTTGTTGAACCCATAACCTTCCACAATTGTATTGTGCAAAGCATTCATTTACAAGCTGAGCAACAGCAGAAAAAAGGCTTCAGGAAAATATAGGTTCACAGGTTCATAGGATGTTAATAGACTAATGGCCTAGGGCCAATACAAACCTGCCCATGTTCCCTAATTGACCTTGGTTAGATGGTCATATTCGCAGAGTGAGTCTATGATCAGCACTGACTGCCCCTATCCATGAGAGACGTAGGTGCTACCCCTAGGGTGAATTTATGGTCTCCCATCCAATTGTCTAGGTTGTGGTAGAGCAGTTAGTGTTGTCACCTCATGGCAAGAGGTTCTCCGGTTTGATTCTCAGCTAGGGTGTCTTCTCTGCAGAGTCTGCATGTCCTCTTTGCGGTCGCGTGTGTTTCTTCCCGCATTCCAGCGGCATGCAGTAAGTGGACTGGGTGGTCTAATGGGCCATAGGTGTGAGTGTATGTGTGGAGTGAATGGTATGAAAGAACTGACATGGCATGGCTAGCCACCCAGCAGAGTAAACTGTGGCTTGAGATGATTGTCACTGTTGAAGTGACACACCAACCCCCATGTGCAAATTGGGAAAAAGGGGTTGAGGATGGATGGATGGATCTAATTGTCTAGGTTGAGCTTGAATAGGGCCATTGAGGAGCTCTGCTTCATGTGAATTGTGAGTATAATCCAGAGGAGTAGCAATGTCTGGGAGATATATCTGTTTGTCCAGCATGTTCTGTTAATGTCACAGGCTAGGATGAGATCCCTGGAGTGAGTGACTCTTGTCCCATTTGATTTGCGGATGTGCAACATTTCCATTAGGGCAAGGTCAGAGACTGCTCTGTAGTCCAGACACAAATCACCTTTCAGCAGCCTGTAGGATACAGAGTACAGTGACAGGGCTCTCAGTTTTTCCATGTAGGTCATGTTTTGGAGGCCCTGAATTTTTCTGGTGAGAAATCACTGTGGTCTCTCCAGCTGCTGCAGTTGTCTGGTACATACATGCAAAATGGAACAATGTACTCTATTAGTGGTCTGATGCGGGTCGAGTACAGAGGGCTTATAACATCCTTATTCTTGAATGCGATGCCCCTACTTATGAGAAGCACAACATAGAAGGCTTCCCTTACCACTGTGGACACATGGTGATCAAAGTTTAGATTGCTAGCAGTCTCTGTTCCTAAACCTCACATCAATGGGTTTGAGCTTAGAGGGGTGCTGTCAATATTGTAATTTGCAGGGACTTCCTCTTTTCCAAAGGGGATAATAATGCACTTCTTTGTGCTTAGTTTTAGTCCATGGCTTTGGCACCAATCATTTGTCTCTATTAGCCCCTTTTGTAATATGTTAACATAATTTGTGGATTCAATGAATAGACCAAGTTTGCAATCATCAGTGAACTTGGTAAGCCACAGGCCATCTACTTTCTTTTGGACTTCCAAGAAATAGATTCCAAACAGTGGAGCTCAGCACAGATCCTTGTAGTATGCCACTGGTAAGTGGCCTACAGGTAGAGGTGGAATCCTCGACTTTGACAATATGCGTTCTGTTGGTGGGCCATTTCACTACCCATCTAGTGACATATGGGTTAATCCTCAGCTAGGAGAGTTTCTCAATGATATGTGAGCATAGGATTGTGTAAAAAGCCTTGGCCAAATCCAGATAGGCAATATGTACTGTTTTTCCTTCATCGAGAGCTTTGGTGAGATTTATTTTAGGAATTCCACCAGATTCAATAAGCATGATCTACCCTTAATGAAGCCAAACTGGGTCGGGTCAAGAGTTTGAAGGCTGCCTACATCCTTGTTGACAAGGTCCATGATGATTCTTTCCATGACTTTTCAGATAAGGCTGGTTAAGCTTATGGGTCTCTAGTTTCTATGGTCAGTTGATTGATCCCCTTTGTGGAAGGGGATTACCATTGCTGTTCTACACTCTGCCAGTGCTCAAGTGGTTACATTAGGTCTTGTTTTAGATTATTTACAAGCAGCCTGGGATGTTATCTGCTCCCATAGAGGCTGCGTTTTTGGCCTTGGAGAGAGTGGATATGACCTGCTCTTTGGCGATACTAGGTAGAGGACTGGTAGGGTATGGCTGGTTGGGACAAGGCATTGAAGATTGCTGCAAATCTGTCAACTAGCCAGCTGTCAATTTCCTCAGGCTCAGCATGAGAGGTACTGTCCATTATAGGTTCAGCACATAGCTGGGCATTCCCTTTTAGATTTTGGACATAGTTGAATAATGCCTTATGATTATCCTTAGCTAGTGTTGCTAATTTAGCTTCATAACTAGCTTTAGAGGACATTACAAGATACATGATTCGCTTGCTCAATCTCCAGAAGGTATTCTTCTTCTGCTGAGTAAGTACCTTGTTGTTCTTAGATATCAGATTCTTCTTTTTGCTATATAACCTATTTATACTTGAGGTCCACCCAGGGAGGCCTTTTTTTTGGGGAGGACCTGGTTTTGATCCAGTCAAGTACAACAGAGTGTATGCAGTTGTTTAGGTGGTTATGCAGGGAATGTGTGTACTCCTCTGCAAAGAAGTAATTGTTGGCTATGCTAGCAGGGGATCTGAAACTTTTTATACCATTGACTAGTAGGCTGTAGTTTGCTTTGCAGAAATCTTTCAGTTTTTTTGCTCTTGTGGGGGTGTCAGGTCTGATCATTACTTCAAATGAGAAAGATTTATGGTCTGGCATTACCAGGGAGGGCAACACACAAGGGGTAGTGCAGTGCCCCCCCCATGTTGGGGAGCACTAATTCTAGGAGTTTGGAGCCCCTTGTGGGGGTGCAGACTAGCTGTTCCAGGGCATTTGTATTGACAAAGTCCAGGAACCTCGGGGTGAGCATATTTGTGTTCATGTATGTCACCAAATGATGGCAAGATAGTTGAAATCTCCCATGACCAAAGTGTTTGGCTGTATAGTGAGTGGTTTAGTAAGTCAAGATAGGCAGTGTACTTCTTTTGGTTTATGGTGGGGGACCTGCAGCTAGCAATGATGTGGTAGGATGTTTTCCCTATAATTAGTTCGACCTAGAGTAGATCAAAATAGTCATACTGTTTAACAAATCTCAATGTTTATTTGGCTTTAATGAAGATGGATGCACCTCCACCTTTGGTTCTTTCACACTCATTTTGGGGTCTGAATGTGTGGAAGGAATTGTAGCCTTGCACAGCTGGAATGGTCTCTGCATCCTTGAACTGTGTCTCAGAGACTGCAGAGACATCAACATCTTCCAAGGTGAGGAGTGCTTCCAGGGAGTACAGTTTCTTGTTTAGGCTCCTAGAATTAAGCAGCATAACCTTGTGTTTATCTCAATTGGATTTTTTCACTTCGTAAATTTTGTTGTTTTGACATTGCCTAAAAAGACACTATGGGGGAGGCAAGTGCGTTTGCCAGTATTGGAAAACCTAGAGGAGACAAGTGAAGACCAGCTCTGGGAAAGCAGCGTGGTCTGTCAACCATGTCTTCCCCAGCTGACAGATACTGGATCTCCCTGGATTGACACCAGAAGCTAAGCCAATTGTTGATGTCAATAATTTTTTGTCTATATTGTGGCATCATCCAGGGTGAAGGCAGAATGCTGCTTACAGCTAGGGGCATACCTGCCTGGGACACATAATCTTAGAGTTCAGTCATGCCCCTTTTTATATAGTCCAGAGAGATATCTCAAGTCATCCAACCCAACATGTACTATGACAAAGTTATAATGGTAATTGCTGTTGACAGACTTGAGTTAAAAAATGATTTGATTGTTCCTGGCACCTGACAGGCAGCTGAACTTGACCTTCTTCTTGTCCAGACTAGTGTGAGAGACATCTGTATATCTCATCATGGAGTCACCTATGAGTAGGATATTTGGTTTTGAGGTGTTTTGCCTTATGGGTATATTTGCTGAGTCACTGGTGTGTGTGTCATTATGTGTAGTGGGTTCTATTTGTTTTGCAGTGTGTGCAAATGTTTTGTGCTTGGGAGGTCTCTGATTTTTTGGTAGGCTTCTATTGAGTACTTCCGCATATGTGGGTTTATGTGTTGTGATCTTGTTTTGTGTGAGAGGTGATGTGTGTGTGCTGACAGCCTGTTTGATGTCCATTTTGTTGTTTCATAAGATAACTGATTCCAAATTCATAGTGTAATTACATCTGTCACATATTGTATTTGTTTGTTTTAGGAGTAAGTGGTTGTCAGTGTACAGGAGGCAGTTACTGCACTGCCTCAGTATGCCCATGTCAATCAGGCTGGCTGAAGAAATCGTTAGAAACTGACCGTCCATTATGGCAGGTTTTTACCATAACTACTATTGGACAATGGGCTAGTTTGACCAGATTGTGCTCTAGGATTAACTAAGGGGCTTATTCTATTGAAGGCTATGGATGAAAACTATGGCAACGCTTCTCAGTGTGTGACTGAGTTTCCTGCAATGCAACAGGGATGATTGGAAGGGTTCACTAACAGATGTCTAGGAGAAAACTGTCTTCCAAGGTTTTTGTGTCTATACAGGGCACAGTTGAACCCTGTTGCATTGTGTGCAGCTCCGTGCAAATCCAAGGCTTAAATACCGGTGAAATTAAGCACTTTTAAGCTAAACTTCCAATGCAAAAGCACACAATGGGCTTTCCTCCAGTAATCTCCAACTCAGATGAGGCTCAGACTACACAATTCTGCCACAAAGGTGCAGGCAGGACCCTTCTAATGCCAGAATGCTGGAATAGTGCTCACGTCTAACAATACAGTCTAGATTCAGCAGATGTAAATCTAGTCTGTGCTATGTACTAGCTACTTAAAGCAACAGAGCAGCTTTTGTAAAGTGCAGAAAAATAGAGAAAAACCAGCAAAATAACAAAATCAATTCAGCAAAGTGCAAGAAACTCACAAGGTAATGATTTTTTCAATTTTAGCAGAATCTCTCCAGACCAGTGGCAAAAGTCACCAAACGTTGAGCAGCTCCAGTTAAAAGAGTGCAAATCCATGCAAATGCAAGGCTTAAATACAGGCAATATTAAACTCTTTGAAGCTAAACTGCCAATGGGAAAGCACACAATGAGCTTTCTTCCAGTAATCTTCAACTCAGATGAGGCTCAGACTACACATTTCTGTCACAAAGGTGCAGACAGGGCACTCCTAATGTAAGATGGCTGAAATAGTGCTCAAGTGTAACAATACAAACAACTTGGGTATCACACACATGCAGAATGAAAGAATAAGAGAGTCCACAACTACTACTACTTAGGATACCACATTTGGGGACTAATCTGTTCTCCACAGGCATAATTGGCGTTGTGTACTTTACAAGGGGAAGTCCATAACTCTTGACAGCTATATGGTATATTATATGTGCCAACTGCCACAGAACAATTCTCAGCCCATGTGCAGAGTGAGAGGTCACTTATGCCAAGATACACACTGCATGTTAGTGTTTGTACTTACTAGTTGGATGTATGTAACATGGCAACGTAACTCTTTATCATATGATGAGCAATGCCAGTTCTTCTCAGTTTTCCATGGGTCTTGAGGGTGCTCTTTCTGACCCACTGCACAATGTAAAATTGCAAAAGATAAGTGATTTAGAAATACTAGATGGGTGTGTCTGAGGTATGTTTAATTTTTGACAAGATTGAAGGGTAGGAACTGGCACATAGGGAAGAGCTGAAAATGTGAAGCAAGCAAAGGGTAGAACAGAAGGTGAACAACTAAGGAATGAGAGGAAGAAAGTGATGATAGTTGATAATTTTTTTTTTTTTTTTTGCACGACAAGTGTCGTTTTTTTCATGTAAAAAGAGAAGATATGTTAGGAAAAGAAGTAAGGGATATAAGAGGATGGTAAGAGGGTTAGATTAGGTAGCAGAGGAAGACAGACAAGATGCTGGGATGTGTAGTAACAATGAGAGAGGGGAAACAATGAAGGAGGCACCATATATACAGATGTAAGACAATGTTGAGGGGAGGACTGAGCAACCAACATGGAAGGGCATGGACATAAAATGGAGTAAACACCAGGATGTGGGATAGGACGGGGTATATGTAGCAACAGTCTCTGCCAGCTGTGACCAAGTGGGAGATCATTCACCACCCTTGGTTGTGTCACCACTGAGCCCTGTCTTAGATGGTGGAGACAGTGATGGACAGAGATGTGGATCAACGATTCAGTAGAAAGAGGTTCTCTATCTTGTCAATTTGGGCATCCAACTCCCTGTCAATAATCTTCCCCACAATATGATGAGCACAACAGTCCCAGCATCTAGTGCAGGTAGAGCAGGAGGTGTGGAGGTGACTGTGGCAGGCTGAGACCCAGGTGTACTGGGTGCTTTTGGTGGTGGTAGTGGTGGTGCTGCTGGTGCCACCTGAGGGGATTGACAGTCCCTGCAGGAGGGATGGGTACAGATCATGATGCTTCTGCATTAATACTAAAATAAATGAGAAACAAAATAATAAACAAAAAAAGCAGGTAATAGAAAGGATCTCAACAAAGATGGTGGGGAGGAAGAAATCCAAATGCAATGAAAATATACAGCTGATACGTGCTTGTCATATGAATAAGTTATATATGTGACTGAATAGCAAACATACCTCCCGTGTTAACAATGCTTTTGGCATAAACATGAAAGAGGAACTTTAATCCACAGCCATTATAACATGCATTCTAAAAGGCAATGGTTTAATGTGATGAACTGCATGGACAAAGCAACAGGGGTTTATAGTCCAAAAACATGAAAGAGGTCATTGACAAAAATACAAACACAAAGAAAAATCGCTGTTCAGACATACCCTTTATTCACAGGATATAGGTGAATGAAACAAGTATACTGACAAAGATTTTCCATGATATAATGTCCACTCAACCCAGAAATGCTGCTCATACATATTTTCCACATGTAATGCTGCTGTTAGTAAAATGAGACAAGAACCTCAACTGATACATTATGAGAATGCCAATGGCATCCTCACAATGTGGGTGCACAGCCTTAATTAACATCCTGACTCATATGTCCAATTATAAGGCAGAGCACATGCACAAACACACACACACACACACACACACACACACACACACACACACACACATGACATTCAACAGTCATACTGCTAACTTGACCTATGGCAGTTATCACTGAAATGACAGTGATTTATGAAAGCAGTATTATTTGAATATAAATCCCTACTACTGTTAACATTAAAAGCTGCACATTCTGAATTAAGTATACTTACCCCCACTTTATCCACTTCTAATATTTATGGGCCCACTCACTCTGCAAAACCTGAATTCCTGTGTCATATTTTTATATGAAGCAGTATAAAATATGGTAAGCACTTTCCAAATCCTTCTAGTTGCATCCCCCCACACCACTACCCCACTTTGTCCTAATTATCCTAACCTACATTTTTCTGAGGAAGGTCTTTAATATAACACATTAGAATTCCTACATCCACCTCCCCCTTCACCAACCACCTTGTACATCCTTTGCTTAGTTCTCCTTTCATTAACCTCTCCTCCATATTGGTCATTTTTTCTTTAGTTCCCAAATTCTAATATACTTACTGTCCCTCCCTGCTATCTTTTCCTCTCTGATATATTCAGAATTCCAGCTCCAGCTCCCTTTCTGTATTCCTTCTCTTTTATGAATAATTTCATTATATCCCATCACCTAGCCTTTCCATGCTGTTTTGTTACCATCCCACCACTTCTAGCATCAGTTACTCTCTCTTCACTTCATTTTTCTACATCGCTACATTACCATTAGCTTAAGTCAGTAGACCTTGTCCATATTCCACTATATTTCCCAGATTCCAGTTCTACTTCCTCACAAATGTCCTGGCTCCACCACATCCAATTATGCTAGTACCACAGCTTGGTCCAATTCATAGTTTCTATTTCCTTTACACTAACCACCTCCACTACTGTCACACTAACCTATCTAATTGAGTTGCCTGCCAAAATTCATACCTTAGAAACTGAAGTCTGGCAACAACCCATTTTTTCTGCATCCAAGGATCCTACAAATCTATTTCTTTCACAATTGTTTTCAATGATCTTCTTTGACTGAAATTAACTTTACTGAAAAATCAGTCTGCTTCCAGTTCTATCTTCATATTAAAATGACTCCAAATATGATTCTACCTCCACCCCCACCAACCTGATCATTTTCCTACACCCATGTAAAACCTTTTTCATGTTTGGCCCATAAAATTATACAATAATGATGCCTCTACCTTTCTTATCATATCTTACAACTTCCCATGCTCTTCTTTCTGACTTTTCAAAACACCTGCCAACTTAACCAAAATTTAACTAAAATGCTCATCAATTATTTCCCCCTCCCTTTGGACTGAATATTATATTCCATGTCCACTCTTTCATTCACTAACTTTACCTGGATCTTTTCCTCCATAGTGGGATGCAAAGAACATAAAGATGGTTATAGAACACAAATGAAGTAACTCAAAATGGTGGCCCAAAATAATAATTTTCATGAAGTGCAGGAAAGGTGCACAGTGACACGTACATAGGCATGCAATTTTATAAATATATAGTCAAACAACAGCATGTGTTACTGTGATTGTCATATAAAACATGGATAATTTGACCTTTGCATGGAGATATATTCAGGCCACTGCCATTGCAGCAGATGCAGACCACCAAACAGTTGCATGATGTCTCTGTGTTAGATGGTGGTTTTGGACCCAAATTCACACAATGTACAGATGAGGCAAGAACAAACGGAGAGTTTTCAGGTGGCTGCAGTGACACTAGGTGAGTTATGCTGAATGCATCGAAACATAGAAGTTGAAGACAGAAAAAGTAGACTCACACATATTTAAACTGGTGTCGTTAACCACTGTGTCTATACTGACAACAGGCACCTTCCCAATATCAACAAGGGACACAACAGACATATCTTAGGCACTAGTCAGTTGTATCCCACAACAGTCTATGCAGCATTTTCTGGCTCATGTGGACCAGTATGTAAGGCTCTCTTCAATGGTGGAAAAGATGATCACTATAATTCAAGTGTACCATGCAGTCTGCCATTTAAAAAGCATTCTTGGTACTGTGAATGGTACATATGTAGCCAAAAGAAAGCTGATTACAACTGATGAATATAAATATATCAACAGGCATGTGTGCTACTAGGTGAACTGACATACTGCATTTGACCACAGAGACATCATCACAGATGTGTCAGCTTGCAACCCTGGCAGGATAACCATGATGCCAGTGTTTGATATACAAGTGACTTCTATCATGCAAATAAGGTTGGATGGTACATCATGGATGGTTGCTAGGTGATGTTGAACACTTTCTGAATCCATTGTTGCTCCTGCCCTTGTAGTTTTTACATAAACCAGCCCAAGGTGTCTAAATCCTGCCAGCTCCTATAGATGAAACATTACTAAATATAATTTTGCACATCTTCTTCTTCTGGCTTTTCCTGGTCAGGGGTCGCCACAGCGGATCATCTGTCAGCTCATGATTGGCAGTGGAATTTTACGGTGTTGAATTGCCAGGCCGGCACCCAACCTTCAACAGAAGGCACACACGTGCTCACACTTAGGACCAATTTAGAGTGTCCAATCCACCTACTGCATGTCTTTGGGAGGAAACCGGAGCACCCAGTGGAAACCCACACGACCACAGGGAGGACATGCAGACTCCACACAGAAGGCACCCCAGCCAAGAATAGAACCTGAGAACCTCTTACTGTGAGGCGGCAACACTAACCGCTGCACCACGGTATCCCCCTAACCATAATTTTGCACATCTGAATTTGTGTTTTTGTGGTGCCTGTGGTGTACAATAATATATACCTGTAAAGGCTTGATAAATGTTTATGGTCTGTTACATCCTGTTCAGTATGACACTGTGTAACCTGAGCATGCATTCTGAGAAGGACAGCGAGGAAGATGTGGACAGTAATGAGCTCCCATTGGATTTATTTATTCATTTAACATTAAAATACATTTACATTTATGGACAGTCCAGCTGGGCAATCTGGCCATTTTCAGCAGAGGCCCAGGGACAAAAGCTCCACAGGAAAAAATACAGGACAATATAAGGCAAAATAATAACTTCAAATACAAACAAAATAGCAAACTTCAATACAATGTATGCTTCTAGCATTTTTTCAAGTTAGATACAAATGTGTTGGTTTGGATACATGCAAATATACATCAGAAATTTTAGATGTAACAGAATTGATGCTATCACTTTTTGCAGAGTATGTTAAGTTTTGCAAGTATAACTTGCAGGGTATGAGAAGTAAGTTGAGAGCAGAGAAAAAAAAAAGTTGATGAGATCTCACTACAGGGAGAGGAGGGACAGGGTAGCAAGATAGCAGTACAGGGGAAACTAGGTAGGGGTAGAAGAGGATGGTAGTGGGAATTGTAGGAGGAGTAAGATGGAAATGGATAGAATAGAGGATAGTGGAGGATGAAAAGGTGGTTGTGAAAAGAGGTGGTTGGTGGAAGTACTTGCTTCGGTTTAGCCAGGGGGAAGTATATGAGCAGTGCCATTTGTTGGTTATGTGGGTCTTGAGAAGTTGTTTGAACTTGGCTGAGTTGGCGGTGTTAAGGATATTCTGGGGGATGGAGTTCCAAGCTTTGGACATTTGGTTGGAATATAAGAAGTCACTGTAGCCATTATATGGTTTAGTGACCTTTAATAGGGATTTGTTGATGGATCTTAAGTTTCTGTGGCTTTCGCATGGTTGGATGAGATTGTGGAGTACTGGTCAGTTTTCAGATTTAGTAATGATGGTATGTACAGTGATAATTTGGTAGAGAGAGAGTAGATTGGGTAGTTCTAGCCAGTTTAGTTAAAGTGCTGTGCAGTGGTGGGTTCTATATGAGGAATTTGTGGTGAATCTGGAAATATTATTATAGCATGCCTCTAGTCTGGCTAGGTCTGTTTTTTTTGATGTTAGTAAGGATTGAAAAGGCATATAGCAAGTTGGTTGGATGGATTCTGGCAATGGCTTGGCTGGTGGCGTTGGTTAGGAATTCCTTGGCCCTGTAGAGTGAGCCAAGTCTGATATGGGTGTTTTTAATGATGAGTGCAACATGCTTCTCAAATCTTAAGTTACTACCAATGGTGACCCTTAGTAGTTTAGTTTGAGGAATGAGTTCTATTTTGGTGTTATTGGCTGACTAGATAATAAAGGGTGTTGTTAAGTTGATGGGCTTTTTGTTGGAAAAGATAATTAATATATATTTTTTTTATTTCCAATTAATTGCTGTTTGGAGAGGTAAGATTCAATGTCAGAGAAAGATTTTTGGGTTATTTCTTGAAGTTGTGACAGGGAGGGAGCAGCGCAGATTAGGCTTGAATCATCTGCATATTGAATTGTGGTTGCCAGGTTGGTTGCTGTATGCAGTTTATTGGTGCAGATTGTAAAGAAGTGGACCTAGGATTGATCCTTGTGGACCACCTACTGAAACCGTTAAGTGTGAGGATATAAGTGTGAGGATAGGTCATTTTGCCATTTCACAGCTTGCTGTCAGTCTGTGAGATAGTTATGAAACCAAGAGAGAGCTGAGTATGATAAATTTGATGATGTTAGCTCACTGTGGAGTTTCTGATGAGATACCTTATCGAGTGCCTTGGACTATCTAAGAAGATGGAGGCAACTTGATGCCCATCATTTTTTAGATGGTTAGCACTGTTAGTAAAATTTAATAGGGCAGTTGTAGTACTGTGCTTAGGCCTAAAGCCATGCTGTTAGTTTGTTAACAGATCATTACTGGTAAGGTACTCCATAAGCTGGAAGGGGGTGTATTTTTTGAGTATTTTAGACAATGGTGAGAGAATGGCTATTGGTCTGTAGTTGGAAAATTCTGTTGAGACACCTCTTTTGTGTAGAGGAATGATGTAAGAAGTTTTACACAGTTTAGGGATATATTTTTCTCTGACTGATCTATTGATTAATACAAAGATAGCATATGCAATGGTGTTAGCTGCTATCTTGAGATACATATTGACTTTTGATGGAGGTAAGGGAAAAAAACTGCAATGAATCACATCAATATTGAATGTGTTTAAGAGAGTAATGTGAATTAATAGCTGTTGTATGGCACAAATATATAACAGCATGAAAGCATTAGTAGCATATAATACTCATGATAAAAAAAAAAGCTGCATGAGTTCAGAGCAAATATTTCCACTTTCCAAAATAAGGCACATAAAACGAGATGTTACATGACATATGTATCCACTAGGTTAGGGGTTCATATCCTAATTAATATCACGGCAGTGCCATCCTCATACCATGACCTACACTAGTGATATCAGGCTCAGAAAACCTACTAGGTACCTGAACTCATCCATTTTAAACCACAGTTCATATAGGTGATGGTGATTCACAGGTAACCACATCCAAGCAGCGGTATGGAACAGTCATGTGTTCAGTCACATGTCATGTTAGTTGTGGTGAGAGTGAAATTAAAACTAATTTCAATGGTTGTTAACATGGGCAAAGTGTAGTAGATGCAGTCAGTGGTTGAGATATGCCAATTATGCTGCATGTAAGTGGGGACACTGTTGCTGTCTTTCTGTCACAGGTTTGGTCCTGCGATTGCTGTCTCTCTGCGATGGTGGGCAGTAATTATAATGTGGTAGAGTAGAACTCAGTGGAGTCATGTAGCTCCTGACACAGCTTGTCCATGCTAATTAGCAGAATACTTCATGAACTGAAGGAGCCTGCAGTCAGTGTATACAGGAGCAGCATAGGCATAATGCTGAAAGATGTGATCAACAGCATATATGCCAGAGGTCATGAATAACTAAATCTGGACACTAAGCTGCAGTAAGTGTGCATGGCAGTCTAGGAATGCCATAACAGCAATATACCTAAGCTTAACCTAGGGCACCTTGGGAGTCCAGTGATGGCTTTGTGCTGCCACTGCAAGTCAGGCACTGCATGCTTTAGGTGCAGAACAATTCCCCATCTGGGCCCTGTCACACTCTGATATAGACCCACCATTACTCTGCATCTCAGCATCCCCAGGTATGGTTGTCCTGTCCTGCCTAATACAGGTAATGTTCCTAACCAGTGAACCATCATCAGGCTGTGGATATGGCAATGGGGAATGATGCAGAACTATCTACAGACTAAACAACAACCTGTTCAGCATAATCATCATTGTCACTGTCAACATGACTGACCAACAGCAGGCCCAGCAACAGTGGCTACCAGTGTGGTGCCAGCAGTTGAGGCAGCTGCAGAGGTCCTGCCTACATACCTCCAATAGAACTACTTTCCTCAAGGAGTAGGAGCAGTGAGGAAATTCAGCTAATGCTTCTTCCCCAGGCTATGCAGCAAAACAAATAAGAACACAAAATGCACAGCTTAGGTAACATTACTATATATGAGCCCTTACTGGTGGCACACTGGTACAAAGTGCATTTATGCACTAATGTGATAAAATGTACATCACTCTTTTACTACAAACAGTATCTAAAATAGCAGGCAGTTTGGGTCTTAGCCATGCACGCATGCCAATGTTATTTAAATACAGCATGCTTTGCATGCATATGCAGTGATGTGATATGTACCAAAATGTTCATTGATCTCAACACATGCACATGGAGCTAACACCAGTAAACAATGACATGACAAAGCACACACTTGTAAAGACAGATGTGTTGGAGGACATAGGTCATCAGAGGTACCTTACCCAATGCTCCTGTACTGTTTCTTTACAGGTATAATAATTTAGTCAACCACATTAATATGTATCAGTGTTTATAAAAAGCAACGATAACCATTTGAGCATGAAAAATCATTGCTGTATGGCACAATTAATGGGTGACTTGTGCTCTGTATGCATGCATGTGCAGATTGTATTCATCATGTAAACTGACAACAATGAAAAGGTAGTCTTGTGCCAGCATAAAGTGCAATGGAGATCAAGCTCCTTGTGGGTAAGGTCCAATTTTTCAAATATTAAAAACCCATGTCCCAGGCAGTGTACAGCCTCAGGAAACCATGGGTTACAGATGACAAACTCTATAGACATAAGCTCTATATGGACAACCCCACAAAAGTAAAACCTGGAATGTACCCTCCTACTTCCTTCCCTTCTCTATGGTTCCCCCATCTTTACCAACATTCACACATCTCTAATTAAATTACAATCATGGTACTATAAAATTGCAAAATTTACCTCAGGCTTACCAAACTGCACACACCACTGCCAGGCCATTACAGAACTGAAATGGTATGAATTTCTCCACTACCTTCATTACACCCAACTAAATCTTGCTCATAAACTAATATACAACCCAGAAAACTGCTCTTCACTGCATTGTATCCTACAATCCTACATCACCTCCTGGAATCTTCGGACTACTTATAAACAGCTTCTTAGATTATCAAAGCCCAATAAGAGAATTACATAGCAAAATTATGGAATGCCCTACCTCAGCACTGTATTCCACAACTTGAATTCATAAAAACTTTCAAATTCACCCTAAAAAAACACTTCCTTACCAATCAAATCTGTCCTTGTGCCGAAAACAATAGACCACTGTAAACAAATTCTAAGACTTTGGTGCCTAATATGATGCTTTTTGAATTTCAAGTAACAATTTGTAAATCCACTGAATTCCTTTGACTTTTATATGCCAGATCAGTACAGCAATAACTGTCTTGTCTCTACTACCATTATTAGGTTAAATACTGAACTTCCTATGTATTGAAGTGCATAAATGAACTGTTTATTATGAATTATGAACGTATCTCCTGTCTTTTTTGCCTACATGCAATGAATACTATTAAGAATACTGTATGTGTATTATTAACACTTAACTAGATTGTATAAAGCATTCTACTGTGTGTACTACTAATCCATTAGAAATGTACAGAAATGTAAAAAAATAAATTGTACACTGTTTCATTATTGTAAATATTATCTTGTTGTAAAAATCATTACCTGCAAATGGAACTTTTCTCCCCAGGCCTCTATTGAAATGGGTTTCTTACCAAGTGGATTTTCCTGGTCAACAAATGTCAATAAATAAATAAAAATAATAATAATAATAATAATAATAATAATAATAATAATAAATCACACAAGCAAAAGTGTGAAAAACATACACCTAATATTTAATATTAATAGTATTAAATATTTGGTGTATGTTTTTCACACTAGTCCTTGTCAGATTTTTTTTATCATCTGTAACATGTTACTTTGTGTTTTTAATATTCTTAAGTTTGGTGTCACACAAGTGTTTCACTTAGTGTTTTTCTGTATGTTTGAATGTCAATGACTGCCTAAAAGCAGATGGCTGCTCTTAGCGAGGTGGTTGATCAGGCACACTGGTATTGAGAGAATGGATGTACAGTACCACTACAGATGGTTAGACATAAGCTAATGTAACATCCAATGCCTGCAGCTGTCAGTAACATGAGAAGGGGCATATACAACATAGTCAGGTACATGTGTGGCTAGATAAGTAGCAGGTGGCCCATTCAGCCTTATGCCATTTCCATTCTCAAATCTTTTAGAGGATGTTGCTCTTCAAAAAGCAAAGCAAGAGGCATTCGGGGGGAATTGAGAGTGCTTCTGTTAGTGGCACAATAGTACCTGTAGTAGTTGCATGTGTCACAGTTATGGATGGGTGTTGTAGGGCTGAGTGTAGCTCAATGAACTGCATGAGACTGGAACTTCACATGGTGTGGGTGCTTCATACCACTGTGCTTTGGTGCTGTATGGTTCTGCTCAAGAATGCACTTAATGACATGGCTGGTTATGCAGTAAATCCACTAACCCAACCATATCTGCAAATTTAAAGTTCAAGGTTGGTGATTCACTACATGGACAAACAACAGCCCCTGCTATATGCTGACAATATTGTCCATGCCAATTTATGACAGACAGTGTCACTAATGTGCAATCTCACAAGTGGTGCAATAAGACAAGTGTTCTGAAATATGTTCACCAATATAATGTATATATAGCTAGTGAACTTCCTGTCTTTGAGAGAAGCCCTTGACCATTATTCCAAACCCACCCTCCTTGACACTGTCCAGGGTCCTGCACTCTTCAGTGCAGCCATTATTTACTAGACAACATTATACTGAACATTCAACATCCTGTGCTTGGCAGCATCACACCATGTATATCACTGGTACTGAGAATTCCTAACAATATATACTTCAAATCCTCTTAGCATGTGAAATGCAGAGACAGACCAAATTAATGGGGGGGGGGGGCAAAGACCCAAAATCAGGGACAGATTTAAATATTGTTCTTACAAACTTAGAAAGTTGATAGAATAACAGGTTTTGCATTAATGTGTACTTTCTAAATGATATTAAGTTTGAACTTGAAATGTTCATCATTATTTAGTGACTTACATCGCCAGGGATTTCCCAGAAAAGCACACATTTTATGAGGAACAGACCAAAAATGTAAGGCAAAAATCTAGACAGTTGAGAGGTATTCAACCAAGCTGTTGGCCACCCTCACACTGTGGATGGTGCTAGTGCGCATCTGCATTTCCTAGGGCATATGGAGCAGATGGTGATCCTGCCACAGTAATACTGCAAGAAATTAGCATGTCTTGACCAAGCTTTACAGCCTACTGCTGCAGTTACACACTGCCCACAGTAACAAGTGGCCAGCCACTCCAGGAAGATGAGTCGCAGTCCATCCCATTCCTGCATGTTTGTATATAGTTGATGGCTATACATAATAGTATTACCCTTGTGTTCAATGATGTTAGTTGTGTTTTAATTTACAATGTTCATATTTGCTTTCAGATCTCTACATTGCTTCCCATCATATGTGCTTTTAATAAAAATGTTGTCTTATGGCATGTGTGTGGGCATATATCTCTAAAAACATGCTGTTATATTACATTGTGTTGTGGTCTTCCTTGCTGGGGGTGCCTAGCTCATGGGAAATGAGTTTGGGTCACCTTTTATAAGTGATGTACCATGTGGCCTTGGTGTACATTTGTCACTGTCACAACCCTTCGCAGATAGGTCAGTATGTATGTCCTTGGGCCTTCCCTAAGCTGAGGTGAAGCTCTCATGTGCAATATGTTGCACTTGGTTATGACCACTATGTTAGCACTTATCCATCGCAGCACAGTTACGCATTACAGGTTCATAGGTGTTTACTACACTAACAACCACAAAGGCCTTTTTAAGCCTAGCCATGCATCCCAAATCTATGATGAGTTCTGATACCCTTGATAAGTGTAAACATGGGCCTGGGAGATGAACCATTAACAGGTTACCTGTTTGCATCAGAGATATAGGTGGCAAACCAGGGATGAATTTCAGGTTTCCCATCCAATTGTCCAAGTTGCAGTTGAATTGAATTAGGGAGGAAGTCTGCTTCACATGAGTGGGAATTTCAATTAAAAACAATCACCAAACTACTAAAAACAACAAACAGAGATGTTAAAGAAGAGCACTCCACACCAATTTCAATCCAGTAATTTATAAATATATATATAATATGGTTAAAAAGTACAAATAAATATATACATACATATGCGGATACAAATTCGCAACTCATGCCTACCATGGTTGCATGACACTGCCACACTTACTAAACCATGGTAGGCATGAGTAGCGAATTTGCATCCATTACCTGGTAAACGTCCGTGTTTTGCGATGTCGGTTATTTGACTTGTCGGTGAAGTCACTGTCAATGTTTTGAGTTGTCAGTCAACTCATAGGGACCCATATATATATATATATATATATATATATATATATATATATATATATATACATATA
Source organism: Protopterus annectens (assembly GCF_019279795.1). Classification (NCBI taxonomy): domain Eukaryota; kingdom Metazoa; phylum Chordata; order Ceratodontiformes; family Protopteridae; genus Protopterus; species Protopterus annectens. The sequence continues at coordinate 1,064,203,024 of NC_056728.1, read as the reverse complement.
TATATATATATATATATATATATATATATATTTATATATATATATATATATATATATATATATATATATATATATATACACACACCACTCAATTCTTATTATAATAAACACCCACCACTTTTTTACATGCTTTTATATATATATATATATATATATATATATATTTTTTTTAATCATCTTTCAAGTGATTTTAATTTTAAAAGACAGCTTAAAGAACAATATTCATTCAATTCAGGGTATGAACAAGCATTTAATCATTACTGTCAAAGGAGTTCCCTTTCCTCTAATTTTAATGCCCACGGACCACCCGTAATGTTTTTTTCTATTTGTTCGATTAGAGGAAAGGAAACTCCTTTGGCAGTTGAGGTTAAATGCTTGTTCATACCATGGATTGAATGAATATTGCTCTTTAAGCTGTATTTTAAAAACAAAATCTCTTGAAAGATGATTGAAAAAAAAATATATATATATATATATATATATATATATAGAGAGAGAGAGAGAGAGGTGTAAAAAAGTGGAGGGTGTTTATTATAATAAGAATTGAGTGATATATATGTATATATTTATTTGTACTTTTTTACCATATATGTGTTAGAAAAATATGTATTAGTAATATGCTTAGTGCATTCAAGGTTTAAAAAAGGTTAACACATTTATTCTATTTCACACTGCATAAATCTGCATGAGCTGTAGAAGCATTCCAATCCTATTATGTCATGAAATACGCGCAGCTATGATCTCTGCTTATGCTTTGGAAATTTACAGGGAAGCACTGAATTTCTGCTAATGTCAGGGGAATAATAATAGATGTTTCACTTTTACTAATGTCATGAGATTTAAACAAAGAGTTATTGATTTTCTGCTTATGCTATGAGAAAATACACAGCTGCAGAAGCTATTGATAATGAAGACAAAGGCTGTTTGAAAATATGAAACGCAATCAGCATTTACTTGTACCTAAGCTAGAAAAGTACCTTGAAATGTAACATGTATTAGAGCTGCATAATTGAAGAATAGAAAGCTTGTAGTGGGCTAAAAATACAGCCCCCAAGGTCAGGTTGTTTTTCTCAAATGTTTTTCATAAATCCAGTCATGTCAGCAGGAAATCCAAGTAACATTTTCTATGTAACACATAGCGAGTTTCAAATCTGAACATGTCAGCAGGAAATCTAGGTAACATTTTCTATGGAACAATACAGAAAGCTGTGTCTAACTACGTCAACCATAGAAAGTAACATTTTATAGAACAGTATAAGAAAAGCATACTGCTTGCTAGTAATTAGGCAAAATCCTGTATTTGCATGTTTTTGTCTCCTTGCTGCAAGTAATAAAAGGTGCCATACCTGAACCTTACATGAATTGGTCTTTGAAGTTTTTTCCTTTGACAGATCGTTCCTTTGGACCGGAACCCTCACTTCGCCTCGGATCAGATGGGCCGAGTGGTTAAAACTGTATGGGGAAGAAACCAAATCGGTTCTTCTTATTTGAAAAGCCCTCTGACTGAATTGTCGTGCAAAAGAGGCCAGCCACTTTCTGATCTTTGACTGAAGGACGAGTCTCCGAATTGGTGATCAATCACGAAGGCTCAGGTAAGGTGAATCTACTTTTTTCTGTTTTAGATCAAGGACTAGATTTGTATTTTTTTTTGTCAAGACTGTATTTTACAAGTCAGGGACAGAAAAGATTACTGTCTTGTCATAGATCAGGAGAAACAGAATAGGTAGGCAGTTATTCTGAAAAGACTATAACAAAATCCGTGGTACCACGTTAAAAATAAGAGAAGTTACATAATGATCAAAAAGGGTAGAACAAAATGGGTAATAATTGCACAAAAAGACCCCAAAATCCGCCGTTAACCGAAGACGCAAAATACATGCAGTCGCAGCACGCTGGCAATATTAAATACTATTCAAAATGGGTTAATAAGTATGAATTCTATGGTAAATTAGAAAAATCCTTGCTTATTAAACTTATCAAACAGCTCAAAACCGATTCCAAAGGTCGGGTAAAAAAGCAACGCCAATTAGGAATTCCTCAGGCACACAGGTAGATTGAGGAAGTAAACCGTAGGGAACAAAAGAACAACAATTCAAAAACAATGTTTTTAGATAAGGAGGGCAATATTTAGTAATAGCATCAGCCCCTCCACCTCCCTTACCAGAATATGAAGCAAGTGAACAGGTTAGTCCACCCCCACGACATCCTGTTGTCACTGAAAATAGAGACATTGCAAAAGAAAAACCATTTATTAGAGATCACATCGCGACCAGGTCTCAAACACGGGCAGGTAACTCAAATGAAAAATTCGAGTTATATCAAATGATTAAGAGTTCACGATCTATGAGTGAAGAAGAAATATGCCCACTCATAGAAGTACCTAATCCTCAGGCAGGACAAGACGGTCAGGACCCAACTATTTTAGTGTATAGACCCTGGACTCCGGAAGATATCCGGAAAGCCACTGAGGGAATTTCCCATCCAAAAGTTAATTTTAGAAAGTTCTCAGAAGATTTACAAGGAATGAGGCTAAGTTATAATTTAAATGGAGAAGAGGTAGAAAAAGTAGTTAGACAAATTGTGGGGCCAGATTGGCACATGATTAGTGGCAACTGGAATCCCCGTGACGCTGCACACAGACCCCTCCCACATAGCAGTGCAGAACTAGACAACAGAGTAAAAGATCTTGCAGACCGCATCTCTGAGAAATGGAAGCCTAGGGCAACTGGACTTGCATTAATCAATGCATCCAACAAGAAGGTGAAACTGTTGACCGATATTATGCCAGATTATTGGAATGTTTTAATAACCACTGTGGAATGCAGGTTCCTGAAGATCAGACACAAGATTCCCCATATGAACAGCAGTTAAAGAATGCATTTTTAAAAGGCAGGATTGCAGACATAAGCAGTTTTATTACAAAACACATGGTAGATCATCGTACAAGCAGCTTACAGTCATTACTTGAATATGCTAGGCATGCCGAAAGGCATTTTAATAGCAAAAAGAAAAAGAAAGCTCAAGTATTTTCTGTAGAAGTTGGAGCAGAAGTTTATGTAGTACAGTCCAGAAAAAAGGGCAAGAAAAATGCACAGGGAAACAAACAATCTGATCAGTGATCAGAGGACTTTGAAGGGTGAAAGAAAAGGGGTGAATGTTTTAAATGCGGTAAAAAGGGACACTTGGCAAGGGATTAGAAGAAGGCAACCACGGAAGACATGGAGGGTGAGGAATGACTATATGGTAGTCAGGAATCACTAGAAGGGGATAGCGGAGAAAGGACAAATGAGAATGTGATAGAGGGAGTAGAGGATGTGACAGTAGAGATAGAGGAAGTGCAGGACGTTACTGACAGTGAAGAAAATGAAATATTAGACCTAGATTTATTGAGCTCGGAGCTCTATTTAGCGGACACAAAACCAGAAATTATGCTCTTGGTAGAAGGGAGGGAGGTTACATTCTTGTGTGACTCAGGGGCATCACGAACCCTGATACATCCCTCCAAACTGCCAGAAAACTCAGAGTCACCTGATTACATACTAGTAAAAGCAGCTGATGGACAGCTGTATCGGGAGCCCCTCTCCAGTAACATTGCAATAACTGATCATATTACAGGATTGACTCAGAAAAGCAAAATTGTTGTTTCTGCAAAATGCCCAGTAAACCTCTTGTGCAGAGACATTATGCAGCTATTCAGTATAGCAGTAGTCCCAAACATGCAGGGTATGGAAGCACAGTGACAAATTGCAGTGCAATCGGAGGGTGAAATGTTTTATTGGTACAGCCAGGACTTGGTTATGACTGGTCCAGGGACTGTGACTGAAGAATTAATGAATGTAGCCATCAGCAAGTTCCCCTCCCTTGACATTGATAAGCAACACCTGTTGCACTGTACCCTGTATTATTGTAACACGCCAGGACCTGATAAGGAATATGAGAAAGAATTGTTTAAAAATCATGCAAACAGATTGATATTACGTAATCTGTACTGGGACACAGAAGGGAACAGTGTAGACAGCTGTTCATTGCCCCAGGAGTTCTTTGCACTCTATAAATCTAATCGATTACCACATGTTAGCTTAACTATGGACAAAAACATAGAATGGGCAGACCCAGGAGAAAAAGTCACGAGATGGGAGAAACAGACAGAATTAGAACTGTCAGAACAGGGAATACAAGTACAGAAGTTGAATTGGATAACTCAGACCCACCCAGCCGTACACTTGCAGTCTAGCAAGGACAGCTGATTAGCACTCCTATTAAAGGAGAAAGAGAATGCCTTACAGAATATACCAGAAACTCTCTGGTCAACAGGAAAGTCAGATGTAGGACTTATTCGTACAGCGGGACCAGTTACTATCATGCCAAAGTCAGCATTTAGACCACAGAAAAGACAGTATCCCTTAAGAAAAGATGCAGAGGCAGGAATTAAACCTATTATAGCAGCTTTACTTAAGGAAGGGATACTGGTGGAATCTCCTGATTCACCATGTAACACACCCTTATTTCCTGTTAAAAAAACAAATGGAGAATGGTGTATGGTCCAAGATTTACAAGCTGTAAATGACACAGTAATACCAAGGGCACCTACAGTGCTAGACCCACACACCCTGGTGAATGATTTAAAACCTCAACAGAAATATTTTTCTGTGGTAGATATCAGCAATGCGTTCTTTTCAATACCGATACACCCTGACAGCCAGTATTGGTTTGCATTCACATTTCAGGGGAAAAGGTATACATATACGCGACTACCACAGGGATATTGTGAAAGTCCAACAATATTCTCACAAGAAATTGCAAGTAACTTGGCGGGATTTACCCCACCAAGAGGCAGTCAGATTTTACTTTATGTTGATGACATCCTTCTGGCGGCCCCCACCCAGCAAGATTGCAAAGAAGATACCATAGCGCTATTATGATTTTTAGCCGCTGAAGGACATAATGTAAACAAAAATAAACTGCAGCTTTGAAAAAAAACAAGTCAAATACCTAGGATATGTAATATCCAAAGAGGGTAGAACATTAGATGAGGGCAGAAAAGTAGCAATTTTGCAAGCACCAAAACCCACTACCAAGAATGAAATGATGTCCTTCCTGGGTACAACTAATTTTTGCCAGAGCTGGATTCCAAACTATGCCTTGGAATCTGCACCTCTAACTGACCTGATATATAAAAAGCCTATGGCAGCACAGGATTTGTTACAATGGACACCGGAGGCAGAATCTGCTTTCTGCAAACTGAAACAATTAATAGCATCCTCATTAGTTCTGGGATTACCAAACTACCATAAACATTTTTTCCAAATTGTAGATTGTAAGCAAGGTTATATGACATCAGTGTTAACACAACAGCATGGGGACAAGCAACGCCCCATTGCTTATTATTCATCACAACTAGACCCAGTGGCACGGTCTTTACCTCACTGTGTACAAGCAGTAGTTGCAGCTGCAATGGCAGTACAGGCTTCGGCCTCAGTAGTTTTATTCCACCCTCTCACTCTGAGAGTGCCTCATGCAGTCGCAATTATTTTACTACAAGAGAAGGTAGCATATCTTTCCCCTGCTAGGTTTCTTTCCTGTATGACTATATTGTTGAGCCAACCTCACATGACAATTGAACGATGCACGACTTTGACCCCTTCTACCTTGCTCCCAACCCCTGCAGATGGCACACCACACCACTGCCTGCAGGTGATTGAGCAAAAGACACTACTTAGAAAAGATCTCATGGATGTCCCCTTGGATGATGCCGAGGTGACATACTACGTGGATGGTTCGTGCAAAAGGGGTCCTGAGGGACAGAACCTAGTAGGATATGCAGTAGTTTCTGACACTGAGATTATAGAAGAAAAACCTTTACCACACAACTTATCTGCACAGGCAGCAGAATTGATTGCCTTGATATGGGCATGTACCTTAGCAAAGGGTAAAAGTGTAAACATTTTTACTGACAGCCACTACGCTTTTTCTACTGTACATGTTTTTGCGCAACAGTGGAAAAACCGAGGAATGATAACATCTACTGGCAAACCTATCAATCATGCACAGTTTATTTTAGATCTTTTAGAATCTATTCAGTTACCTCAGAAAGTAGCTATTTGTAAATGCACAGCTCATACCAAGCAATAAGATAGGATTTCAAAAGGTAATGTGAGAGCTGATACAGCTGCAAAACAAGCAGCTTCAGAAGTATTTCTTTTAAACGAGGAACTACGACCCTCTGAGATTTTAGATTTAGAAATGTTAAAGACAATGCAGACACTCACTATGCAAGCTGAAAAACAAAGATGGGTAAAACAAGGAGTGATTCTCGAAAAGGGCTGTACATCTCTAAAGAAGGGAAACCAATACTACCATCTAATTTGTTTAGATATGCAGCTTTGTTGAGCCATGGGCAGTGCCATGTCACAACAGGGGGGATGGTACAGCTGGTGAACCGAGTGTTCACAACGTACATATTTACAAACTACTCTAAAACATTTTGTTTGATGTGTCAAATTTGTAACAAACATCATGCACAAGGGGTGTTAAAGCCCAAGCAAGGGAGTTTCCCTACACCACCATATCCGTTTCATACTATCTGTATGGATTTCATAGAATTGAACAAATGTGAAAATAAGAAGTATTGTCTTGTCATTGTAGATATGTTTTCCATATGGGTGGAAGCCTTTCCAACCAAAAATCCAGACGCAGCCACAGTAGTGAAAGTCCTTGTCAAAGAAATCCTCCCTAGATTCGGCATTCCAGAAAGGATCTACAGTGACAACGGTACACACTTTGTAAACCAAACCATACAACAGTTAAGTAAGCATTTTGGTATTTCTTTAAAAAATCATTGTGCATACCACCCACAATCTGCAGGGCTAGTTGAGAGGCATAATGGAATATTAAAGAATAAATTAAGAAAATTAATAGCAGAAACAGAAAAGAATTGGGTGTACTGTCTGCCCCTGGCACTGTTGAGCATGAGAACTGTTCCGACTGCAAAAGGATTGACTCCTTTTGAATAACTATTTGGAAGGGCTTATTATATACCCCAGTGGAAACCTCTCATGCCCGAAGACCAGGAAGCTGACAGTACCCTAGTTGAATATATGAGAAATTTGTTGAATTCTAAACATCTGTTGCAGTCAAATTCTGTTTCAGATAAAGAACAAATCGAAACATCGGAAGTGGCAGTGATCCCTGGGGACTGGATTTGGGTGAAAACCATTAAGAAAAAAAAATTGGACGTCACCAAGGTGGGAAGGTCCATACCAGGTGCTTCTTTCAACACCCACTGCAGTCAAAATCACAGAGCGAGCTTCGTGGATCCACCTGACGCACTGCAAACTAGTTAAGAACTTTGAACTGGACAAAAATCTTACCTCTCCACCGGGGACCTCAGCACAAACTCTGGCTACAAAGGGGGGTCAGATCAATAGGACTGATCCGTCTCAACCCCAGTAAAGAAACCATTGGTGCTGGAGGTCCTATTAGGGCAGAGAGTAAGATCATATGTCAAAAGCAAAAATGATAGAATCCAGAGAAGTCCAAATAAAACTACTCAAAAGAGTTGGAGAAAATAGGAATGCAGAACAACCATTTCCTCAGAAGTATTGCATAATCATCCTGTTAACTGTACTAGTAACATTAATCTTTTTGTTGTGGCCATTCCTTTTCCCAGCCACACAAACTGAACTGAATAAACATGAAGAGTTGCACGTTGAGTGGCACCCAAACTTCAATACTTACCAGGCAATTAAATATGTGTATGCTGAGACCTTCAATGTTTTGAATTGTTGGATTTGCACAGCTTTGCCAACAGCATACGGGGGGTTATTGTTAACGTCAGTCCCCCTAGGAGTCAACGCGACCTGGGAAAACTTGATTCATGATACATCATCTATTACATCACAAGATAAAATAGCATTGCACTTGTCTGTTCAACAAAAGGGAACTGTGTGTTTTTTACAAAAATGATACAGTTCAGGTGGGTTGGAGCAATTGCAATGTGACTGTTCCTTATAGATGCTACATGAAAGCTAATAACACAGGTTCTTATTGTAATACAAACTATGATTCATTTTTTGAATTGATGCACAAAACACTTGAGGACGTAAAACATTATTCTGTTCTCTACAAACAACTGTCTATAATTGACAGAAAAATGTTTCATGCAGGACAAATGTATATTCATAGTAAAGTTACTACTAAAGTAGAAGACTGTTATTTTGTATGTGATAGAAAAGCATACAAGTGGTTACCTGAGAAATGGTCCGGCAGTTGTTTTTTGGGCTACCTGGTTCCGGCCATACGACAACAGCAGTCTTACCTCGAGTAAAATTTCGAAATGTTCGAGAAACCATCAAGAAGCCTGTCAATCCAGAGGGGAAAATCGATGCACGCTGGAAAAATCATCATGCTGTGGGTGATAGACTGACACACATGGATTTGAGTGATACCGTTATATCGTGGGCAGGCAAATTACCAGCATATGGAGCAGTAAAATCAATCTGGGAGCTGAGAAAACTGTCTAAACTTCTCAAAGTAATGAGCAATGCAACCTTTTCTGCTCTAGAATTGGTGACTGATGAACTGAATGCCATAAGAACTGTAGTGCTTCAAAACCGCATGGCTCTCGACTTCACCCTAGTGGTGAGAGGAGGTACGTGTGCTTTAATCCAGGAGGAGTGCTGTTCGTATATTTCTGACCACAAACACGAGATAGACAATCACCTTGAGGTAATTCAGCAAGTGCCCGCTATGACCAAACCAGGACCAAATCCATTGACGGACTTTTTCCAGAGATTGTTTGGGGGATAGGGCAGTATCCTAATGAACATCCTGATTGCCATCTGTGTAGGAATGATCCTACTGGGGGTATGTGTTTGCTGCTGCATCCCCTGCATGAAAAGACTGATTAAAGGCTTTATAGACATGTCAGTTTCAGAAACCTTATATCAAGGTGCCGAATTTGAAGAACTGTTGAAAAATTGAAAATGCTTTCATAAGTTTAAACTGAATGACTCTCTTAACTGCAAATCCTGAGTAGGAAGAGGTTAGGGGAAGAAAAACTGTTTATGCTTATTTTGAAAGTAGAATAAAAGTATTAAAAGGGGGGAATTGTTAGAAAAATATGTATTAGTAATATGCTTAGTGCATTCAAGGTTTAAAAAGGGTTAACACATTTATTCTATTTCACACTGCATAAATCTGCATGAGCTGCAGAAGCATTCCAATCCTGTTATGTCATGAATATGCGCAGCTATGATCTCTGCTTATAATTTGGAAATTTACAGGGAAGCATTCAATTTCTGCTAATGTCAGGGAAATAATAATAGATGTTTCTCTTTTACTAATGTCATGAGATTTAAACAAAGAGTTATTGATTTTCTGCTTATGCTATGAGAAAATACACAGCTGCAGAAGCTATTGATAATGAAGACAAAGACTGTTTGAAAATTATGTTTTCATAGGTTAGTACTAAGTTAACTGCCCTTGTGAGCAATTTTAAGCCTAGCCAATTATCCCTTGTGCGACTCAAACCCTACACTTTGTGTTTGTAAGGCAAACACCTTAACCATTAGGCCACCCTCCCAACCCTGCACTGCAATCAGCATTTACTTGTACCTAAGCTAGAAAAGTACGTTGAAATATAACGTATGTATTAGAGCTGCATAATTGAAGAATAGAAAGCTTGTAGTGGGCTAAAAATACAGCCCCCAAGGTCAGGTTGTTTTTCTCAAATGTTTTTCATAAATCCAGTCATGTCAGCAGGAAATCCAAGTAACATTTTCTATAGAACAATACAGAAAACTGTGTCTAACTACATCAACCATAGAAAGTAACATTTTATAGAACAGTATAAGAGAAGCATACTGCCTGCTAATAATTAGGCAAAATCCTGTATTTGCATGTTTTTGTCTCCTTGCTGCAAGTAATAAAAGGTGCCATACCTGAACCTTATGTGAATTGGTCTTTGAAGTTTTTTCCTTTGACAATATGTATTCAGAAATATATCTTTTTAAAATGATTTGACTGAATTTTAAGTGGAATAATTAAATTTGTTAGTATTACTTTAAGTGTGTGATGTGCATGTGATGTCATTTAATGGAGGGGATTATTTAAAGTTGGTTATGTGGGATTAAAAATATCTGAAGAAGTTCATTATATTAGAGTGAATGAAAGTGCTTGCAACAATAAATTACTTGGGTTGAGATTGGTGCGGAGTGCTCTTCCCTAACATCCCTATTTGTTGTTTCTCACATGGATGGGGAGCCTGTTCCATAGATGGAGTAGTCTCTGGGATACACACCTATCTCTTCAGCAGGTCCTATTTATATCACAGGCAAGGTTTAAGTCTTTAGAATTGGTAATTATGGTACTGTTTGTTTTGTAGATATGCAGGAGGTCCATTAGAGTGGAGTCTGGCAATGACTTGTATGCCAGGCATAGATCTCCCCTCAAAAGCATGTAGGAGACAGAATACAGGGATAGGGCCTTGAGCTGGTCTGCATAGAACATATTACTTATGCCCTGTATTCTTTTTGTGAGGAACCTCTGTGGACATTCCAGTTGTTGGATATGCCTGGATAGGTACATACCAAAGGGGCCATTGTACTCAATGATAGGTCTGATGAATGCCGAGTACAGTGGAATAATGACATCCTTGGACTTAGATGCCGTACCTTTGTTTATAAGTTGTGCAACATAGAATGGTTTCCTCACCACTGTAGACACATGATGATCAAAGGCTAGATTTCTATGTGTGTCCCTAAGTCCCTGACTACTGGGTCAACTCTGAGGGGTATGTTGTCCATATGATAGTTACCAGGGATGGATGACTTCCCAAAGGATACTATTATGCATTTATTGGCATTATGTGTTAGTCCATGTCTCTGACACCAGTTGTTTGTCTGTGTCAGCCCCTCCTGGAGAACATTTGTGTCAGTGTGAGATTCAATGACAGCTCCTAATTTGCAGTCATCTGCAAATTTAGTCAGCCAGAGACCACTGACAATGGCCTTGACTTCTGAGTGTTCCAAGGACTGATCCCTGATGGACTTCACTTGTGACTGGCCTCTTTGTAGGGGTAGACTCCCAAATTCTAACTTCCTGGGTCCTGTCTGTGAGCCAGTTGGCTATCCACTGGGTGACATAGGGGGTTGTACCTAACCTCTTGAGTTTGTCAACAATGCCCGAGTGTGGTATTGCTTCAAATGCCTTGGCCATGTTAAGGTAGGCAGTGTGAATGATTTAGCACTCATCCATTGTTTTGGTGGCCTTCTCAAATAAGTCCATCAGGTTGAATAGGCATGATCTGCCCTTTACGAAACCAAACTGGGTTGGGTTCAGTGTATGGAGGTTTACTATTTCTCTATTGATCATCTCCATGATAATTCTTTCCATAGCTTTGCATATAAAACTATTGAGACTTATACATTAAAGTTACTATATATGCAACTGTGCTCTATTGTATAGCCCATGAGTAGCATATCATCACATTGGCATATGATGCTTGCCGTTGTATGCAGGGGCATTCTGCGTTTATGACAACTGGAGCCTATCTATATAATTCCATACTACTTTTGTGAGCACTAACTTTGCTGTGCAATTTTTGTGTCATGCTGGGTGAACTTTATGATCCCTAAGGTTTATCAGTGGAACTACTTTCATTTTTTTGCTTGATCAGGTCACTCAATACTTGTCATCCTTCATATTCATATCAGGTAATCAGTGGAAGGTGTCACTGTACATAAGTTCATAGGTGTATACTAGGCTAACAACCACTAGGGCCTTTATAAGCTTAACCATGCAACCTAAATGTGATCCACAAATTTGATTTGTATAGGAGGAGATTTACTGACTGCATCTGTCCTTCAGAGACATAGGCGACAGACCAGGGGTAGATTTCTGATTGTCCATTCATTGTTCTAAATTGCACTTAAATAGGGATAGAGGGGAAATGCGTGTCTCATAGATAGGATGCCTGTTCCAGAGAAAGGGAATTCTCTGAGAAACATATCTGTTTCTTCAATATGGTGTATTTATGTTGTGAGCAAAATTTAGAACTTTTAATCTAGAAGTTCTGACATTGTTTCTTTAATGGCTGTGCAAAAGACTCATCAAAACAGGGTCCAAGGATGCCTAGTATGCCAGGCCAAGAATACCTCTCAGAAGTCTGTATGATACCAAGTAAAGAGAATGGGCTCTGAGGTGATCAGCATAGGATGCTGTGTTAACTCCCTGTATAATTTTTGTAACGAAATTTTGTGGACATTCCAGTTGCAGCATGTGTTTGGTCAGGTACATACCAAAGAGGGCATTATACTCTATGATGGATCTAGATTCAATACCCTTGCTTATAAGTTGAACAATGTCTAAGGATTTTCTTACCACCTTAGACACGTTAGTCAAAGAGTATGTCACTATCTACAAGAGCTCTTGGATCCCTTACTAGTGAATCAAATTTTAGGTGTTTTATTGTTGATGTAGTTACTCAGGGTGACTATCTTCCCAAAAGGTACTACAATGCATTTTTTGGTATTGAGTTTTAAGCTATGGATTTGGCACCAAATGTTTCACTGTGTTAGACCTTCATGAAGGGTGTTCTCTACTTGGGAGATTTAGTGACTGCTTCCAGTTTATAATCATCTGTGCACTTGGTTAGCCAGAGGCCTCTGACATTGGCTTTGACATCCAAGAAGTAGATTCCAAAGAGAAGTGGGCTCACCACAGAGCCCTGGATGATTCCACTGGTAAGTGGTCTATTTGAGGAGGTGGCCTCACCAATTCTAACCTTCTCAGTCCTATCAGTGAGCCAGCTAGCTATACAGCATGTTACAGAGGGTTTAGCTAGTTTGGTAAGTGTGTTGACAATCTCCAAGTGGAGTACTATATCAAATGCTTTATCCAGATCTAAGTAGGCAGTATGCACCACTTTCCCATCATCCATCGCCATTGTCTCATTTTCAAAGAAGTCCACCAGATTCATTAAGCATGAGCTTCCTTTGACAAAGCCAAACTGGGATGTATCCAGTATCTAGAAGTCTTCTATGTGCTTATTGGCAATTTCCATAATTCTTTCCATGGCTTTGCAAACAGACTAGTGGGTTTGTAGTTTCCAGGCTCAGTTGAAGGTTCTCCCTTATGAGTGGGGATTAACATTATAGTCCTCCATTCATGTGGCACAAATCTTGTTTTAAGACTACAGTTAAATAATGAATCCAGGGATCCTGATAAGCTGTATTTTAGACTGTTCAGGATGCATACTTTGATGTTACTGGGGCACATTGAGGCCGTGCTCTAGGATTTAGAAAGCAGAACCAGTACGTGCTCCCTAGTTATAGATGGAGGGGTCATGTTTGAGGGTATTTTTGAGGAGATGGTTGGAGGTGGTGATGGGACTAAAATTGGAATTGAATGTGTCCATTAACAGTATTGCTATATCACCAGACTCTGGGAATGTGGCACCATTAACCACAACCAGTGCATTGCTGTGTGCTGTCCTTGAGTGTTTTCCCATATTTGTAAGCATGAGGTCCAGTGTGTTGGAGCTTCTACTGTGCATATTAACTAGTTATATTTATGAAGTTAAGGAATCTCTATGCTTGTAGATTTGAGGCCATGTAGGATTCCCATTCGACAGAGGGGTAATTACATTCTCCCATTAGTCAGGTGTTAGGTTAGATGACATGTGTATCCAGTAGATCGAAGTATGCATTGTGAGTTTCTTGGGACAAGGAGGGTGACCTGTAGCTGCCTAGGATATGGTACAGGATTTTGTCTATAGTGATCGTCACATGGAGGAACTCCACCATGTCATCCTGTTTCATCACCCTTGAAGTATTCTTGTTACTGATGTATATTGAGACACTACCTCCTTTAGCCCCTGTCTGTACAGCTACTCATCTGAAAGTGTGGAAGGCACTAAAACCTTGCACTGCTGGTGGAGTAGTTTCTGTCACTTTAAACCATGCCTTGGTATCTGCACAGATGCCTATATTCTCACGTGTGAAGAAAGCTTAGAGGGAGTGTATTTTTTTTATTTAGTTTCCTGGCATTAAGCAGTAATACCCTGATGTTCAACTGAGTTGTTTTTGCTCTGCCAGTAGGTTTGTCAATTTGGCATTACATAAAAAGGCACTATGGGGATGGATAAAGTTTTAGACAGCATTCAAAAGCCTAGATGGGGAAAGTTGCAGAACATCTTTGGCAAAGCAATGTGGTCTTTCAACCATGTCCTCCTTAGCTGACAAATATTGAATCCCCTTCGAATGACACCAGAAAGACAGCTGTTGTTTGAAATCAATCATTTTTTGTTCATATTATGGCATCATCCTTGGTGATGGTAATATGTTGTTCAATGTTAGATTCATACCAGCCTGAGACACATAGTCTGAGAGCTCCATAATGTCTCTCTTCATATAATCCAGAGAGGTACATCTCAGGTCGTTTAGACCTACAGTAACTATCATGCAATCATACTTGTATCTGTGGTGTAAAGACTTGAATGCATGCATGATTTGGCAGATCCTTGCTCGAGATAAGCAACTAACAGTTATCTTGTCTTTGCTCAGCCTGGATATAGGGGCATCAGTATATCTTAAAATAGAGTCCCCTATGACAAGAGTCTTGGGAAGTGCGTTTGCTTGCTTTAAGGGCTTAGTATTTGTGGATCCACTGTGGCTGACAGTATGTGTGGTGTTAGGTGTTGTTTTATATTTGTGCCATTGGGCTTGCTGAGGCCTAGCTTTGACAAAGAGTGGACCAGGTGATCCTTTTTGTTTAGGAAGATTGCTTTTAAATGCTTCAGCATACATTAGTCCATGTTTGTGTTATGTGTTATGTGAGGTGTGTGTTGTGTGTGTCATTTCAACAACCTGATGTGCAGTTTTATGCGAGAGTTTAGTTTAAGGTGTTGTTGTGTAAGTGCACCTCTTGCATACTGTGTCTGCTTCTTTAAGGATTAAGTGGTTGAAGGTAAACATGAGACAATTGGTAAATTGTCTTAAGATTCCCTAAGTCATCAATATGGCTACAGAGAAGTTAGGAAATTTATTATCCACACTGTCCAGTCCTTTGAGTGGTGAGCTACAAAGGGACAGTGTATTAGAGATCGAAGGCCATTAAGGGGGCTTTGTTGCTGCAGGCTAATAAGGGTGCTTTATTGAAGCAGATTATGCAAAACAATATAACTTCTAATAACGTTAAAATCTGCACAATACTGAATTCTACTTAACCTGTAGGTATTGCTGCTCTAAGCCTGTTGGCATGTAAGGTATATACTCTATTTTGCTGCCTTAAAAGGTACAGTTTTATGGACCATTCTGCAAAGAAACTTTGCTTTCTAGGTGTTTCCTGCTGCATAGGACACTGCTAACCCTCCCAAACATGCAACATTTACAGTAGCACAGAAGAAAACAGAAAACTAACTAATGAGCCCTCTGGCCAATGAAATGACTATGCTATGAGTCCTTTTGTGTATTTGCCAACTCATATAGACCAGTAAAACACCTACTGCCACAAGATGAATAAACTAAGTCCTCCTAATATAAAAACACAGTATAAGAGACCCACAAGTGCAATGCCACAACAAACCAATGATACAGTTAGCTGGAATTCCTTTGCTGACGGCATTTTCAAGGCAGTCTTACAGTAGTAACAGTGAGAGGAAAAGCAATATTTTTTTTTCTCAAAAAATACACTGAAATGCACACTTAAAAAAATGGAACCAAAAGAAAAATAACTTCAGCAAAGGAGATTTAGTAATAAAAAGTACTTAACTTTACATGGATGGCACCCGGTACAAGTAAAAATCTTCTGGAATGCAGACTAGGACTCCAAGGCTTGCTGTTCTCTAGGAAAATGAGCAGGAGGCAATATAGAGTAAAGTAGGTTTACTCAAGAAAAATACTTGTTTGTTGGGTGGGCACTCAGTATAATCGATTTATAGAAAACAAAGGGTGGGAATAATATATAGATAGCTTATAGAACAAACAATAGCAATGAAAGAGAGGAGGGAGTGAGGAACTTTAGAAATCATATTACCATAAGGAGTGGAAGCCAGAGACACAGCCTTATAAAACACCACAGCAAAAGGATGGGAGGGTTAGGGAAATTTTAAAGGATCAAACAGACTAGTTGGAAAGGCATTCAATCAAATAAAGCCAATATTGGAGCTCTACCACAAACTTAATTCTTTTCCATTGGAAATGTTATTACTAAAAGTATTACCAGTGTCTGCTTACCATATACAGTTTCTTCATGCTCTCTCATTCTTTTTGCCTTGGATTCTCATTTCCCCATCTCCAAATGCTTTATTGCATCTCAATCTTCCCATTCTGTCATGCATACCTCATATTTTTCCTTGTTTTCTGTGCCCTCATTGAATACCTTGCTCCTCAGTATCAGCACATCTGATCTCCTTCTTACATTAGCCTGTGTCTGTTTTATACCAGCTATCAGCTATATTGTATATTAGTAATTGTACCAACTTGGCCATCTTACTTTGACATATTAAATTATGTAACTGTAACTTGACTCTGTTAATCCTATGTCCCTTTTACAACTATCCGTTCCATTATTTCATGGATTCTTGTCATCCTTGGTATTACTGGTCCCTTTCTATTCAGTGCCATCTT
Organism: Protopterus annectens; assembly: GCF_019279795.1. NCBI lineage: Eukaryota > Metazoa > Chordata > Ceratodontiformes > Protopteridae > Protopterus > Protopterus annectens. The sequence goes on along the minus strand of NC_056728.1, from coordinate 1,064,186,396 downwards.
TACTTGCATCTTTCTGTCAGCTTTTTCTCCATTTTACTTTCCTTGGCTGTCATTCTTTCTTCTATTCTTTTTTTCTTCCTTGACTGCTTGAGTGTTTATCCATTTCTTAGCACCATTTTCTGATGGTCCTCTTTATTGTCTCTATTAGACATATTTGATTTCCTGTCTTTACTTTCTGTCATTCATACTATAAAAATGATCATCTGATTTGTTCCTATTACTTTTTATGTGTGTGCTCCCTTCATTTATTTCTTCTCTTCTTTCTTCCTCCCTGTTATCATTTCCTTTTTGCTACTCCACTTCATTTTACAGAAACACTATTCTCATTCTCACACAGCTTTTTATCTCATCAAATATGTGTATGTCCTAATAAGCATTTCCATATCCTACTTTACCAACATAGCTCTCAGGAGACTGAGATGGAGCCTGCTCTTGAAGACAAATCCTCATGGTCTCCAGCTCCCTTCCCTCCACTTATCCTCTAATTTGAACTTGTGCTTTATTAATCTGCCTGTTTTTATGCTGTATCACACTTCAGATCATTGATATTGATAGGATTGTTAGGCCCTGTACATTGCTGCTATCTAAATAGTTTTCTTGGCTCCCTATTATGCTGTCGTAGATCCAGTTTGTTGAATGCATCTTTGTCGAACTGAAAAATGCAAAAAGGCAAAACAGCAAAGCGGCTTTTCAGTGAATTCTTTCCCTGGGAAAGAATTTGTTTGGCCTCTTTCGCTACTTTGCTTTTTCGGCAATGTAGTGCGATCTCGGAGTTGGTATATTTAAGGGGTCTATATTATAACATCGAAGTTCATAAACATCGAATGTTATAATATCGAACTCTAAACACCAAAATCCAAAAACATCGAACAGTCAGAATAGCTAATTTTTCCCTGGGAAAAAATTTGCTAGTCCGAGAAACATGCACACAACACAAACACACACAAAAAACAGCAATCCACACACATACACTTAAAATCCTACACCTAAACCTAAACTAAACTTTATTGACTAGCAATCCTGTTCTGGCAACCATCCAACCCATCATGTAAACCTTCATGGCTTCACCCAACTAGTCCAATCGCCAACCAGGATAAATAAAAACTCCAGCAAGCACACTACCCCGGATTGGATACTAGTCAGTAAGAGCTCCCAGTCATATATAACAGGCTGCTTATCAGATAGCCTCAGTGATCCCTCCCCAACATTCCTACTCAAAAAATACCTGTACCAAGCTAAACCTGTCATCTACCATCAAATATGTAAAAAACTAAACTTTAACCCACTCACATTCATCTCATCCCTCAAAGAATGTAACTGGCATCCTCTAAAGTACCTCAGTCTAGATGACACAGGTGAATTGTTTAATACTACCTTCCTGAACATCCTTAATTACCATGCCCCCATAAGATTTTCCAGAACCAAAGCACAACCCTCCCCATAGCTACAGAAAACCACTAAGTCAGAAATGAAAAACAGGGATAAAGCCTGGGAGCACTGGCGCAAAATCCAAAACCCCCTCAACTAGACAGAAATTCCTAGAACTACGCAATAGAGTCAAAAAGCTAATAAAACAGGACAAATTCCTATACTATCAGTCTGCCCTAGACTCCTCACAACACAGCCCCAAACAATTCTGGTTCTCCATTAACTCCATCCTCCACCCAGGTAAAGTCAGTACCCCTCCTCCTAACATTCCTCACTCCTCAGAAAATATTGCTACCTCATTCAACACACACTTCACCCAAACCATACTATCGCTAGCAAAACAACACAACTCCCCTTCCCTCCAACCCACACCTTCAACTAGTAATCTCCCCACTGCCTTCTCTTTCTCTCCTGTACCTACCTCCAACATAAAAAAAACTCTTAACTAAACTTAAACCCACCAAATTAGCAGCAGACAACCTCCCAAGTGAATACCTACAAATTGCAGCTGATGCTCTGGCCTACCCAGTGTCCATCTTGATTAACTGATCGCTGTCAGAAAGTTACGTTCCCACATTGTGGAAAGTATCACATATAATTCCTCTCCACAAAGGCGGACCCTCCACAGAGCTAACCAATTACTGCCCCATAGCTATTCTCTCTCCACTCTCCAAAATACTAGAGAGATGCATACACTCTCAGGTTTCGGACTACCTCCTTACTAACAACCTCCTTTCCAGTACTCAGCATGGTTTCTGACCAAACCATAGCACCACCACTGCCTTACCCTCCTTTACTAACACTATCCTTCAGCATAAAAACAATGGCTATCTCTCCTCTGCTGCTTTCCTAGACCTATCTAAAGCATTTGACATGGTCCCACACAAACAACTTATCTCTGTCCTCAATAACCTATCCTTCTCACAATCAGTCACCGACTGATTTCAGAGTTACCTGTCTGACCGCCAACAATCCGTTGTATGGCAGAATGACATATCTCCCCAACTACCTGTCTCCATAGGAGTTCCCCAAGGATCCATCCTTGGAACCCTACTCTTCTCTGTTTACACCAATAATCTAGCCTCTGCCACCAAACATGGCACACTCATACAATACGCAGATGACTCAACCATCATCTGCTCAGCCCAGTCCCTACCAAAACTGCAAAAAGTCACACAGGAAGCCTTTTCCTCTGTTGAAACTTGGTTATCCGATGCCCAATTAATACTCAACCCAAACAAAACTAAACTACTCATCTTCCAACCCACCAAACATACTCAAAACAACACTCACTTTAACATCACAGCAAAAGACAACACCACTATATACCCAACTGAACACACCAAATTGCTAGGAGTGGAAATAGACAATAAACTAAAATTTGACATTCACGTATCCAAGACCATAAAAAAAGTCCACAAAAAACTAGGAGCGTTATACAGAAATAAGCAATTTCTCACCAAAGCAGCAAAGATTTCAATAGCAAATTCCCACCTTATCTCCACCCTACTTTATGCTTCTTCAATATATACCAACCTAATGCAATGCGATCTAAACAAGCTAGAGACCTGCTACAACAAAATTGCCAGATTCATCACAGGGGCATCCTACCGTAGTCACCACTGTCTCTCATTTGCTGAACTGGGCTGGCTTGAACTCCCTCACCTCCTTCAGTGGTATCAACTCTCACTCGCCCACAAACTAGTAAACCATCCACTAAATGTCCCATCCCTCCAGAATCTACTCCAACCCCATCGCACCACCATATTACTAAGATCCAGCAACAAAAATCACTTGCAGATCACTAAAGCCAATAACTCTGCTGGTGAAGCACTATTCTCTTGCACCATAGTCAAATTATGGAACTCTCTTCCACCCACAATTACCTCCGTACCATCATGCACCCACTTCAAAACTTTACTAAAAGCACACCTAAAAACATGCTGGCTATGCCCTTGCAACTCCCACTCTAATATCATCCACCCCATCCAACCTCTACCTTTCTTTCCACTCCACTAACTACCTTGATTATAGCAAGCTCAGATGCTCATAAGCCTAGTACTTATTATACAACAGGAACTACTCATTGTAACATTTATTAATGTCTGTTATGTACTTCACAGATAAAGATTCTAGTTGTCTACTGATGTACTATGTTCTTCATCTGTAAATATGTTGTAAGTAATTGCTATGTTAAATTGTTAATCGCTATGTATCCAATGTAACTACTGTCTGTTTATTTTAACTGTGGAGCTTTTCTCCCCGGGCCTCCGCTGAAAATGGACCTACGTCCAGTCGGACACTCCCGGTCAACAAATTTAAATAAATAAATGAAATAAAAATAAATAAATAAACTTTACATACACTACTAGCTATCCACTTACCTTAACCCAACCCTAATCCTTAATAAAATAAATGGAGTGCAGTTTAATCAAAATTACATTTTGCTGACGATTGACATGAACGATTTATACACCATGATTCCACATGGGGACGAGGTTGAGTGGTTTTGTAATTTTTCTAACCTACCACATGATCAGACTAAAATTAATTTGCACAAAGACCTTTTAGAGCTTTCTTACAAAAAGAAGGTGTAGCTATGGAGGCAAGCGGTGGATCCCTTTTTGCTAATAATGTAATGGTTGTTTGGGAAAGAAGATTTATATTGTTTAGTGAAGTTGGACATCATTTATGGATGTAAGTAGAATACCTGGATGATATATTCATTTTATGGAAAAGAAGTGAAGAAGAACTAAGTAGATTTCAAGAATATATTAATAGTACTACATCCTTTTTGAAGTTCACTTTTCAAAAAAAATAATGAGAAAATTCCCTACTTGGATGTTAGAAAAATACTTCTGTAAAAGAGAATTTGTGGCAAGTATTTACAGAAAGCGAACCTATTCTAACAGCTTTCTCCATTTTACCAGTGAACATCCCTTCATGCAGAAAAGGATTGTAATAAGGGGACAATTTGTAAAGGCAGCTTGAATAGTAATGACAATGGGTGACTTTATGGATGAATGTGATAACTTGAAAAGAATATTTCTAAGTAGGGGTTACCCTCTTCAATTAGTTGACAACTTAAAGGACGTGGTAGTCAATATAAGAGTTATAGGTCACTTTAAACCTAATTTAGGAAAAGGGGAGAAGAATTTAACCATACCAAAAAATGGGAACGAAAATAATAAAAAAAAAAAAAAAAAACAGACAGCTTTACAAGTGGGTGTATCACTGTTTTCAACTTGGAGAGTGGTCACATTAAGGCAATATTAAGGAAGAATCAGTCCATATTAAAGGAAGATGCTGACATACATAATACGTTCGAGGACTGCCCCTGTATATGTAAAAAAGGATTGACTTTAAAAACAATGTTTTTTATTGAGACCAGTCTACAAACCTAATTTAGCTGTACTTTGTAGAATGCGGCATTATGGCCACTGTAGTTATTGCAAGTACATTTTGCTTAGAGATCAAGTGACCATTAGAGGGCACAAATTGTATTTTAAGGATAGATATGACTGTTCAACAAAGGGGGTCATATATGCCACACTGTGTCAAGTCTGTATAGCATTCTACATAGGGAAAATGGAATGTTCCCTTAAGGTACGTATTTATAAACATTACTATGAGATCAAAAAAAGAAAAAGTAATAACACATTAGCCGAAAGACACAACAACATTAGCAAAACATATGCCTTACAATAAATGAGAGAGGTGACCTTTGGTAAGTCCTACTTGAAAAGAAGGAACTTTATTGGCAGTTGCATTTAAATGCAACTAATTACCCAGGCTTGAATGAGCATGTCTCCATTACTAATGCCTTGCGATTAAAAGCACTAGAAAAATGAGTTATAGTTTCTTTACTTCAGAGGCCTGTTTGGTGTCAAGTAGAGTTTTTTTTATTTTTTTATTTTTTTAATATTGTATTATTCGAATGAGAGACGTGGAGAGGTTTTAATTGATGTATACACACACACACACACACACACACACACACACACACACACACACACACACACACACACACACATACATAAAAGATGGGGGGGGCAAAAACAGGGGTATGTCACTAGTTTGGGGCATTTAAATGTTTTAAATTAATGAATGTTATTTGATGAAGTCTTGACTAATTCAGGATGAAAGCACTTATCATTTTATGTGGTTTGATTGTCTTTTTAGTTAATTAATGTTATTAAAATATGGTTTGAGATTGAATACATTCTGTTTTATTATGAGGACTCTGGATTTTCCTTATTTCACAATTATTCTTGTTACTTTTACTTCTTTGAATCTTAAAATGTATAACTCAGTGCATTTATTAGGTTGTCATTATAAGCTGCATGTTATGCAGCTGTACTTTACAGTAATCTGCTAAGCAAGGGGCTAATTGGTATATAACTGATTCATTATTATGTAATAGGTCCAGTTAGAATATCTATTTAAAATTACTCAAAGCATTTGTCAGTAACTGTCAATACATAGATGTATGCAGATATGACTTATTAATGAAATCAATAAAATCTCAGCATAACAGTTATAGGATATTTAGTTTTCTGCCTACCTGTGTTGACACTGCCTGTAAGGATTTGACTTTTTGGAAAGCAATGGCTGCTCACAGGTGAATTATTTTACAGTTTGTTGTTCTCTTGATCCTTCATCTGTTTAATATTGTACCCACTTGTCAGGCATTCTGCTGTGAGACAGAATATCTTCAGATTTCATACCAAATGGATCACACCTTCAGGCAAACTGTTGTTGCGCACTTGCAGGCAATTTTATTTAGCAAATTAGCTAGCCTCAGGTTCTCTCTGTTCATTGACTTATTCATACCCATATAGAGATCACTGTGGCTACTTGAACCTTTTGTTTCTAGTTCTACATTCCATTATTATTTTCTTACATTTCTTCTTTCTGCTGCCATACTGTCAGTGTTGCCCTCTTCCCCAACTTTCTACAGCTGCTGCTTGGCCTCTGCTCTGCTGCTCTGTTTTGTGCTCTTTCCCATCATATTGCACAAGATTGTATACTTCTCTAAAAGTAAAATGTCTTCTCGTAACTGTATCGCTACTAGGCACAGAAACATATACTTCCTATTGGCAATATTCAGAGGACAGTCCTTACATAAATAATTTTTCATATTCTTTCTTTATGTTAGAAAAAACAATATTAACCTTTACGTAAAACCATACAATTCCAGAACTGATACCTTTATGTATGGGTCAGCTGCAAGGTTTTACAAAATTAATTTTTACTACCTTTAAATACCAACCGGAACTTGTCATGTACTGTGTTACTATAACATCATTTATAAAGTCTCTTCTGTTAAAGTCATAAATAAATAACATTAAAAATTTACCTTATATGCCTTTAGTCAGGAACAACACTTTGGGATGTGCAAACAGAAATTTTATTTTTACAGCGCTGGGAGTCAGTCTTCACAGCTCTTGATGAAGCATTCTCACTTTACATAGAAAAAATGTATTTTTATGCATTTTCTTATCTAACCTGGTCATGCAGCCTCATTACGTTACAGTTATTCTGACAAATGAAAAACTTTGCAAATGTCCTCATCCCTCGTGATTTTCACCTCGGACTTCAAGTGAACACCTTTCTATACATGATCCACCTGCTTTCAAGGGGTCTTGTTTCTGACCTTGGATGTTTCAAACCTGCCCTAGCAACAACACACTCCTAGCCTGGAGGAGTCAGGCTAACAGATTCCTTTTGTAGTAACTACATGCCTCGACTTCATGAAACACGTACTATTCTCTCTTATTACATACTAAAAGAATGCAGTTTAAGAAGCAGCAATACTGTGGCTTAAGAAGCTGTATTTTTCCTAGCCCTGCATACAAATTATATTTGCTTCTTAACAATCATATTATAGCATCATTAATAAACTGAAATTAATATAATTTTAATAAGCTGGTCTTGTCCCATAATGGTTTTCTCCCTCTGACACTATTAGTGCCATAACATACATATAATTATATTTTTTTATTTTTCTTATCTTAATAAAATACGCCTCTGCACCATAATATTTATTATTAATTTTTATCAAAATAGAACCTTCATTGATTTGTGCATGCAGTGACATTTCATGTGCAGGTGAGGTTAAACATGTTGTAATCACAGCCTTTAGAATGGAAAATGCCATAATGATTACAAATATAATAAAAAATACACTGACAATATCCTGGATTATGCTAGTTCTCAGGTTACTAAAAATACTGCCCAACCATCCAAAAAGTGTCCGATTTTTGGATGTGCTGTCCAAAGTGTTGCCCCTTTGTTTCATGAAATTTGCCATTTTTTTTTTTTTTTGTTTATAAGGATAGTCACTAATATATGAACGACTCTCTATGAGGGCAGATGAACCCCCTCCCTTTTTGCAGCAAGCATTATATCAAGTGCCATTCGATTTTGTAACATCACAGTTTACATTTCAGTAATTTTTCGATTTGCCATTCTGATGTGATATGAAGTTTCATTGACCACCTTCTGTAGAATTTGAGCAAGCATGGTGATTTTAAGCATTGTCCTTTGCACTCCATACTCAGGATTAAAAATAGAAAATACTTGCTCTGCCCAGTGTATTGCTTGCTTAAATTTTAGTCTACCTGCTGGTGGGTGTTCGAAATGTTGAACAGCAGGAGTGATATAGCCTACAATGCAACATTCAGACCAGTTTGTAGGCAACCAGGGTAGGCACAATCACCACAGATGTAGCAATGGTCACTTATCATGCCCATGCCACACCCCCAGTCATAGCTTTTTTAAATGCAAAGAGTCTAACGCACTTTTATGCCTGGTGTCATTACATTTGCTTTTTCCTACTGGTACAGTCCCATTTCTGGCATAACATGTGTCTCCATGATGTGTGGTTGCAAGCTGAAGAGACACAACCTTTGAAAACTCAGTTACATTATGCCAGGCTAAGCTAATGTCATTAAGGTCCTTTTCAAATGACACCTATGATGCAGGGATAGGAATCATAGGAATCCCTGCCTTAGAATAATGACATATATGCAAACATATTCAGCAGTTTGTTTTGTTTAGATTTTTGGCATATTGCCGAAAGACCAACAAGAAACTGTTTTTTTCTCAACCAGTTTATACAAGGGAACAGCAGCAGAAACAAAGCAAAAGTACCTGTTGTCACTGAATTCATTATGGACTGCTACTGAAGTTGACCTTCTCACTGGGCAGATGATTTATCTGTCATACCTCAATCTCCCTTTGTTGGTTGTGATGATTCATCTGGGGTCCCCACACTGCAGATCTTCTTGCAATGAGATGAATGGATTCACGTTGGTAGTCCTGCACAGCAAACTGCAGTCAAAGTCATTAGCAGGACCTGAAAAGGCCCCTTCCACCTCGGACTAAAGCAGTTTTTCCTCTGGAAAATATTTTATGTAGACCCAGTCAGCCGGTTGTAGTTGATGACAGGGTTGGTCAGGAGGCTTTGGTAACACTGCTTTTACTGTTTGATAATATTACTGCAAAATTTGAGGAGTCTCCTACAATAACAAATCAGAGCATCATATAACAAAGTTAAATCAGCATTTTTTACTAGAGGGGTAGCTGGAAGGGCCATGGGTCTTTTTATTAATATCTCATATGGACTCAATTTCCTGGTGGCATTCAGTGAGGCCCTCATTAATGCTAAGGGAAGGGCTTCGGGGCACTTTAAGTGGGTTTTAGCACAAATCTTTGAAATTTTATTTTTAAGGGTCCTGTTTACCCTTTTCACTAATTAAGATGACTGGGGATGGTTGGGATAGTGAAGACTCAACTTAGTATTAAAAGCTTTACATAACTCTTTAAACAGATTATTATTAAAATGAGTTTTCTGGTCACTGTTAACAATGCTGGGTATACCAAATCTCAGTATATAATCAGATATTTTTTTTTAAATAACTGCGACTGCATCAGCTTTGCAACATGGGTAAGCTTCCACTCATGCTGAGAACATATACACTACCACCAAAATAAATTGTAAATTATTAGTCTTAGGCATCTGGATGAAATTCAGCTGTATATTAACAAAAGGTCCACAAGATGGAGGTAAACATGCAGTCTTACTGCTGGCATGTTTACTTACATTATATTCTAAACATATACTACAATTTTGTACATACTGAAGTATCAAAGAGGAGACATGAGGGACATACCAACTTTGGGTAATTTGATTAAATAAAGCTGTCTTACCTGTATGGGCTGGTAGGTGATATGCCCTTACCAGGTAAGGTAGCAAAGAGGCAGGCACCACCAGTCAGCTGTCCAGATGTCGCCATATGCCATCAGAGGAATTTCTACATCCATCCTTGAGCCACCTCAGAACTTCTCCCTGTGATGCTTCTGCTTGAAAGGCTGACAACTTTTTAAAACCAAACACATCATTACTGTTGGAGTTTGTCATAGTTAACATACACAGATCTTTACAACAATCTTCTACTGCTTGTTTACCAGCTTGGTCTGACAAATTTTTGCCCTTTGTTACAGCATCTATTCCCTTTTGATGGGCACAACATTTGATTACAGACAGCGTTTTAGGTAACAAAAGTGCATCTAACAATGATTTTATGTACCCTGGATTTTTTTATTTGATTTTCTGAAGAAGTCAAAAACCTTCTCTCTCTCCAATGTTGTCCAAAGTCATGTACCACCTCAAAAGCATATTGGCTGTCTGTAAAAATATTGGCCACCTTGTCTTTGGCTAACTCACAGGCTTTTTGCAAAGCCACTAGCTCATTTATTTGAGCAGAGAGACCACCCTCTAATCTTTGTTGCAACAATATTGTTTCCTCGGTGCTGACTGCTATTCCTGAGATCAACTTTCCTGTTTGATCTCTTCCACAAGAGCCATCCACAAACAGATGCATGTCAACATTGGGTATAGGAGTGTCCTTTAATTCCTCCCTAGGAGAAAGCAAATAGTTAGTTACACACACACAATCATGCTCTTCACCATCCTCAGCAGTAGGCAACAGAGATGCAGGATTTAGAACAGGACAGTGGATCAGAGAAATTAGATAGATCAGAAAGAAGTGTAAGTTTATATCTAATTAGACATGTAGTCAAGAAGGGATGAGTTTCATTTTAAGTAATAAGGATGATTCAGAGTGAGGGATAACTACTGTAAGATCCTACTCTGAGATATTAAATGACCAAGATAATGTACCCGAGGGATAACTACAGCTGTATTTTTTTTTTGTTGAGACTTTGTGTCCTTTTCCTGCAAGGATAGTCAGAAGATGCTAGGTATCCTGTTAACATTTCTGAAAGGAATTTGGTACTATCAGTAACTCATTTACATATTGTACTAAGACAGACCCATCCAGAAATGTGACATTTTCCAAATCTTTTGTAGAATTTGAGAAAATAATGAAGGAGATTCAGTATAGCCTTGTGGCAACTGTGTCCATGTATATTGCCTTCCCTGATAAGTAAAACCAAACAGAAACTGACTGTCAGGGTGAATAGGTATAGAAAAGAATGCTGAACATAAATCTATCACATAAAAGTAACTAGCTGTAGGTGGTATGCAACTCAAGTTTTGTTGCTGGATTTGGAACAACAGGCAAAATAAGCAGTACTGCATTATTTACAGCCCTTACGTCTTGTACAAATCTATAAGTATTCTTTCCTGGCTTTTCTTTTTTTTTGACTCTCTGCATTTGCCTGTGTGGGCACTCCTCTCTCCAATGTCCTGCTTCTCCACAATTAAAGCAAGATGGAAAAGTAGGAGTATTACAAGGGCTTTTAGCTGGTATTATTATTCCTTGTTGTATCAGAGACTGAATTACAGGTTTGATTCCCTGCTCTGCTTCCAGCTTTAGTGGTTCTTGTGGAACTCTAGGGAGAGGTTTTGATGGATTTAATTTTATTTTTACTGGTTCTGCTGATTTCTGTATACCTACTTCATGTGCATGCTTAGCTCACAAGTTGGCAGGTACCTGCTCTAGTAACTCTTCATTTGCCTGTATGCGTCTAGCAGGCTGTTCCTTAGCGTCTGCTAAAACTGCCAATAATTCCCCCTCTGATTCTGTTGGAACATTTAGATACACCTCTTCTGGGGTACAGTAAATAGTACAACCCAGCTTACATAACAAATCTTTTCCTAGTAGGTTTACTGGAGCAGTAGTACTCAGAAGGAAAGAATGCTTTTCTTCAATCGGACCTAAAGAAATGGGAATGAGTTCTGAAACAGGATATGTAACCATAGTATTTGTTACTCCAACTGCCTTTATTTTATGCTGTGATACTGGTATTTGACTATCTGAAGTAATTTTGGCACAGACCTAGCAGCTCCAGTGTCCACCAGAAATGAGGTTTTCTTCGAATGTATTTTCATTTTAACGTAGGGCCCATTTTGATCTATTGGCAGTAGCTGGTTAAGATTCTCTTCTGATTTATTTTCTTGACCTAGTCAGTATGGAGCTTCCTGATGCCTTCCAATCTGAGGAGATGGTGGAGGAAAAACTGCATTATTATAATTTGGTTGCCACTCAGTCCAGGTTTCTTGGACTCCCTGCATTTGCCTGTGTGGGCACTCCCCTCTCTAATGTCCTGCTTCTCCACAATTAAAGCAAAATGTATTAGGTGAAGCTGGAGCAGCACTGCCAGCTCATTGTTGCCAACCAGCTGCACCTTGTTTCCCCCGACCAGCACTTTTGCTAAATCCTCTAGCAATTCCTCTACCCCTTCCCTTGCTTCTACCTCGACCCCTTGGGTTTTCCAGCTGCCTAACTTGTAAAATTAACAGCTTATCCTCAGTTTAATTCCTTAGTTTTTCCTGATACTCTTTACAGTGATTTGCAGTACTTAATAAAGACTCTACATCCTTTCCTTGCCAGACTATGAGCACTTGAAGGCTGCTGTGATAGCTGGCTTAGCTTGCTCTTCTGCATCTGGTATTCCTGAATGTTTAGCAAATACTGATTTAAGGAGACTCAAATAGTCTGCTGGGGCTTCCCCTTTATTTTACTTACAAGCCTGTATTTTAGACCAATCAGTCTTAACTTGACACACATCTGTAATCTTGTTTAACAATGCTGCTCATTTATCTGTTAATGCATTCCCTATAGGAGTGAAATCTGTTATTTCAGCCTTTTTAAGTAACTGTGTTCTTATTTTATTTGAAGTAACTTCCTGAAGCAGCTGGTTTAAATCTGTCAAAGTAGGTTTGTAATAGTTTTTTTAAAACTCCTTCTTAAACCTTCATGGATATTTTTTTCCCTCTTCTTTCAGTTAGAAAACATTTAGACATAGTATGCAAATTAGCATTAGCCCCTCCCCCCATTTTTTTTTAAAGGTGCCAAAAAAATATTTTGCAAATGCAATAGCCTCTTGTCCTACCCTATCATGTGAGCGCTTGTGATGAGCCACAGGACTGTCAAACACTAGTCCTCCTGTTGGAAAGGCAGAAGCTTGTTGAGAATGAGAGGAGGAAGAAATGAAAAAAAAACGTTTTTTTTTTTTAACTGCAGATGCCTGTTCTAGAGATGAAAGTTGAACAGGAGAACTACGTTCAGATATAACAGTACCATGCTGACCTTGTGTTCAAAAATGCAGAGGTCTGAGAAACAGCAGAATCTTGTACAGGGGCCACTCATACCAGTATGTATGGGGGTGGGGTGCAGTAGCTACTGCAGGATTATCACCCTCTTTAAAAGTCTCTGCTTTTTGGCCAATCTCAGTTTGTTCCAAACCTGCCAAGGCAGGATAAAGGAATCCCTTTTTACTAGTCTGTACTGCCTTTTAAACCTGTTTTACTTGAAACAATTTTTATTAACATCCTGCAACCCTCTTAATGCTGAATACTTTTCCCTTTTAAGTGCTTCACTGTACCAAGAATAAAATGCTGTCATTTGTTCTCCACTTACTTAGCTTTTTTTTTTTTCAAAATGTCTTTCAATATCAGTAATTTAGTCTTATCATAAGTTCCATTTAATGGAAATAGCCTACCAGCTCAATTTTTGGTAAGCTAAAACCAGTCATACAGATATTTACAACTTTCCTTTCCATAATTAAAATACATAAAATATGCAGGTGTTCCCTTTTCAAGGATTTGATCTTGCTTGCTTACCTTTGCTCCTATTTTTCTTATTTTATAAATCAGTAATCAAAATGTTAGGCTTACCTTACAACTCCTGGATTCTGGCAACTACAAAGACAGAAAATAACTGTAGTAATCCATACACCATACAGTGAGGGAAGGGTAGGAAGTCTGTCACCTTGCAGCAACAGAGAAGAGGTTTTGATCAGCCTTTTCCCACAGTACCCCCTTGCTTTCATCCCCGCGCGAGCTCAAAAGTTACAGCTTCAGCATTACAGTTGGAATAACTGGGCGGATAGGTACTGTGTCCAGAACTGACCACTCTTTTGGACCCTCTGAGGGTACTTTCATACAATCACACTGTTAAGTCCCAGTGTGCTTTTGGGCTCATGTATTTATTTTAATAATGCATACCTCTACGTCCTATCATGTGGTAGATTCATGAATTTGTTTCATCAGTATATAGTCTAAGCCCCAATCATGCTATGGGCTCATAAAGGTGTTGTTTGGTCTACGTCCCAATCATGCGGTGGGCTCATTAACTTATTTTAACTTTATCTTTAGCTTTTAACTTTTTTTTTTCTTTATCATACATTTATTCATTGACAGACTTAAAGTATCTCTCATACTTTTTACCATTCAGTCCTGCAGGTACCGCCCTCAACACAAGGTGCCTCCTTGTGTTAATTTGTCCTTTACTGTATGTGCACATACATTTACTATACTCATTTACTGTGAGGTCCTCCCACTATTACTTGTATATCTTACAACCACTCATTCAAACAAAAACACAGCCATGCACTTATACTACAAACACAGTCATGAAGTTATACTACATACATAGTCATGCACTTATATTTGCTAAAATTGTCTAAAAAAAAAGAAGAAGAAAAAACACAAACAGAGGTGTTTACGTGAAGTCCAAGGTGAAAATCACGAGGGATGAGGACATTTGCAAAGTTTTTTTATTTGTCAGAATAACTGTAACTTAATGAGGCTGCATGAACCGGGGTGCTAGATAAGAAAATGTATAAAAATACAGTTTTTTTATGTAAAATGAGAATGCTTCATCAAGAGCTGTGAAGACTGACTCCCAGCACTGCAAAAATACATTTTTTGTTTGCACATCCTAAAGTGTTGTTCCTGACTAAAGGCATATAAGGTAAGTTATTAATGTTATTTATTTATGACTTTAACAATTCCAAATTGCAAATCTGCCTTTGGCTTGTTAATATTTATATATATTAAATAATGCATTTAGTGTTGTACTTAGCTTTGCCTTAAAATGAAATAAAGTTAAAAATGTAAAAACCTGTAAAGGTTTGACTGAGAAATATTACTAAAATCATTGAAGTAATGAAAAATAATAGTAAGTAGAAGTATGTGTTGCAACACATGCCAGCAATAGGGTCTTTTTTTTTTCTTTTCAGGGTAAAAAATAAACCAAGACAATGGCTGCATTTCATCAGAGACAAAGCACTTTTTTGTAGGGGGGGCATGACATTATTTAGAGTACCTTGAACAGCCTATGAGTAGATGAGAGCTATACTGGAGCACATTAAACTGCAAAGCGAACAGAAAGCATGCAGTCTCAGCAGTTTTATCACAGACTGCAACTGCAAAATTAATATTCTCTTTCAACAGAGCCCTTAACTAAACCACTGGCAGTACATGACATATGGCAAAGGCAAGGGTTATAAAATAAATGGAATAGGCTATGAAAAGATGTGTCTCCAAATCTAATTAAAACCCAGTGGAAGATAAAAATGATTTAAGAGACCACTTGTGATAGAACAGCTGACAAAAAGAAGGAAGGGGTAGAGAAGTTATATTGGAACTGAAGCGTACAAAATTAAGAGGTATCATACCTGTAAAAATGCAGATTATACGAAAGCATAAAAAAAAAAAAAAAAAAAAAAAAGAATTCTGAGCTCATTATGAACTGACATATGCGTCACACAATGCAGCATGGGACAATATCATCTAAAAGTTATACTATGGCTTTACAATAAGATCTATTCTTATAGTATTTTGACAATTTAAGTGAATGGTGAAGTAGTTGCGTACCTAACCGTAATGGATGAGTAGCAAGTATTTTATTCTTTGGGTCATTATTACTTTAGCCATAAAACATTTTGGAAAAGTCAAAGGCATGGTGAATTTATACGTCAGTGTGTATAACAATGATCTTATGTGCCATGCATAAAATTGACAACTTTCATCAACTATATACCATTTTCAGATTTTTAGTTCCAAATCACATATCAGTATTGATTATTATTTTAGTATCCAAGAAAAGATAATGCAGTTATGGCCTTCTTTATCCTGAGGCGATCTAGGTTTCTTATGTCACTGCTTATTTTTAAAATTGTTGATAAAAAGGTAACCTTCAGGAAAGGTATATTTCTGATTTTTCTTTTTCCCCCTTTAGGCAGGAACCTTCATGGCTTATTGCTTGCTAACAAAAAGTGGTCCTCTGTGTCTTTAGCATTTGAGTTCTTATTGATTTATTCATTTTAGTAAGACAAAGGCTTTCTAGTAATTGTGATGTTGGTTCCTTCTGACAGAGTCCTTTTTGTCAATTTTCTTCCAAAAAGGATGCAAAAATAGTGAGACATATTTTCCCTTGCAGAAGATGAAATGTCAGAATAGATTACAGGCAAAACGTTACACAGAGTGAAACAGGATCACACAAGTGTCAACTCAAAATCAATAAAAATGGCCCCTTAAAAGGATTTTGTAGTAATCACACATGCATTCTGTTTATAACAGCTAGCATTATCCTATGGTAAAATAACATTCATGTATATTGTTGAAACTTTAAGACACGATAAGTCAAATATCAGCTAAGAGGCAGTGACAGCAAGTTATTTCTATTCCTTTGTGCATACTGTGACAGCAGATAAAGTCATTTGAGTCAGAAAGGCCGTAAGTCCATTTTACATACCTTCCAGCACTGAATCACAAATACAGGGAGATAAAAGTCCAGTATTGGGGTAAAAGGGCATGACAAAGCATTCTTTGAGCTTTCACATTCATCTTAATCACACTGCTTAACTACATTTCCATGACAGAAGGAAATTAAATAATGCCTGCAAAGTAACTACAGTTCTTTGTATTAGAAAAAAACAATATGATTTAGTAAGTGTACAGCCAAAATACTATATTTAGTCAAGCATAAAAACTTGGTGAAATAAGGGATGGCTAGTAATTTAGTTATAAATTATGCAATATTTGCATCTTTATATGCACTTGCAAAATGTTTATAAACATGGTGATTTTTTTAAATATTTAATTTAAATAGCTCACCAGCATACATAGAATATATATATTTTGATGGTCATTGTTCCATGACAATATGTATAAATGTTGAACACATTGATAAAACTGTATTTAGAAATGTACAAGGGCTGCTATCAAGAATATATTTAACATTGCTCTTGGAAAACTCAATGGTACAATTAAATTAAGATCCTTTTTAAACAGAGTTTAATAAGGGTCTGCTATGAGCACCCAAATCACAGATGGTCAGATACTGCTATCTCACAACCAAGAACGCTGGTGACCTGTAGCTCATATGGTCAACCACTCATATTCAAACTTGTCTACATGTTTGGTCAAGATGTGACAGTTTGGTAGAGAGTGGATCTTACAAACCTCACTTGAGCACATTAGCCAGTTTCAGGCAAGTTAGTGCAACAGATATGGGGAATGATTGGGAGGGAGTGACAGTGCAGGTTAGGGTTTCAAATAGCTATCAGGAAGAGGGATCAAGTTTAGGAAATGTGCCATCTTTAGGTTTAAGGAACAGGAGGGAAGTTTAGGGTTAGGGAGTGCTCGGGCACTTTAAGGTTTAGGGAGCAAGAGTGGACTTTATGGTTAGTGGAGTTTTAAGTTTATGGAGAGATCTGAGACATTAGGGTTGGGAGGGAGTGCTATGATTAGGGTGGGGAAGGTGGGGGGAGTTTTAGGGTTACAGTTAGTGTTCTGATAGGGCTTTGTAAATCAGTAGGGCCCAGTGCTGGTTGGGATAGGTAATTCACTAGAACTAGGCTAATGGGAGTTAGGACACTTGCCAATTAGAGCAAGAGGCAATGAAGAAGTATAATGCAAGTTACTAATATATGAGCACTTTTAATAAACACAGTTAATAATGACTTTTTTATTTTTTCTTTGGAATAAAATGCTTACACACTTACATAGAATATTGTGGTAATGATATTCAGTTTGTAGTTTGTATACTTTTCACTTTTTTTCTCCCTGCTGCTGATTTTCAGCTGCCACCAACTCCTCTCCTTGTTCACTGGGTCTACTAGATCTGCTTCAACCTCCCCTGGGTTCAAGAGGGCTTGGGATGTCTTTCTCCCTGCAGGATGGGTGATCTAATGCCAGCTGCTCTCTCCGATTCACTGTCTGTGGCCCCTCCAGTGCCCATGCTACTAATCAAACATGGGTCATTCTGGGTGTTCACCTTTTTACTCTTGCTATGTTGTCTTTGAACTACCATGTTTTATATTCTAGACACGTTAGTACTAGTATAATGACATAGTTTTACAAAATATAACAGCTCCAAGTCACATATTTAGCAATGCGGTCCTATAATTATATTGAAAGTAAATACTAGGAACGCTTCTTCATTTTGTTTAAAACTTATGTAAATACTAGGAACGCTTCTTCATTTTGTTTAAAACTTATGACTTACTAAATAATGAAATTTATTGTATATAATTCAGCCATTACAAATAGAACATATACATGAAGTGAGTATGGCTGCTAAGAACCATTAAAAGTATACAGCAAGATGAATTCAAAGTTAAATGCAGTACAGTGCATTCACAATGCACATATAAGATAAGTTGCAGTGCTCTGCTTATAAATAATTCATAGTTATAATCATTTACTGTACAGTTACACCTAATGAAATGAAACTTTGCATTTCTGTAAAGCACTCAGCTGGACAGCTGAAAAACTGCTCAGTTGTGAGCTCTTGAAGCATGTGCTTTTAGTATAGGTATCTAGCAGAGCACACATAGTCACACAGTCCTAACACACACACACACACACACACACACACACACACACACACACACACACACACACACACACACACACACACACACACACAAAACGTATCAGACAGAGGAGCAAATTAGAACAGAGCCACTATGGATTGATGCTGTCCCATTCAGTTTCTTCTGTTCAACAACATAGATCAGATAAAGAAACACAACCCTAGACCTTGCACAGACACTCAAACTCACAAACACACAGACACACAAACATACAGATACACAAATGCACACACATGCAGACACACACACACACACACACACACACACACACACACACACACACACACACACACACACACACACACATGGGTCTATATTACAACGTCAAACTCACAGGAGTCTGAACATGGTAATATCGAACCCAAATGTTAGAAATACGAAAATAGTGAAGCCACGGCACACCGATTTTTTTTCCCAGGGAAAAAATCGGTGGGCCATTTTCAGGGCTTTGCTATTTCCTCCACTGTGGTGCAATCTCAGAGTTGGTATATTTAAGTAGGGAGGTATAGGGGGCAAAGCTCCCCACATTAGTTTAAGTTTAAAGTGTAAGTGTTTTTTTCTTTTTTTGTACTGGAACAGCGATTTTGTTTCCCTGGGAAAAAATCGCTGTTCTGTGCCTTCATAATTCTTGGGTTTCGAACTTCATGGTTTGATATTACATCGTTTGAACTCCTATGAGTTTGACAATGTAATATAGACCCCCCCACACACACACACACACATGTAACTTTCAGACATCGCAAGCTAATTACAGCAGAACCACTAAAGATCATAGGTCTTTACTATTCTGTCTCACCAGTCCAGCTACAGAGTTGCAAAGATACACACATCCCTATATTGTGCACAGACTCACACAGATATATGAAAGCAAATGGATTCATAGCTTGTCATATATTCCTACTTCAATACTTATCTGGAGTGGCACTATGGGTAGGGTGAGGCTGCCCTACTTCACATTGTGCAGATTTACTCCCATTGAAATGGATAGGTGAATGCATATACACCTGTGAACAGATGTACACATGCCCAGGGATTCAATAAATGTTGTGTAAGCTAGGCACAAAGCCTACATAGAGTTTATTTATTAGCACAAAGAGAAGCAGTGCTAATCACTTATTAATGCTGCTTGAGCTTAAACAGATACAAGTGGCATTTCATGACAAGCAACAGTGCTGCTGGTCAGCAAACCGTGCAGAGCAACGTGAACACAGAAAGAAGATACATACAAGTTTGCCAACAGGAAACCCTGCTTGGCACGATTGGCTAGTTGAGAGGTTTGCATGGCATGCAAGCCACAAGCCACACCTGCAAGAATCAAATCCATGCCATCAGTGTTGTCAATGAGCTGTGTATTTACTGGGTGTTTCACTAAAAGGCATACTACACATGCATCCGGTAGAACACCTGGAAGGGAAGTATGCATTGTCAGTTCTAATGGGCATGCATCCCAAAACATAGTTTTGCATGGCTGACAAGATGTGTGGGAGCTTACTGTGACAAATGTGGTACACTTGACTAAAGCATCCCAGGCTGACATAGTCACTGGACATATGGATAACAACACTTACAAACAACACACTAATATGAGTGGAGTCCCTGCACACAGCTGGGTATTGCATACATCTGCCACATGTAATGTCAATGGATATTGTCTCAAGCATCTGCAACTGATGTATGAATTAAGAAGTGATCCATTATCATCAATGGTACAGCAGTATGTAAGACTGACGGCAATGCATCAACTATGCCCATGTCCACAGAAACTGCAGGAGTGGAAAGCCTAGCATCAAGGAGTGAGGGAGCTGTCACTGTGATATTGTTCACTTACAAAACAAAAAATGGAGCACACTTAATAAGCACATGTCAAACTTCAAAACATTTGCCACACCATCCCTGTCCCCCTGACACTGCCAGTGAAAATGTTATACTGCCATGAAATCCTGAGTAGCAGGCATATGTGTTCATGCAAAATTTCAAGTGGTAATACTAACGTGATGTCCTTGTACATCCATGATGCTGTACAGTCCCACTTAACCTAGGATACAATTGGACTTCATAGGTTCATAAGTTCATGGGGGAGTACTAGACTAATGTTCCAAGATCCCAGAAGAACTAACCATATTTAACATGAGTTTCAAAATTTTCAGTTGCTGGTTGACTGATGTTCACATAGGTAGGAGTATATGTTATGTTATCTATTCCCAACTGCCTCTATCCATTAGGGACATGGGCATTGGACCAGGACTATAATTATGATTAACCATCCATTCATCTAGGCTTCACTTGAAGAAGGTCAAGAAAGGCTTTTGCTTTCTATGAATAGGAAGCTTGTTCCAGAGATGAGGTAGTGTCTGAGAGATGTATTTTTCTCTCCAGCATTATTTATTATGTCACAGGCTAGGTTAACATCCTTGTATCAAGTGACCCTCGTGCAGTTTGATTTACCAATGTGTAACATTTCCTTCAAGGCTGGATTGGAGACTGCCCTGTAGCCCTGACACAGATCAACCCTTAGTAGTCTGTAGTGGACATAATACAGTGATACAGCTTTCAATCTTTCTGCATAGGACTTGTTTTTTTATACCTTGCATTTTTCTTGTGCAAAAACTCTGCTCCAGCTGTTGCAGATGTGTGGTGGGTACATGCAAAAGGGTGCATTGTACTCAATTATTGGTGTGATGAGGGCTGACTACAATGTAATTATAATGTCCTTTCACCTGGATGCCAAGCCCATACTTATGAGTTGTGCCACATAGTACAGATTTGTCAGCACTGTGGACATATGGAGGTCGAACTTCCGATTACTACCCATGTGAGTACCCAGATCACATACCACTGTGTATACTCATAGGGGTGTGCTGTCTCTATTGTAATTAGCTTGGGTATTTGCTTTCCAAAGGAAATAATAATGCTTTATTAACCATATGGTGTGTCATGGATATGGTAACAATAATTTGTGTTTTATTTTAACTTTGTACAGTGTATCAGTAGCATCAGTAGGCTCAAGGATTGTCCATAATTTGCAGTCATCCAAAAATCTGGCCAGACAAAAGTTATCTAAGTTTGCCTTGACTTCTGGGAATTAAATGCCAAACATGCCTATTACAGAACCCTGTGATACTGCCCTTGTCACTGGCCTCTTGCTACAGCTGAATTCCCACACTTTGACAGGATGTGTCCTGTTGATGAGCCATTCTGTTACCCACTTGCTGACATAGGGGTTTATGCCCAGTTGAGACATTTTCTCTGTAATATACGAGTGTGTAATTGTGTAAAATGCATTGATCAAGCCAGGCTAGGTGAGATGCACAGTCTTTCCCTTATCCATGGCCTTGGTGACCATCTTGAAGAAGTCAACCAGATTTAACAGATGTGATCTAACCTTAATGAATCAAAAAGTGTTCCGTTTATAGTCGGGAGATTACCTTTGCTCTTGTTGATAAGATCAAAGATGATTATTTCCATTGCCTCACAGATGAGGTTAGTCAGGCTTATGTGTCTATAATTCCCTGTGTCAGGTGATGGTCCACCCTTGTTCAGACAGATAACAGTTGCTATCCACCATTCTACCAGAACATAGCACATGTGGAGGCTCTGGTTAAGTAGGGATCCATTGTGTTTGTTAGGTCAGGCTTTCAGTTATTGAAAAGGCAAACTGGGATGTTGTCAGGGCCTATTGATGCCATGTTTTAGCTTTAGAGAGTGCACAGATGAGCTGTTGTCTTGAGAAAATAAGCTGAGTAACGTTTGCATGTATACTTTGGGGTGACAGCCAGTGGGGAAAGGGTGGTGAAGATGAATCAAAATCTGTCATCTAACAGGTTGTCTGTTGCCTCCAGTTGAGTATGTATGGTGCCATCCTCAACCATCTCTGCACATAGCTTTGTATTCCCCTTAAGATTTCATACTTGGTTAAAATATGATTTGTGACAACATCTCCAAATGCATCCTTGGGTATGCATCACATGCCACACAGTGGAACTGTTAACAAAGTCATACAACTCTACCTATTTCATGTCATGACATCAATTGCACAACATATGACTATAGGTTTATCATTGGAAAGGTGTATGTGATGGCCCTGATGCAATATATGGACACATTACAAATGTGGTGGCTGTGGTTCATGCACAACAGTTAATGACACAAATTCTGACAGTTCCACAATGCTTCTGGGCAATACCTGAATAGTTGCTGTGAATAGCAACACAATTGTGCATACAACAAATTCCACAAGGTTGTGAGTGAAGCTGAACTTGTTCTGTGTTTGTGTATATAACAGCATTACATGTGGATGAAACAAGGAGTATGTGCCCATGTAACCTGTACAATGTAATATTGCTGTATGTCACATATAATTTCATAATGGTAGGTATACATATGCACACCTCTACCATACTGCAATTGACACCATGACGGTTGAATGACAACTGTGAACAGTGTTGATATACTGCACTATCAGAAGACATGCCTTACTAAGGCAACAATATACAAATCACCATCCCATGTCAACAGTACTCAGGAGGCATATTAATACAGCTGTTATGGAAGGAACATGTAATTGAATGGAAACAGTGGTCATCAATATATTACCTCAAATCACAGATTGAAATTCACAGTTTTAGGGCTACCATACACCCACACCTCAACATAGCACATGTGGATGACAGTAGCATTGACATGTGTAATGTTCATAGTGACATAAGACATTACTAGGCTAATGGTCAACATCAGATAAAATCCTAGCCATTATTATATGATTTAAACCAAAACTGCTATATCTATATGATGGGAGATGGTAGTGGTATGTGCATATGGGTGTATGTGTTTCCTTATATAACATACTGCATCTGTCCATATGTAACTAGTGCATCACCCCATGACAGAATTAACAATTGCACATCCAGTGGTCTGGAGATGGCTTGGAGAGTGTCATGGAAGGGCTCTGCTCCATGATATGTGTAACATCTTTGAGATAAAAACATCCTCCACTGCAGAAAGGATTTTATATGGGCAGCGGGAAAAGAGGGATGTTGGATTCATGTTGCTATGTTAAAGGTTCTCTTGAGTGAGATTCAATTGAAAAGAGCATGAAAAGATCATATATTGGCTATAATATAACACCACCACCCCACACACACATATACACACACACACAGCAATTGACTGAGGTCAGATTGGAACATTAAATCTGTGTAGCTATACAAGCTGGATCCCATATGGTGTAAGACTAACACCACCACAGATGTCTGACTTTAAAAGTGTCACAGTGCACTTTAAAGAGGATGACAGCATCAGAAGAAGATGTTGGGAGTAGTGTCTGACTTAGATGTGGAGTCACATCTCAGTGTAAAATTATCTCCATCCTCATATTTGAATGAACACATATGCACATTTTCTGCTATGAGATTAGAAACCCTACCTATCTAGTTATACAAGCTACAGAACACAGTAGTTAATGCTCATGCCAACACCGAAGTCTGAATGTAATATTGTCAAAGTGCACTTTATAGGGGATCACATCATCATTGCATGTTGAGAAGAAGATGCTTGTAGAATTAACTGACAGTGCTGAGGACTCATATGCCATTCTAAAAGTTTCCCCAGACTGAGAGTTGAATGAACATATGCACACTCATGTTAATTACTGTGATATCAAAATCCCTACCTAAGTAGTTACAGAAGCTGAAAAACACAGTACTTAAAGTTAGCACCATGGGACAAGTCTGACTGTTACACTGTCAGAGTACACTTTACAGAAGATGACACCATCGGTGTATGCTGAGAAGATGTGGGTAAGAGTATCTCACGTGCTGCTGACTGAACACACAGATGTCGACTGTTGTGAGATTACAACCCCTACCTATCTATTTAACACAAGCTGAAGAACACAGCAAGCAATGCTCGCACCACAGCACAAGCCTGATTTTAACAGTGTCAAGAGTGCACTTTATAAAGGATGACATCATGTGTGTATGCTGAAAAGAGGATGCTAGGAGGGCTGAATGAAATTGTTATGTAGTCATGTAGCACTGTAAAAATTTGTTCTGAATGATATTTGACTAAGGACATTAGGACACATACTCATGCTCTTCTGACTATGTACACACAGTTAGACATACTGGTGTACACACAAGTTAACTGCTGGGCCATTTGAATGCCTAGCTAACTAGCTAGTCCAGCTGCAGAACACAGTACCTAACATTCATGCCATCACAAAAGTCTGATAATTTCATTATCATAGTGGTCTTTAAAGACAATGATATCAGTAAGTTGCATGTACCATGTACTGTTAAGAGAGTTGTGTGCACAGCTGGCCTTCAGATTCGATTTTATGATTGCAATGTGCAAAAATACATTTAAAGAGATTGAAGTGATATGAATCATGGATGACCAATGTCCAATGTCAGTATAAACTCTTACCAAATGTAACAGTGCAGTTGTGCTAGTGTCCTTGGCAGTGGACCAATTACTGATATATCATTTGTAAGTGCACTGCTGCTTGACACACATGACTCTAAGTAAGTAGTAAGTATGTCTTCAGTGAAGCACGTCTCTGCCCTTCTCTTGTGTTTATGAATGCCTTCCTACGTTATGGAAGATAACTGGTTAATAACCATATTAAGACATGCAAAACACATTTTTACATTGAGCATCAATGCTAAACTCATTTTCACGATGATGGCAAAGTGTTAGTGCATGTGTGATTCCCAATTCATGAATTCAGCTTGAACTTGTATAGTATTTAAGAACATATGAGAGAAATAGCTGATGAATACTGTACTGTCCATACTGTAGTTTATACTGGGAATGTTGTGTCATACATTTTATTACATAAATAACTGCTGATATTGCCTTCCCCGTTTGCTCAGAGTTAAGCAACAAACAATTGCTTTACTTTGATTAAATCACAACATAGTAATATGTCAACTGGTTCACCTCACTATGAAAAAACATGCTAAGAGTTGATGTGTGGCTATCATTCTAAGTCTTTTGGATTAAGCACTTGGGCTTCAGACCGGTTGTTATACATTAGGAAGGTTTGTGGCATGCACTGTGGTGGCAGGACAGGTAGCTTTCATCCTTCTAAGTTGGGAACTGCTGATTGAGAGCCCAGTGTCTGTTATTCTTAAAGTGTATTAGTTCTGGTTTAAGCACGGGCTTCAGGCCAGTTATTTTACATTAAGAAGGTTTGTGGTCTGCACTCTTGTGGGAGAAGAGGCTGGACTCTGCCCTTCTGAGCTGGGAATTTCTGGTTAAAGGTTTATAGTGCCTGAATATTTGAACTGTATCTTACTGAAATTGGTACACCTTGTTTGCTGTAGCATAGACTAGATCCAGGCCTGCTGAATCTAGCTTTGTTTATATGCTTGTTTGTTTGCTTGTTATTTCCCTGGAACGCTAATTCCACCTAATACATGGCTTCTCAGTGCTTCTGTGGATCACTAGTGATATCTGCATTGCTTACTGTACTTATTTCCTTGTTTCACTTGAAAGAAAGTAAGAAAGTTACTGTTTGTCGTTTTTGCATTTAAGTTACCTGTAACACATTGCACTTAAGTTACCTGGCAATTGCTCACTAAAGCAATTATATAAGTCAGCACTAACAATTAAAAGCACTACACCCTCACTCCCCACTGGCCCTGGTTTTCAATTGTTAAGGAATTCCCAATATTATTCTAGCATGTCCAAAGGTGAGTTGTCAATCTCCTCTCCGGTCCAGCTGGTGAATCTGGGAATCTTGAGGCAATGTTACAACTGCCTCATGTACACAGACAACCCTCCCCTCCTCCCAACAAATTCCAACACATGTGAGAGATGCAACCATATAGCCAAACTGGAGGCTAAGCTCTCTCAACTCAGTACTGGCATAACCAGTCAGGAGGAGAAGGAAACCCCACTCACTACAATTCCAGTCTCACATAGACCTACCACGACAGCAAACCAAACACATAATCACACAAAAACATACTCGGAGGCTCTAAATAAAGATCTGCCGAAGCAGTGGAGACCTCCAAAGCAGACACCCAAGCAGCCGCTACCCCAAAACAAAACACATGCAACACATATCTCACAAAGCCAGTGTGCCGAACAGACACAGCCCTTAAGACTAAACAACACACCTGATACACTTGTAATAGGTGACTCTATCGTCAGGCACACTGACGTCCCGCTCACCAGGCTGAATAAGGAGAGGGTCACGGTGAGCAGCCTGTCGGGTGCTAGGATCCGCCACATAACACAAGCACTCAGGTCACTCCAAGGCAAGTACAAATATGACTCAGTCATTGTCCATGCTGGTGTGAATGACCTGAGACGTACCTCCCTGGACTACATGAAAAGAGACATAAATGAGCTCTCTGAGCATGTAGCCCAGGCCGGTATGACCCTGACCTTGAGTAGCATCTTACCCTCACCAAGAATGATGTCACAATATGTAGGCAAGATGATCAATTTCAACAATTGGCTTAAGTACTGGTGTCATTCAAAGGGGATCCAATGCCTGTCAGCTTGGGATGATATGCTCGACAAGCCACGATGCTTCGCTAGGGACGGCTTGCACCTGTCACCCCTGGGCTTTCGGATATTGGCAAAGGCTCTTGCTACCCCCATAGTGCCTTTTCTAGGCAAGGCTCAAAAGACAAACCCACCTCCATAGGTATCACAAGGGATAAGAAACTAAGAGTAATGCTACTCAACGCCAGAAGTCTAAACCTCAAGATGCACGCACTCGAAACTCTCCTTAGCATGGAGAACATCGATATCTGTGCAGTAACAGAAACCTGGTTCAGGGCTCCCGAGAGCACCCCAGCACTACCAGGTTATACCTCATACCATGCTTTTCGGCCCCAAAACTTGGACCGAACCACAAAAGGAGGGGGAGTATCGATATTCATCAAAGATACCCACACCTCCAGGTTGGTGGCAAAGCATGAAGCATCAGAGACTATCCATGTGCATCTAACAGTGGGTAAAACTGCCTTCCAGTTTATAGCCTGCTACAGACCACCCTCCCAATCCCAGGAATCCCACTTGGCCTTCCTGAGAACACTGGAAAATATGAAGGTCTCTCCAAACACCATTATACTGGGTGACTTCAACTACCCAAACATAGACTGGGAGCATTACTCTAGCTCCAACACCCTAGCCCAAAGGTTCCTAGAATTTATAAACTCAAATGCTATGGAACAACTTGTTACCACTCCCACAAGAGGGGAAAACATACTGGACCTGATCATCACCAACATGGGGACTCTATGCTCCAGACCAGAAGTGTATCCCTCACTGTTAAGATCAGACCATAAACTAATCTCACTGGATATTCACATCCCGATCCCACCCCCTGCCCAGAAAACCACAGTGAAAAACTTCTCTAAAGCAAATTTCACACTCCTCAAAACTGAGGTGGAATCCTTCAAAGCCCCCGGGCCTGTGGAAAATACGGCCTAGACCGCAGAATTCTTTATAAATGCATTCTATGAACACCTTCAGGAATGCATGGATCATGCGATCCCAAATAAAACCAAGACCCAATCCTCCAAAGGCAGACGTCCTGTCTGGTGGACATGAAAGTATGTGTAAGCTTGAGAATACTAGCCACAGGTACCTTTCAAAGGCCAACTGGAGATATCATGTGGATCTCACAGGCATCAGCATCCAGGGTACTCCACCAATTCCTGGATGCCATGTTACCACATGCCAATGAGCATATATACTTCCCCCGAACTCAGGAGGAGTTCACCAGCAATATGCACCTCTTCCACCGTGTGGCAGACTACATGGAGGTACTGGGTGCAATAGACTGCACGCATATACATATCAAGTCACCACGCGGTGAGCATGGCAGGCGCTACATAAACCGCAAGGGATACTACTCCATCAACTGCAAGGTCATGTGCAATGCCCAGGTCATTATCAGATATGTGTGTGCTGGCAGCCCTGGAAGCTACCACAACTCCCACATCTGGCATGCCTCACAGCTGTACCAGGTATTTGTAAGGGGGGACATCCCATATGGCCACCTTGTGGGGGATGCTGGCTATGCACTGGAGCCGTGGATGATGACTCCCATCAGAAATGCACACACACACCCGTGCAAGAACACCATAATGAGGCACATGCACAAACCAGAATCATTATAGAGCATGTGTTTGGGATGCTGAAATTATGGTTCCATTTCTTGGACATATCTGGTGGAGCCTTGCAGTACTCTCCAGGCATGTGTGCCCACATCTTCATAGTATGTGCCATGCAACATAATATGATCCTGCGGAAACAGCTGCAGCAGGGACATAATGGTGAAGGCCCTCACAGCCCACCGCAATTGCCAAGGGCACCACAGGCACAGAGGGATTCAGACCACGAACACCCTGTGCCAGCCCCAGTAGGCAGACGGAGGCATGCCCAATATGCCCATGCCTTGGCAAAGAGGGAACGTATAGCACATACACTGACAGTGTAGGCCCCTATGGACTGACACACTTCTCCACCTGCACACATAGTAAAATGGATGGCACACACACACATGACCACCTGTAAATTGTCATGTATAGGTGGTCTACTGTATGCATCCTACATAGGTAGCCCTCAGCTATTGCACACACAACAGCTATTGGTACAAGGTAAGTCAACTCCTGAATAGTAAATTAGGCTAACAGCATGTGTGGATACTGTATGTAGAGGTTCCTAGGTACGTCAGTAGGTACATGCCTAATTGTCAGAGGCCATTCATAAGCCTAGCCAAAATGTGTCTGCTGTCGCCACCCCATTGATTAACTGCCCCTCTGTGGAGCAGAGCCAATTGCAGGATCCCTGGGGTGTAACCACTGTTCCCCACCCACTCTGCAAGGATTCCCTGGTGTGTTAATGAGGGGCTCCATATAATGTAATCAGGGATGTAGTTCCAAAGCATAGGGAGTACCCAAGACAGGAATCTATCACCCCAGCATTCTCCAGTTATGGTTGTGGCAAGGTGTAGCACATTGCAGTGTGTGGCTCACTGTGACATGGATTCCCATAGCTGGAGCACATCCATTAAGCATCACTTGGACATACCATTAATAGGTATCATCCATATGTAAACTAACTGAGTTACACATTTGTTTGCAGTGTGGAGGAACAGCCGTAGTGCAGTCCACATACTAAACACCATAACACTTGTACATATCCCAGATGCCCCAGTGGTAAAGCCACTGACTGTCTCGTGCATGTTCCCGGTTCCACGACCTGCAAGGGCTGTTATGTAATTCCGATGTCCTGAATAATGGATGTTGGATGCAGGTCATTAGAGCATGTTTAAGCACATTAGTGGGTTTTTGCACCGGTAAGTGCCGGTAAGCATCGTTTAAACATGACTACATGGATATGTACAACACAGGTCTAACCTTTGCTGAATATCACGCAGATCACAGGCAAAGCTGCCCAGAACCACTGAAATGTGCATTATTTACCCTTGTACTAATAGTGCCTGCTCTGAGAGGTAAAACAACCACTTCCAGGAGTAGAACACGCAACCATGTACACAATCACCTACCACTAAGTTACCTGAGATGTACCAATGGCAGGTGTGTATTGTGACACGTTAAAACACAAAAGGGCGGAGCTCGGGAAATAGTATACACCGCCATGTACCCAACGAAAGGTGTATTCTCTCTCTCTAATATATATATATATATATATATATATATATATATATATATATATATATATATATATATATATAAAATATACAGAGAGAAAAGGTGATAGAGAGATATATGTCAATATATACGGATATATATCTATATGCAAATATATAGATAGGTTAATAACATCTACATAACCATGGAGGTACATATAAATAGGATACTACCAAATACCAAATGCTTTACATACCGACACGCGTAATCACGAGGTTTAAAGACCGAAAGACCACAGTACCGGAACACTAGAACCACCAGTACTATTATCACGATGTTAAGGGACATTAAGTTAGTGCTTCTGGTGCTGTGGTCCAGGTAGGTACTGTGTTTAATTGTGTTTCTGATTGCTGTAGTGTGTGTAAGTGTGCGTTTTGAGTGTGGTGTGTGTTTCCGGGGGACTGTAATATGTGTGTGTGTGTGGGTTTTCTTCATGTGTCTGTTTGTGCTATCTCGGAGGTAAATTATTACAGTAGGTGTGGTGTGAGGGGTGCAGCCACCCACATGAGATGTGTATGAGGGCATGGCCACCTGGCCATACGTAGTGTAGGATGGTTTGTTTGGATGTGATGGGTAGCAGTGTGTCTGTGTGTGCGTGTGTGTGTGTGTGTGTTCTGTGTTTGTGTTAGTTCTGGGAGTTTCATTGTCGCAAGTTTGAGTGTTCGGTATTGTGGGGTTTGGGAGTCTGGGAATGGTAATGTGGTTGTTGGAAGTGTGTGCGTTCCTGAATCTGTGGATATGCCGTATACAGCAGTTGAGGTCTTCAAATATGTGCATAACATGGACCATAGCAATCACACATTCCGCCACGACCGAACGTTATGAACAAAGGATATGGAGAGTATATATGTCTATACACTATTACAAATATGTGCTATGGACATGAGCCAAAGATAGGGTTACCACCTGTTCCACCTTGCGAGGGGCAGTCCCTCTATGTGCGGTAGTGTCCTGACCAAAATGAGTACAAATACTAATGTCCTACAATCTCGAGACATTTTGCATGTTCCATATTTAATGTAATTGTTGCATAAAATAGTCATCTATATCTAAAATACCTACATGTAACAAGAAACAGGATAAGCAAGTAAATCGCTACAAGAATATAGGCTTTTATATAGGCATATATGTAAAGTTCTATACTTTGTCCTGAACGTGGGTATGTGTCGACCTTTAAAATCCGATGTGTGTCCAGTAAATGTCCCACTATGGCCGTTTGAAAAGGTGGCAACCCAAGCCAAAGAGGTTCAGTCACCAACACAACTCCAATGAGTGCAAATATCTGTGACAGAAATACACAAGACAGTTTTCATGTAGCAAAATTTCATTACATACCGATGTATTTCCGAAGGGATTGAAGGACCAACATCACCTGCATGCTATACAGGAACCAGTTGACAATGGCTCAATGAATAAGGCTGTAATAACCATAGTATTAGTCTACTAAATGATAGGTCTTCAATTAGGGAAGGAGCCCTCACACACATATGGAATATGTATAAATGCAGTTCCTACACACCTTCATCTGCTATGTACACCCACCTACATCTCCCCCACACCAGAAACAATTGCCATACAGACTGTAATAACATCACAAACATCCACTCACTCTATGACATCTGCAGAAGCCTTAACATACTTTGTGAGAGACACACTATAATGGCCCTATGTGAAATCGTTGCTGTTGTACAATGGAACAAATGCTGATGTTACAGGGTTTGGTTGCAATAATCCTGTATCAGACAGCTGATATAACAGCTACACTCACATGTAGAACTACATCTTCTAGCCATTACACACAATCCACAGGGGCCATGAAGTTAATATATGTCGGTGTGTCTCCATATAGCTGTTGCAATTCATCACAAACAACACATCCAGGCCGTCTTCCTTGAAGGGAGGGCAAAGGGACAACGCCCAAGTGGAGTGTTCAATTATACCCCACTGTTGCCATGTAATTGGCTAATGGAGTAGCTGCACAGCTGATATGCATGTAATCATCTACTCTGGAACACCAATTGGTGGCAGGATACCACATGTTACTGGTATCTACGTATAAAAGGATGGCTTGTCATACATTCAAACTGTATGTACATACGAGAAAACCATTAAAACAGAAAATTAATAGGACTTATATTATCGTCAACTCGGGATACTAATAAGGTATGTAGAACACTCAGTATGTTAGTGTATGTAGTACCTGTTCTGTAAAGTGCACGCAATGCATATAGTGGGAAAAGGTATTATGTAGTGATGTATTGTTGAGCATAGTAACGCTTGCATTTTTGCATTTAAGTTACCTGTAACACATTGCATTTAAGTTACCTGGCACTTGCTCACTAAGTCAGCACTAAAAAATTAAAAGCACTACACTCTCACAAACTCCCCTTGAGTACCTTGTTCCCCATTGGCCCTTTTTTCAATTATAAAGGAATTCCCAATACTATTCTAGCATGTCCAAAGGTCAGTTGTCAATCTCTTCTCCGGTCCAGCTGGTGAAACTGGGAATCTTGAGGCAATGTTACAACTGCCTCATGTACACAGACAACCCTCTCCTCCTCCCAACAAATTCCAACACATGTGAGAGATGCAACCATATAGCCAAACTGGAGGCTAAGCCCTCTCAACTCAGTACTGGCGTAACCAGTAAGGAGGAGAAGGAAACCACACTCACTACAATTCCAGTCTCACATAGACCTACCACGACAGCAAACCAAACACATAAACACACAAAAACATACTCGGAGGCACTAAATAAAAATCTGTCTAAGCAGCAGAGACCTCCAAAGCAGACAGCCAAGCAACCGCTACCCCAAAACAAAACGTGCGACACATAGCTCACAAAGCCAGTGTGCCGAACAGTCACAGCCCTTAAGGCTAAACAACACACCTGATACACTTGTAATAGGTGACTTTATCGTCAGGCACACTGATGGCCCGCTCACCAGGCTGAACAAGGAGAAGGTCACAGTGAGCTGCCTGTCAGGCGCTAGGATCCGCCATATAACACAAGCACTCAGGTCACTCCAAGGCAAGTACAAATATGACTCAGTCATTGTCCATGCTGGTGTGAATGACCTGAGACGTATCTCCCTGGACTACACGAAAAGAGACATAGAGGAGCTCTCTGAGCATGTAGCCCAGGCCGGTATGACCCTGACCTAGAGTAGCATCCTACCCTCACCAAGAATGATGCCACAATATGAACACAAGATGATCAATTTCAACAATTGGCTTAAGTATTGGTGTCATTCAAAGGGGATCCAATGCCTGTCAGCCTGGGATGACATGCTCGACAAGCCAGGATGCTTCGCTAGGGACTGCTTGCACCTGTCACCCCTGCGCTTTTGGATATTGGCAAAGGCTCTTGCTACCCTCATAGTGCCTTTTTTAGGCAAGGCTCAAAAGGCAAACCCACCTCCATAGGTATCACAAGGGATAAGAAACTAAGAGTAATGCTACTCAACGCCAGAAGTCTAAACCTCAAGACGCATGCACTCGAAACTCTCCTTAGCATGGAGAACATCAGTATCTGTGCAGTAACAGAAACCTGGTTAAAGGCTCCTGTGAGCACCCCAGCACTACCAGGTTATACCTCATACCATGCTTTTCGGCCCCAAAACTTGGACCGAACCACAAAAGGAGGGGGAGTATCAATATTCGTCAAAGATACCCACACCTCCAGGTTGGTGGCACAGCACGAAGCATCAGAGACTATCCATGTGCAACTAACAGTGGGTAAAACTGCCTTCCAGTTTATAGCCTGCTACAGACCACCATCCCAAACCCAGGAACCCCACTCGGCCTTCCTGAGAACACTGGAAAATATGAAGGTCTCTCCAAACACCATTATATTGGGCGACTTCAACTACCCAAACATAGACTGGGAGTATTACTCTAGCTCCAACACCCTAGCCAAAGGTTCCTAGAATTTATAAACTCAAATGCTATGGAACAACTTGTTACCACTCCCACAAGATGGGAAAACATACTGGACCTGATCATCACCAACATGGGAACTCTATGCTCCAGACCAGAAGTGTATCCCTCACTGGTAAGATCAGACCATAAACTAATCTCACTGGATATTCACATCCCAGCCCCACCCCCTGCCTGGAAAACCACAGTGAAAAACTTCTCTAAAGCAAATTTCACACTCCTCAAAACTGAGGTGGAATCCTTCAACGCCCCCGGGCCTGTGGAAAATACAGCCCAGACCGCAGAGTCCTTTATAAACGCATTCTATGAGCACCTTCATGAATGCATGGATCATGCAATCCCAAATAAAACCAAGACCCAATCCTCCAAAGGCAGACGTCCTGTCTGGTGGATCCCAGCCATAAACAAACTATGCAATAGAAGGAGGAAGCTACTACATGATAGAGCAAAATCCCAAAAAGGGAAGGCATCTCTGATCAGTATTAGCAAAAAACTACGGGCACTCATAAAATCGTCTAAGGCCAGCTTCGAGAAAAAAATTGTACAGGACACTAAGGATAATCACAAGGCTTTCTTTAGTTATGTTAGGAACCTGGGTGAGAATTCCCAGATATGCTCAGAATTAGTCCAAAATGACAAAAAATACACCAAACCCACAGACATTGACAACATCCTAGCTGACAGGTTCAGCGCAAACTTCTCCCCCCCTCCCCACCAAAAGGGCAAATATCTATCCCAGCAGAGTGCTGCCCCCCTGACATCTCAGATGCTCAGGTAAGATCCGCCCTCTCCAAAGCAAAAAACACAGCATCAATGGGACCAGATGGTGTCCCGGGCTGCGTCCTACATGAACTCCAAGAAGAGCTAAACCCAAATATAAAACTGCTGTTCAGTCTCAGCCTTACTACAGGATATGTACCCAAAGAGTGGCGTACAGCAACAGTGGTCCCTCTCCACAAAGGTGGTGCCTCAACGGATCCTGGAAACTATCGCCCCATACGCCTGACTAGCTTGGTCTGCAAAGCTATGGAAAGGATCATCATGGACCTCATAAATAAAGATATTGGGGACCTACAGACACTGGATCCTACCCAGTTCGGCTTTGTTAAGGGCAGATCCTGCCTCTTAAACCTGGTCAATTTCTTTGAAACAGTCACCAAGGCCATTGACGAGGGGAAGGTGGTCCACACAGCCTACCTGGACCTCGCAAAAGCCTTCGATACAATACCCCACTCGGGCATTATAGATAAGCTCACCAGCTTAAATATAAACCCCTATGTCACTAGATGGGTTGCAAACTGGCTCAAGGACAGAACCCACATGGTTAGAATTGCTGGAGCCATGTCAGACTCCAAACCAGTTACAAGTGGCATTCCACAAGGCTCAGTCCTGGGACCTCTCTTGTTTGGTTTATATTTTTTGGAGGTACAGGCCAACACGGAAGGACTGTGGCTGACCAAGTTTGCAGATGACTGCAAACTGGGCGCCATAATCGACTCTCCAGCCAACACAATCATCCTCCAAAAGGACCTCATGGAAACAGACAACTGGTGCCAGAGCCATGGCCTCAAGCTAAATGCCAAAAAGTGTATAGTCATCCCCTTTGTCAAAAACAAAGTGCCCACAAATTACCACATAGGTGGTAATCCATTAAGTACAGAAGAAGTAATTAGGGACCTGGGGACCCAAGTTGATAGCAATCTCTCATTTGACAACCACGTGGCCAAAGTGGTTAGAAAAAAAATTTATACAGCCCACCTAATCATGAAGGGATTCACATCTAGATCAGGGAGGTCATCGTACCTCTTTACTTATCCCTCATCAGGCCCATAATTGAGTACAATGCCCCTTTTGGGATGTACCTTACCAGACACCTGCAGCAACTGGAAAGACCCCAAAAGTACCTCACCAAGAGGATCAAAGGGCTCAAACAGATGCCATATGCTGCCTGGTTAAAAAAACTCCAGCTCTACTCAGTGGCATACCACCTGCTCAGAGGTGATCTGTGCCTGACGTATAAAGCCATGTCCAACCCGGAATTAATGGACATGCTGCACCTCAGAAAATCTGAATCCCATCGAGCTACGCGCTCGAGAGGCTTGAACCTTAGCACTGAAAGAAATAGGACATGCTGGAGGGACAGATTAATAACCAAGAGGCTCCCTTCACTCTGGAATAAAATCCCAGTCTAGGTTAGGCAGAGTCCCTCATTGACTCTCTTCAAGAGGAATCTTGATGAGTGGATGGGAGATCGTAGGTTTACCCCGGGTATCACTTCTGTGTTACTGTATACTAACCTCGAAAAAGGGCATAGCAAAATTAATTTAAAATGTGTGGCGAAAGCCAAACACACTCTGGCTAGGCTTATAAATGCCCTAGGGCAGATAGCCTAGTTTGAACCTATGAACCTATGAACCTATGCTGAGGGCCACAAGGTAAACACCTCATACACCACAAGGGATGCTACATAAGGACTTTAAACACAACAATTCTACTCCAGCCGCTGTCAGTGGCAGAGTTTGTCCAACAAGTACGTGCCATAACAGGGGATAGTATATGTTGATATACTGTAACAGTAGGCATATGTATGGGCGTATAACTGAGAATAACATGTCTAAGGTGGTTCTGCTGTGCAATTATGATTTGCATTGTGGGATATTGTGGCAAAAATGTGAAATGTACAGTATTGTACGTAGATATTTCTAACATTTTACATAGCATTACTGTTATATTATGCAAACATCAGGTATGTCTATTGGAATGTACAATACACAATAACAGGATATATATGACTTGTAGTCACCAGACAGTGTATCAGCATGATAGCTAATTGAAATGGAAGAGCTAGTCAATTATCCATGCAGAAAGGACATGTAATAGCTTCATAGGTTCATAGTTAGGTACTATGTTGTCTGGCCAAGGCCATTCGTAAGCCTAACTACAGTGTTTTCTCTTGGTGCACCTACCTAGGTTAGTGTCCTGTGCCTGTAAACAGCAGAGCCATTTGTTTTCTGCACCTCTGTACAGGAGAGCCACTGCAGTGATCCCTGGTGTACATGTCTGTCTCCCATCCACCCATCGAGGTATCTCTTCAAGAGTGCTAGTGAGGGTCCCTGCCTGATGTACATAGGAATCATGTTCCAAAGCATGGTGAGTGTCCGGGTCAGGAATGTATCCCTCCAGAACGTCCTAGTCATTGTTGCATTTAGGTACATATCCCAGAGCATGTGGCTCTCAGTGGCTTTTGCTTATGTGGAGCATATCCATCAATATTGTTTTGGACATGGGCCTTGTATGTTCAGCAGAGATCACCTCTGAGTATGCGGTATGCAAATGAGTACAGTTGGGGTTTCTGTAGTTGGGCTGCATACATCATCTTTCGGAGGTCAGTATTCCTCTTGGTGTGGTAATGTTGTAGTATTTAAAACCGTTGCTGTTGTCTCATATGGTACATCCCAAATGGGGTGTTATACCCTTTAATGTGTTTCATAAGTCATGAGTAGATAGGCACAATGGCTGCCTTTGTTCTGGCTACAAGCCCATTAGAGATTAGGGTGGCCATGTCGAAGGATATCCACACCACCTTGGCAATATGGTTATCAAAGGAGTGGATGATATCCACTTGGGTTCTAAGATCTCTTATTATGTCTTATGTATGTAGGGGACTACCACCTATGTGATAGTATGCGGGTGATTGGTGTAATCCAAAGGGGATGTCTATGCACCTTGTGGCATGCAGCTTGAGGCCATGTTATTGACACCAGGTATCCGTCCCAGTGACACCCTTATGGAGGGTGTCTGTATCAGCTGGTGAATCAGTCATGGCCCCTAGTTTGCAGTCATCTGCAAACCTATTCAGGGTAAGTCCTCCTGTGCTAACCTGTACCTCAGAGAAGCATATACCGAACATGACGGGCCCTATGACCGAGGACTGGGGGACGCCAATTGTAACTGATTTATAGTAGGAACTAGGGTATGCTACCCTCACTGTGTGGGTTCTGAGCCACTTTGCATAACATCTTGTGACGTAAGGGTTGATGTGCAGGTGGATGTGTATGCTGACAATACCAGAATGGGGAATGGTGTTGAAAACCTTTGAGAGGTCAAGGTAGGCTGTGTTGACCTCCTTACCCTCATCTACTGCCTTGCTAACTGTCTCAAAGGACTCCACCAGGTTTAGGAGGCATGATCTGGCCCTAACAAATCCAAACTGGGTGGGATCAAAGGTTTGGAGGCCACCAATGTCTCTGTGAATGAGATCCATGATGATGTGCTCCATAGCCTTGCAGAACAGTCTAGTCAGGTGTATAGGACAATAGTTCCCCTGGTCCATTGTGGTGCCACCTTTGTGGAGTGTGATAACTGTTGCTGTGCACCATTCTGGGGCCACAATACCTGATGCAAGGCTGTTAGTGAATATGGTTCCCAAGTGGGGAGCCATTTCATTCTGAAGTTTGTGGAAATCGCAGCCTGGGATGTTGTACGGTCACATGGATGCTGTGTTCCTGGCTTTAGAGAGTGCAGCTTTCAACTGCGTAGTTGTGATCACAGGGACTCTGCATTGTTCCTGTATAGATATGGGCCCTTTAGGGTGTGAGAGGGGTGTAAAGTTAGCACTGAACCTATCTGCCAGGATGTTGCCAATATCAGTCTGTTCTGTAATGTTCATGTATAACTGCTGTATGTCAGAGCAGATGTGGGTATCGCCATCGAGAGTAGTGACATACCTCTAAAACGCTTTGTGGTAGTCCTTGGAATTAGTCGTGGTAATGTTTAAGTAGCTAGCTTTGGAGGATGTGATAAGGGATCTCAGATTCCTACTGAGGCTGACCAGGGAGCTCCTCCACTCATGGGATTGTACTCTACTTTGCAACAGTCTCCTCCTCCTGTTGTACATTATGTCCATGGCAGTGGACCACCAGAGTGGCGTCCATTTTCTGGTAGGTACTATCATGGCTCTGTTTGAGATAGCATGAGCCATGCAGTTGTGTAAATGTTAATTAAGTGCAGTTGTGTATGATTCAGCGGTTGTAACTGTAATGTCCATCTGCACAGGTGTCATGACATTTACTACTGCTGTCATAAGAAGCCTGAAGTTGGATTTGTAGAAATATTGTACTGTTTTCTGTAAAGGGTGTGGTGCCAGGATGTGGATAACAAGGGTGATTAGTGTACGTTCGGATCTGACCAACGAGGAGATAACCCCAGGTCTGGAACACCAGTCACACATGTTGGTAATGACCAGGTCTAGGATATTATTGGCCCTGGTGGTGGTGTGGATAGGTTGATCCAGGCGATTGGAGGTTATGAATCCCAGAAAGAGTTGGCCTAATGTGTTGATACATGAGTAGGCATCCCAGTTAATGGTGGGGTAGTGTCAGTTGCTCTTCAGTAGTGTCTGTTTGAACCCTACTTTCCAGTACACCAAAACGTGAGGACCGTTAACCGTTGGGTATGGTGTGGAATCTGTAGCAAGCTACAATTTGTATAGCGGTTATGGCCAGAGTTAGTTGCACTTGGATTACCTCTGATGCATTGTGCTAAGCAACCAGCCTGGAGGTGTGGATATCTTGGGAAATATGGACACGCCTCCACCGTGGGTGGTCCGGTCCTGGTTACATGACTGAAAGGTGTGGTATGAGTAATAGCCTGGTAGTGCAAGTGTGCTCTCAGGAGCCTAGAAGCAGGTTCCAGTCAATGCACAGATATCAAAGTGGTCCATTACAAGGAGTGCCTCGGGTGTGTGCATTTGAGATGAAGATGTCAAGCACTGAGTAGCATTACTCTCAGGTTTTGCTTGCCTGTTCCTGTTATGGTGGTTAATATGTTATTTGAACCATGCCTAAAACAGGCACTATAGGAGCAGCAAGAGCCTTAGCCATTATCTGTAATCCCAGGGCCGACAGGTGCAGGCCATCTGTGCCAAAGCATCGTGTTCTGTCGACCATGTCATTCAAAGCAGACAGGTACTGGATACCCTTGGAATGACACCAGAAGCATAGCTAATTGTTGAAGTAAATAATTCAGTCCTTGTACTACATTATTAGTCTGGACGATGGCCGAATGTTTCTCAGGGCTAGGGCGATACCTGCCTGGGTTACAAGATCGGAGAGCTATTCCATGTCTCTTTACATGTAGTCCAGAAAGGTACATCTCAGGGCATTCACACTAACATGGAGAATGACACAGTCATATTGTACCTGTTGAGGAGTGACCTGAGTGCATACGTTATGTTGTGGATCCTGTTACCCAACAGGCAGCTGACAGTAACTATCACCTTGTGTAGCCTGATGAGTGAGACATCAGTGTGACTGCCTATAGAGTCACCTATGACTAGTTTGTTGGGTACGTTATATCGTCCTATTGGCTGTGGTTGATGGGCACACTGAGTCTGTGGGCTATAAGTAACTGGTGTTGTGTTGGGTGATGGGGGCTGCCTGCATTTCTTCTTTGGAGTTCTCTGTTGCCTAGACAGAGTAGTATTGAGAGGCTCCACAAATGTTGTAGTCTTACTATGTGTGGCCTGTGGTGGTAGAGATCTAGTGAGACTATTTGATGAGTGTGGTGTGGTACAAATGTTTAACATCCCCACATGATTGTCAGGTTCAGTCTGGGTTGGAGAGAGCTTTACCTCCAGCATGGCTAGATATGTGCATCTCCCACAGATTGTAGTGTTGTATGTTAGGAGGGGAGTATTGGCTGTGTACACAAGACAGTTTCTATATTGCCTCATGATGCCCATAGTCATCATATAGACAGGTGATAACACTGGGAATTGACACTTGGACATGCTTGAATATTTAACTTTTTTCCCACTAGATATGTGAGGAAAGTGTGTACAAGAGCTGTTTTACTCTAAGCAAGTGGGAAATGTAAGTACAAACAGTGTTTACCTCTAGGTAATGAGGAGGATTGAGTGCTATAGTAATTAGTAGCTCATGAAGTTCTTACATGTTCTGAACAAGTGCTGAGCATGAATAAGCAATACAGATAGGGTGTCAAATAACATAAACACACTGCCCCCCCAACAGGTACACAATCCCATAC
Organism: Protopterus annectens; assembly: GCF_019279795.1. NCBI lineage: Eukaryota > Metazoa > Chordata > Ceratodontiformes > Protopteridae > Protopterus > Protopterus annectens. The sequence goes on along the minus strand of NC_056728.1, from coordinate 1,064,145,168 downwards.
ACATGAACACTACAGAGCCCCTGTAACCATAACTATGATGGTACAAGGTGTACTCAGGCTGCATAGGACCTGTCCACATCCCTGGTTGTATCATACACATATGGCAAAACAGTTTGCTCTACACATACACATCATGAAAAACATAGCTTCATGTCAGTCTGTGAAAACACTGAATGGTGCACACCAACAGTTATCACAACCCACAAAGTGGAGACACCACTCATAATGGGAGGCACTGCGCTACTACCCTGCTGAGTCTGGTCTGAAAGTCCATGAACCTTAATCAACGTACATGTTGTTAGCAGTACAGATGTAGATGACAGTACGGATGATTTTACACTGCATATCATACCTGTGACAGGTCATAGGACATCATCACCCATACTGTGTTCCATCTACACTCAGTATACTAGATGTACCTTTGTATGTCACAGGGGTGTTCTGCCAGTGGACTGTTGACAGAACCAACACTACAAAAGATGTCTGAATAATATGTGCATATCACACCAGTGGCAGCTACAGTAAAACAGGGTTAATTCATTGTACTCCCCCTCATTGTAGCCCATACCACACAGACAAATGGAAGGCATCTGCCTATGTAAGCATGTGAATGGCTATGACCTAGGAGCAATAGCTGATTCAGTGTTGTGGACAACATACAGAATAGGCTTTGTGGGTGAGGTGTGTGACATATGTGCACAATCTGACAGCTGCATATTGCATTGTCACCGCTAGGTTAATAACCCTATACCCATGAACTACCACCTAGGCAGCGGTCAACATAATGGACACTGTATGTAATGGATGGTGCTGTGCAGTTTACCTCCCTGAGCTAGTGACATCACCAAGCCTATTAGCTAGTCATAAGATGCAACCCTAGTCATGACAGGGTGCCATCCATGAACATGGAGATCATTGTACAGCCATACTCATCACTCAAGTGACAAATATCGGATCACATATCACCTTTAAGGGGTATTGCCCATGTTTGGATGGGCGATACCAGCCTTCACAATCCTCACCTCCACTATGTAGCATGATGCCTACCCTGCATAAAGACATGTCCAACACTGTGATGTTGGACATGCTACACGTACATATCCTGATCTGAAATACATACGTCATGGACATCCACCTTCCTAGTACAAGGATCGCCACATGCTGGACAGATCCTTGTGCCATACACGTTACATACTCCTGCCATACTATGCAACCCTGTCCAGCAAAGCTGCACATTTCACCTCTGTCAGACATGGTGTGATGACCGCATGGTAGATGTATCATTAACCATCTGGATCAGTTATGTGGCACTGCTTCACCTGGCGCCGGAAACATTGCTGTCAGCTACAGCTAAGTAACCTTACATCCTATGCTCATACATGGCCCAGGGCATACAGACTACTACATGACCTTGGCAGTACATGCTATAGTTGATAACCATCCCTGCAAATATCATCCTGCTAGCCAGTGTCCCATGTGTATCACATGTGCAGCACAGGCGATACGTGGCAGGATGTTGAACTGCTGTACAGTGCCGTGTAGATGTATATGGCAAAACACATGCATGTAAAGGCTTCTGTGTGCATGTCTGCATTGTCACAGGTCATGTCCATTTAGGCAGTGTATGTGTTGGTATGTGACATATACATAGCATCAAGGTTGGCAGCATTAATGTGGACACATCCAGGCATGTGCTGATAGGTAAGAACACCAGTACAGGCAAACAGACATGCCCACATCAAGACATCACCCACATGGAGTATGAGCAATGTAATCAGGTGACACACATATATGGTGATAATATCCAATCCTCATTGGGTGTCACATGTGTGTGACACAAACATGTCAGTGGTGTCAGTGTCATTAAGATTTGCAAAGACAACTGTTTATATGTAATAAATGTGATACACATGTATGTGCAGCTGTATCTCTGTGCATCTCTGAGATACTGTGACCTGTCTCCATCATTATGTCTTCCAGATATGCTGCGAGCAAGGCTCCCTGCCTATACCTGCTTGGAGGATGAGGCCCTTATAACGTACCTCCAAGACAACTATGATGTCCTGTTTAGCCATGTGCCACAGCATGCACAGCAGCGGGATGACCTGTGGCAGGAACTTCGCAGGAGGGTTAATGATGTGGGTGGCCATAACCGTACATACCAGCAGGTGCGCAGACACTGCACGGACCTGATCAGATGTGCGAAACAGCGTGCAAATGCAATCACCAGGGAACAAGGTGCAACAGATGGTGGACCACCAACCCAGCCCCCACTCACACGTACCGAGGAGATACTGGCCAATCTGGGGACACTGACAGAACAGCATCCACAAACCGTAGCTGCCATCGTGGAAGTGGGTGTCTCTCAACCACCGAGCCTGGAGTTGCCTGGTAAGGCACTACTGCATATATAACTATTAAATCCCATATAGTTGCATGTGTCACTGTACAATATGTGATGTAACATCATATTCAAGGCATGTAAACACACATGCCACATACTATAGTATGCTACTCTGTGTATGCACACATGTGCATACTCCATAGTATATCCTATTGTACTGGTGAATGTGTTAACATGCACATTGCACCCTGTAGCTGTCATACAGGTGTGGATAATGATCATACTGCTGTGTCACCCCTATATGGGTACCTCTGGCATTCTGCAGAGACAGCAGGCCATTGCAGGTGAGACAGTTATAAGTATCAGGCATGTTAATGCACAGATCTATTTGCCATGTGGCCAGTTAACACATGTACACATAATGTATGGTCCGGTTACAATATACAGGTCGCAGCTTTAATCCATCACACTGGCTACCCATGTGCAATACTTACAAACTAAGTGAAACACCGATATGAAACCTCAAAAACTGTCATTGCTAGATGTGTGGACAGCTGTGCATACAACGGTGGAGGTGTTGTTCAATGTAGGAACATGTACTATACATCAGAACTACACATGTTGGGTACACAAACAGTACTACACAGTGAGCTGGAGTATGGGCAGCCCACAGGATTCACCATTGTGGATTATGCCCCTGCTATGAGTGCACACATTGTGATGTGCCATCTGACATGTCCATGACATGTAGTGGTCCAGCTGCAACATTGTCTCACTATACCATAAAACACACCCCACATACCAAACATACAACCCTTTGTCTGCATAACCCTGTGGACAGTGGAGTATATGACATCTATGGGTGTATGCCATATGGGACAACACAGTCATGTGAGATAGATGGCCATCACAACCGTTTGGCCAACACATGTTCACGCATGGCCAAGGAGGATGGCCAGAGACATGTAGCAACACAAAGTAGATGTGATGTGTTTGTGTGTACACCCTGTTATACATTGGCTACACATGGTCCAACTATAGCATTTGTTGAATGGTTATATTGCAGATGTGGAACACTGGACATTCTATAAGCCTGTGCACAGCTTGTGGAAGTGTAACTTCATTCGACCACATAAGATGTGTTGGACATCATGCCTTTGTCACAGCATGACAGTAGTCACCTGTACAGCATCCACATACATACACATACAACCAGATCAGGCCACAGATACAGTACATTTCCCTTGCTGCTGTTGGACATCACTGTCAACCGTGCACCTTGTGTGTGTGGTACACAAATGTCATGTGGGACATGGTGTATTGATAAGTCTGCCATGTGTAGACATGGTTGCAAGGCAGCTAAGAAATGTTAGCAGTTGTGCAGGGGTGTCATCCATATATCCTTCGGTGACCTGTCACACATGACACATTATGGTTTAGTGTGTATACACCACAGCAACGTTCCACAAGTATTTATGTATTGTGTATGCACACAGTCATAGCTATGCACTGTGTGTGTAATCCACACGGTATAGCAATAGAGACGCTTCATGATTCCATGCAATGGCACTGTGTCTGTACTTCACACTGTATAGCAATATAGACGCCTCATAATACCCTTCAATGGTCATGCACATCTGCTAAAAGTGCATTTTATCTGTAGGGTGGACAGACAACACTGCAATGTGACACCATTACACCACTGTATATGTGACAGGACACCATTGTGTCAAACATGTATGCATGTCAATGCACACATCAGCAGATTACATGTCATACTACATGTTAATGTCAAGGTCATATACCACACATCAGCCATGTGTACTGTTAACCTGTGCTGGTCCACATGGTGTAACACAGGGATGCATGCTTACTACCATGATTGTGTGAAATGCATGGCTTCTGCTATGACACATGCTTGCTGTTGTGTGCAACCCAGAGATGTATGATAATTACCACTATTATTGTCTGAGCTGCATTCCGTCTGCTGTATCACATGCATGTTGCATGCCTTCTGTCAAATCACATGCATTGTGTGTGTGTGTGTGTGTGTGTGTGTGTGTGTGTGTGTGTGTGTGTGTGTGTGTGTGTGTGTCTGTATTGTAATGTAGAGTCTTTGTTTGCCTTCACAGGTGATGTAGGTGTGTTACCCTCCTGCGGTCCATCTGATGTTAGTGTCCCCACAGACTCTAGCAGTGATGATGAACATATGCCTGAGGCACAGGCAGGTTTGTCAGGGGCTGAATCTGTGCCATTGGTTGCCATTCCACCTATATCACCCTCATCCCCGCACACAGATCTCATGCCAACACATACCCCATCACCAGTGGCCATAGAGGAAGGACACTTAGCATGTGGTAGCTTGGAACAGGAATGTGTGGTGGCTACGGAAGGTGTGTATTCACACCATGTTGTCAGGCAAATGACTGAAGATGGGCCACACAGGCATGTGGCCAGTGCTGCTCATAGGAGGACCTCTGGCTGACATGCCCCTGCAGGACAGAGAGCAGCAGCTGGTGTCACCAGATGCATGTTTCAGACTGTAATGGTGGGACAGGCACATGCTGAATGGCAGAACAGATAAGGGCAGAGGCTTCATAGGGCTGCTATTTGTTCTTTAAATGACAACATCCAGGCATTGGCAAATGCTCAACAGCAGATTGCTGAGGCTTTGGACAGATGATTGGGTGACATGGTTGGAATCCTTGATCATGGCATGACAATCCGCGAGCATGAGCTGTCTGTGCTGGAACATCTGGTAGGAGTGAGACGTAGGGCATGTGGACGTAGGTCAGCTATGTCACCTGGTGCAGATCTACGTGAATGAGCTACCTCATATGCCCGCCCCCATAGTGGTGGTAGCAGCAGCAGTGCAGCTGGTGCTGTGCTGTCCACAACAGGACACAGCAGGCCACATGGACATGGCCCTGGATGGTCCCAATGGGGACACAGTTCCAGTGGACATGTGACATCGGACAGTACCCAATCTGCACCTCTGCCTGGTAGTGCCCTTGCAACCCCTGGCAGGCACAGGTCACGTGGCCGTGGCCAGACACCGTGAGCTGTAAAACCTGGTCTGTACAGTCTTGAGCTCTCAATAATACCCCTGTGTAGGCCAGACACATGGCAGAATGGTGTGCAAACATACCAGAAACATCTGTAGGGCACCACAACACTCACATGCATAACAACCACGCATGGCCAATTAGATCACAGGCCCCAACTCACACACATGATGTCATCCACTGGTGCAGCCTAGGCCTCTGGCAAACATTATCACCCTGTACATATGATGATGCCTGTGCCGCATCCCTGTCATCCACACCATCGGTGCAGGGACATGCTCATATGATTTGATGCACAGGGTGAACAGAATAGGAAGATAAGTGTAGATTACAATTGTTGTGTACTGTTGACACACAGCAGACATACCATGTAGTACATGTTTAGAATGCATTGTTTTCTGTTCACAGTATGTGTCTTGGTAAAAACAGTAATAGCATGTTGGTAATGATGTCCTGCTTCCCTCCTTCAGGTCTAATTGCATGTGCCGTTGAGTGCCAGTGTTTGTAGTTTCCCATGTGTAAATGTGGACTACTCACAGGTATGTATGGCAATACCAGCATGCTATTTGTAGCTTCAACCTCACTGTTAGAAAGGTTGATATTCCAAAGATGTCTACACATCTACTGATCCTGGAGCATGGGAGCTATGTACTAAGCTACAGTGGCTAGAGACTTGACATCCATACCTGGTGACATCACAGGTACAGTTACATGGAGCGGGGAGTTTACATAGCGGTCTAGCTGATGACAAGGGTAGAGACCAGTTGATAGCTTGAGGCCTCATTGTGTAGAAGTAATACACATTCACATTACAGGATGAGAACACACAACTACACACACACACACACACACACACACACACACACACACACACACACACACACACACACACACACGCACATACACACAGGTATTCGCACACATGAATTCAGATACACAGTAACACGCCCACACTCACGGGGTCAACAACACTGTAACACACACACACACACACACACACACACACACACACACACACACACACACACACTTGATAGTGTTGAGGTGAGGACCCCTGCCTATGTGATAATCACCATTACAGTACTGTGCACCCACATGATGCAACACAGAGAATGAACACGTACAGGTAGTCAGTAATGCTTAAGATCGACAGCATCAACAGGGTAGTAGATTGCGTCACCTGGAGGGGTTAGGGGTCCTATCTGTTTACTATGGTAACATACATCCTCACTCCATGGACCAGACAGCCATACATACATACACACACACACACACTGTGGAGCCCACAATTGAATGCACCTATGTCATGCACATAGAGATAGCTCACATGTGTGTGATACACACCCCACCCCTGCCTATGTCTTGCTTTCTACACTGCAGTATGTACAGATCTCTACAACAGTGTACAGGGGTGTGAGTAACAATTGGGATGTATTCCCCACCATACGTAGCATATATGGACACACAAGCAAACACACATGGCAGTACTGTGAATCAAATACCTGCTATCTTATGATACGTATGACAGACATGCAGAAGTATTGCCCACATTACAATGTATACTGACGCTACCTTTGGCAATTGTGCTGGTATATGCACACAGGAGGTCTTAGGTGTTACAGGTGTCAAGTGATTTACAGTCAGTGACACCCTGACCACTGTGTAGGTTGTATGTCTTCACCTTCAATTAACAGAAACATAGCTTAGTGTTTGCACATGTTATGGTAGGACGGCTTGTGACACACCTGTGAGCTGTCTTCAGCAAACATCCATCTGCAAAGATGGCCCACCACTTTATGTCCACACATCCGTCCATAACTGATGTACATCTTACCGTACTGTCAGTATTTCACCATATACAGTTGGCAATGATGGGGCTGCATTGCAACAGCATGATGTAGTAAGGCACAGATCACCTGCAAACATCAGCTACTGCACATGCATGGTAGCTGAATGCACACCACTACATGTACATGTGTGTAGGTCCTACATTCCTGTCATTTAGCCAAGTTTGTAGGTATTGCAATTGGTGGACATGTGTGATGACATACATGATACATGGACTGTTGTATGATATGATAGTTGTCATGGGTAACCAGTATAGAGGGAATGTTAACTCAGTCAAAATTGATATCACACCTTATGTACTGTTAGCATTCAACAGCCATGGACCTACCTTCCATGTGCATGTGTGTAATTGCTGTAGCCACCTGTCTGCACGAAGGACAGCAACAGCTATGCTATGTACATATGTGTTGTGTTTGTGTGTGTGTGGCATGTACATATCCATGGCAGGTACATGTATGTCATATCCAAACATGAGGGTGTTTACTGGTGTACAGCAACAGTCATCTGTTACAGCTGTATATGACCCAGAGCCCCTGTTATGTGTACAGCCGACCTGGTTACGAACAGTGGTATCATTGCATTGCATAACACATGATGCAACTTTGTCAGTACATGGGTAGTCTGCACAGTTGCTGTAGCGCTAGGTACAGTCCACTGGTCATGAGTCACATGGTGTTGTACTAATATATGTTCTACCACATGTATGGATGTGTGTTGCTGGTCCAAGGACATGGTGATGTCTGAGGGCTACATCTTAGAATGCGGCTTTTGACACTGTGATCTGCACCTGACACATCTGTGATGCCTTTTGAGGGTGTACTGGTCAGTACATGTGAGTGGCCTTCATGTATGTGGGGACACCACCACCTGGAGCAGTCCATAACTGTGTTATGGCCCACATGTCTGTATCCAAGGTATACGGTGGTAGTGCTATTGAGCCAGGTGTTCCTCACTGCACAGATGTCAGTATTCCCCATTGTTGGATCTACATTGGGCAGCTGTGATTATGAACACTACACATCTAGCACTGTTTAGCATACACATACAATGCAGTTGTCCTCTAGGTGTCAGGGTGTTAACCTGGTGTCAGGACATTCGTCTATGAATGCCACTATATGGGCGAAGTAGCCACTCCTGGCAGGACATCACCATGGGTGGTATTAGTGTGCCAGGTTTAGATTGACACATCTAAGGTGACGGACAGCAGCAGACGTTGTGTAGAAGACTGGTGTCAGATATATGTATTGCAGCATTCATGCTAACAATGACAACTATCAACACCACTGTGCCCTTCCATGTTTAGATTCAGAGTGTATACAAAACAGCCCTTTGCTACTGTGTGAGCATGCCCAGTATGACGTTGTGTAGATGGACACATACTGCATTCCAAATGGCCATGTGCTACTGTATGTGAGCATGCCCAGTGACACCTTGTGTCAGTTATGTGCCTCTATGTGTATGGGCATGACCATTGTAACCCTGTATAGCGATAGTGATCATCCAGGCAACAGATGGCCATACCCCACTGCAGGATGGATTCCTACATTGAACACACTAGTTCACAGGTATGTACATCGTAACTGCCAGCATGCATGTCGATGTCCGCATTCCTAGAAGGTCATATTGACAGTCTTGAAAGGTGTAGTGTCTGTAGCGTGGCTCATATCTATGTAGTATTGTAATAGTGGTCCATAGATAGGCAGTTGTCCTGATCACACCACTGGCGTGTGTTTGTCTCTGTCTGCCTGGGGACAGTAATATGCTTTTAGACTGCTCACACTCCATACAATCCCTATCAGTGTCTTTTCCATTGCTGATAATGTCAGCCACCTAGAAGTACATCTCTGGGAGTGCTGTGTCTCAGTAATCTTGGTAGCGTGTTCTATAACTGTGTAATGCTGTAGTGTGATAAGGTAGTTTGGTCTGTGTTCTAATCCCAGCCATGCCAACTGAGTGTGTGTGTCCGTCTGCCTGGAGACAGTCATATGCTTTTAGACTGCTCACACTTCATACAATCCCTATCAGTGTCTTTTCCATTGCTGATGATGTCACCACCTAGAAGTACGCCTCTGGGAGTGCTGTGTCCCAGTAATCTTGGTACCGTGTTCTGTAACTGCGTAATGCTGTAGTATGATAAGGTAGTAAGGTCTGTCTTCTAATCCCAGCCATGCAAACTGTGTGTGTGTGTGTCTGCCTGGGGACAGTCATATGCTTTTAGACTGCTCACACTCCATACAGTCCCTATTGACATCTTTTCCATTGCTGATGATGTCAACCATCTAGAAGTATGCCTCTGGGAGTGCTGTGACCCAGTAATCTTGGTAGCGCATTCTGTAACTGTGTAATGCTGTAGTGTGATAGAACAGACAGGTAGATGTTCTATTCCAAGGCATGACAGGTGTGAGTGTTTGGCAGTCATATCCTATGTGTTGGTATCTGTGAGTGGCTAGTTCCAGGATGTGTTGAGGAGCGTGTTTTGTTGTTTTCCTATATAGTGTCCATAAATGTCACAATCGCCCAAGAGACTGGGTTGGCAAGACATACACATACATTCGTCAATAGGTCTGGTGAGCAAATGTCAGCAGCCCTAATCTTACCCTTAATACAGTCTGAACCCATGTGACACACAGAAACACACTTGCCTTGATAGTAACACCAGTACATAATGCAGGAGGCGCATGTTGTTTCCTTTTCATTCTTCTCTAATTCTTAGGTGTCACGTGGTCTGCTGTTGTGATATATATTCTATATCTATGTATGTGTGTGTGTGTATATGTATATGTGTATATATATATATATATATATTGTGGACATTAGCACACATAAATCTACATGATGGAATACATCCCATACTTTTGAATGCCTGTACTGGATGATCTGTACATGATAACCTCAGATGTATGTATATCTGCCATGGCTTAGTGGTAAAGCACATCGTCTGTGGTGTGCAGGGTCCCATGTTTGAGGTGTGTAGAGACTGGTTATTGTGTTGGTGGTAGGAATAAGGGACATCGAATATGGTGATAGTAAGGCACTTTTAACCAGTTGTGTGCGGATCTGCGAGACAGTAAGCAGTGGTTATTTTTGTGGAGGCTCAGTATGGGCCATGTAACTATGCATTAGAAGACAATACTATGCATACGAGGTGGAAAATAGTGAATCCCGTTTATCCCCAGGGTGTGATGCAGATCCCAAGAGTGTATGTGTATATATAGCCGGGTGCAGGACTTGAATATAGATGAAAGCATGGGGGGTGTCAGGCATACTGTACGTACATTGGAGCCCTGTGTCTCGGGATTGCTCCTGCCTTAGCATGCCTAAGCTAGGGGTGTGTCTATACCTGCCTAGTGCAATTGGGAGGGACAACAGCAGTAGGAGAGTAGTCAAGGTGAACAAGCTGGGAAAACAGTTGATAATTATCACAATCAGCAGATTACAGGCCTAGTCCAGCACAGAACACTACGATAAAGTGAGCAAGCACCATAGCCATGGGATTTTTCCACACTCTACACCACCAGTGTATACGTGGGGAAATTTTACAAAACAATTCAACGAAATGAGAAGGGCTGCAGCAGGCAACATAGACCAACATGTGCAGGAGGCTGAGGGTGGTGAGGATGTGAATGCTGCCGTACAACCCTCAGTGAAGAGACAGAGAAGACTGTACAGACCCAGGGTAACCTACCAGGGGCTACATGAGCTGGAGATAGTGGAGCGCTATGGGGTGGACAGAGACCTCCTACAGCAGATTGTTGAGCTGTGCCGGCCACACCTGACACATCGAACAGGCCAAGGGAAACCCATCCCACTGGATAGCAAGGTATGTGTAGGCCTAGGTATACTAGCCACAGGTATCTCCCAAAGCACAACTGGGGATATCATGGGGATCTCACAGGCATCTGCATCCAGAGTATTCCACCAGTTCCTGGATGCCATGTCACCACATGCCAGTGAGCACGTACATTTCCTCAACACATGTGAGGTGTTGACCAGCAATATGCGTCTCTTCCACCAAATGGCAGACTACCCTGGGATAGTGGGTGCTATAGCCTGCATGCACACATGCATCAAGGCACCACCCGGTGAGCGGGGTAGGTCCTACATTAACTGCAGGGACATCCCCTCCATCAACTGCCAGGGCATTATACTGAATGTGTGTACTGGCTGCCCTGGAAGCTATGATGATTCCAATATATGGCATCTGATGCAGCTGAACCACATCTTTGCCAATATGGACATCCCCTACGGTCACCTAGTGGGGGATGCTGGGTACCCACTGGAGCCATGGCTGATGACACCCATCAGAAATGCACACACACTTGAACAACTACGCCATAATGAGGCACACGCACAGGCTAGACATTTAATTGAGCATGTGTTTGGGAAGATCAGGTCACGCTTCCTGTGTCTGGAGACATCCGGTGGAGCCTTGCAGTATTCACCAGCTACATGCACCCAAATTGTTATGGTATGTGCTATGCTACACAATATGATCCTGTGGAAACAGCTGCAGCAGGAACAGGTTTGGGCAGGGCCACACAGTCCCCCACCAATGCCAAGGCCTGTACAGGCACAGAGTGACTCAGAGGAGGAACTACCTGAGCCGGACCCAGTAGGCGGAAGGAGGCATGCCCAGTATGACCTGACCTTGTCAAAGAGGCAATGCATAGCATATACACTGATACAGTAGATACCCAGGGAATGTCACCCTCTCTGACTCGCACAGACAGTAACCTGTGCTCAGCCATGTATAGGAAGTGCACTGTGTGCATCCAACATAGGCAGCCCTCCAGCACCATCCTCAGGTCTGGCACACCTTCAAGGTAAGTCAATCAACCTACCAATTGGCAGTTTTATTAGAATGTGTTGTTACCTGTAGCTATGGTATGGATGTGAGCATGCAAGGGAATATGGTGTTGAATATTAAGGCAGCAGACAGTAGACGTCCATATTGCACCATGACATCTGTAGCACATACCAGGGTTACAATAGTAGCCAGTAGTACACAGGGTGTCCTAACCCACTGCGGGTAATGGGCTGAACATTATGTGTGTCCATACAGCCCACACAAGTCTCAACCAGCTGGACAGGTGTAGACCAAAACAGACAAATGCTGTACAATGGCCCCTGAATATGCCCAATGGATGACCCCCCCCCACAGACACACACACAGACAGACTACAGCAGGCCAGGCAGTTGGATGTAGGTTGTGAAGGCTAGGACATCTGAAACTAATATGCTGGTAATTAAAGCTAAGATCTGGAGTACACTGATATGCCTCTAGCCAGCACATTAGGTAGGTCTACACACTGAAATGGAGTACCTGACATACCAGTACAGTAGTAGCAAAAGTGTACAACTGTCAGCTGTGCCCCCCTTCCAAAGTACACATCTAACAGTCAGGTGCACCCCCTCTCCCCGGTGCTGTGTAGGAATGTGGATACAGTCGGATGTCCCCCCACGCTGTGCAGAAATGTAGCAACAGTCAATGCCACATGACCGATGGATACCCTGCAGATACAGCATACCACCTGTCAGTGTACACCTCAGAGGTTGGCACCACAGTACTGACTACCTGGACATGTAACACATGCAATCCAGTTGACCATACTGGGAATGCTCAAACACATGAAGGTATGACGGCAATGTCAGTCGGCAACATGCGGAACGGTCATACTGGGCATGCTCACACACATAAACACAAGACAGCCAGGTCTGCAAACACCACTGGTCCGGACATATCTGCCGGTACATTGCTATACTGTTGGATGACTGTGCTGTATGTTATGTGTGTGGTACTGTCTATTGTCTGTATATTTGCCATGGTGTATTGGTAATTCACAATAGCTGTGTGTGCAGGGTGTTGCTACCAACACTTGCAAAGGACGGTTCTTTGTTTACAGCCAGAACAAGGCCATTGGATATGGAGTGAGTAAGGCACATTGCAGCAGTTGGGAGCAGTTGTGCGTGGGTTTGTGTGGTGTTAAGCACTGCTGACCTCTGGTTACAGCTTTTATACTTGTTTAGACTCCACATTTCTTTAACAGTGCAATACTCATATACTGGTAGCCAAACACGCTTACACCTGCTTGGTCCCTCACTTGCACATGCACCGACACTGGTGCTTGCATTTGTCACTCACGCTGGGTGGGCGTGATCCCTTGTGATGCCTATTACATCGGACTACATGATTACAGTATCGGGTATGGCTGACCATTAGGCAATGGCATGGTGCTCGTCTGTACGGAATCGGCGGTCTGTCCAGTGAGTTAATCATATTATATGCGTGTCCCTCATACAATCTGCTCCCACCTGGCTGATACATGTGAACTGATACTCTGCAATGCAGACAAGTAAATGTGTTTTGGGAACCACATCCATCTGCTGGGTCATCCTACCGCATACCTTTTGTAGGTCTTCCACCTTTTAAGCTGGCCGAGGTGAGACTTTAGGATTAACACCTGTCTCACTTTGCATGGGACAGTCCCTCCTTAGGCGTATGTGTTATGCAAAAATAATCTAGACATAGCAAATGTCCTGATTACAGGACAATATTATATTCTACATTGCTCTAATAGTTGCATGTAACAGTTATTATTGTATATATGACACTTCTATATGTTATGTGAAGTAGCATAAGCAACTTGACTGCTGCTAGACTAAGCTTTGATTTGTGCTAATACATATAGTTCTGTACTATGCACGGCTGTAGGTATGTTCTGACCTAGTATGTCTGACATTTCTACGGAGCAGGTCCCACTTTGGCCATTTGGAATGGTGGCAGCCCTATAGGACCTATATGTAAAGATGTCAGATTTGGCAAGGCAACACATACCCACAGCCAGTAGAAAATAGACTACTTCACCTGTTTGCATAAGTAAAGGTTATTCTTGTAGCATTATAGTTGCTAATACTGTTTCCTATAACATCTAGGTGTTTCAAATACAACATAATCGTTTTATGCAACCTCTACAGACAATATATGGATTCTTAGCCCAAAATCACAGGCCATGTGCCATAATAACATTCCTTTTGCATGACACAAGTGCCCAGAGTGGAGTGTCCCTCACAAAGGCAAACAGGTGGTAACCCCAACCTATTATGCTATCATCTACCTAAGGTAGTCGGCGGAATATGCGCTTTCCGTCACTAGCAGACCTCACATACGAATGGGGGAGAATGGACACTGTATCAGGGACACTGCATAACACCCTCAGGGACACATTTAGATGA